>NC_134691.1:334751697-335073364 GCF_050947455.1 Rhinoderma darwinii
GAAGCATGAAATATCAAATTAGGACTTGGAAGGCGAGAACAAGCAGGAATTGAGAAGGGAAGCTCGTATGAAAGAACAATTTCTTCTCGGTTAATCCTCACTGTAAGTACAATCGTCTAAGCTCCTTCCTTGCATAATTTCATGTTGTGCAGGAGAGATAAATTAGTTTGGTTCAGAGCACTCAAACCTCCGCTCCTTCATTGTTTTCGCAAAGTCACCAAGACCTTGAATGACCCGCTGAGTAAATTTCACTCATCACCCCGATGCTTGGCCCTCAAGTAACGATTTAACTTGGCTTTGAGGAAAGGAATGATGGAAATCTGCATTTGTTTGAAATGCTCAAGAAGATGTTATGTCTCCAGACAGGTGTAAGAAGCGTGAGATGGAAAAACAAGATCTTCCATAATGATGAGAATCAGAAAAAAAAGGCGGAGGAAATAAAATAGAAGCTCTTCAGATGTTTGGCCATCAATCAGGGCAACTAAACTCATCAAAATAATATAAGAGCCCTCATTACTTGAAGACCGTCTTAACTGCTTAAAAAAGATGTCCAGAGGAAGCTTCAGTAGGGTGGTCTCCAAACCAAGTCCCCTACAACCATGCCCTCCTAGTGAAAGGCACAATTTTCATTCACCCTTCTTCCTATTGATCCATTGTAGGAGAAAAGGTTCTCATGACCAGGGACGTAGCTAGGGGGACCTAGTGGGCGGGATCGGATTGGCCCACCAGAAAACCAGAGGATCCTCCAGTGGGCCCAGGCTCTCACACAATAATGAACCTTAAAAGTCCAGCAGAAGACAACCTCATTTGGAGGTGACTTTGGAGCCAATCACTTGCCACTAGGGCAGACATGGGCAAACTACGGCCCGCGGGCCACATACGGCCCGTTAGGCTTTTTAATCCGGCCCGCCGAACTTGTCCAAATTATAGTAAAAACCTCCTTTTTTTTCCCCTTTCCCTGCAATGCCCACGTTTTCCCAATAGATGGCGCACTCAAAACACATTGACCGTTGTTAATGTGGCGCGTATTTCTCTTTATTTCACTTTAATTTTCACTTCGTTTCACGTCACCATTAAGCCCTTCGGTTTTCAAAGAGTACAATATCAGCCGTCACTTTGCCACGAAGCATGCAAACTATGCTAGCAAGCAGTCAACACAAGAACGGGCGGCTACTGCTCAGAGGTTGGCAGCTAATTTACAGAGTCAACAGAACTTTTTTCTTGATAAATCACAGTGCGTATGTTATTTTAATCTATTTACATTTCCTTCTCCCAGTATCTGCGAAATAGTATGTAAATGCCATATCTTGCATATTCCTTGAGACAAATTTATTAACTGATAAGGGCTATTTTTCACATTTGAAAGACAGTTAATAAATTGGGTTGTAGTGTTCTTACTGTGCTATGAGGTTTGCACACACTACATTTAATGCTTTAGTATATCCGGCCCAAACACTCCCTCCAAATGCTCCTGGCCCGGCCCCTCTGTCAAATTTTAGAACCCATTGTGGCCCGCGAGTCAAAAAGTTTTCCCACCCCTGCACTAGGGTCTATTTCTTATGAGTTGATTCACAATTGACCTATTGATGACCTTATTGATGGTATATCCTGTGTGTACAATGATGACAACAAGGACTATGATTAAATGAAAAGTGGACATGTTCTATATAGATGGAGTGTGGGCCCTCAGAATCATCTCCTCTGGTGGGCCCACAGAACCCCAGTTTGAAACTGCTAGTGGGACATGTGCCCCTGGGTGCTGGGGGTTTCCTTATACAAGCCATTCTGCCTTGGCCAGGGTATTCAGCTACAAGGCTAGGGCAGCACACTGAATCTTTTCCCCGGGTGAAGGAAAGTCTAGCTACCCCTCTGCTCATGACCCTTTCTTGCTTTCCTCCCAATTGTTTGTTAATCTACTAGTTCCTCTTGAACTTGGTCTGAACAGTCTTTCACTTTCCACTGTGAGTGGGGACAGGAAGCATAGACGGACGTTTTGGAGGGTGTGAGGAGTTATCTATGGTCAACCAGCCACCCGCTTGCCTTTAGGTTGACAGACATCTTTGACCTCATCCACACTGCTCTTCTATGTTTGTCAGCCTTTGTGTATGTTACTCTTATAGTCAAGTCCCTTTACCTTCTGTAACTGACTCTGCTCCCCGCCGCCCTCTACGTACCTGTCCCTGCCTTCCTGGTCTACGCTGCCGCCCTCTGCCTCCTCAATCTGCGTCTGAGGATCCTCTCCACTGGGTTCTAGTGCGAGCGCACGCTGACCCTTGCATTCCTTAAGAGCCAGCACACGCCAAAATTAAACATCGTGATATAAGCTTCTCCTTCTAGAGCAATTTGGTTTGCTTGTGTTCCCTGGTGTTCCAAGTTTATCCCTACTTTCTAGTTTGAATACCTGTATACCGACCTTGCCTGTTTCTGATCATACTAGCCTGCTGCCTGCCCGGACCTCTTGCTACGTTTACTGTGACGAACCTCTGCCGCCTGCCCCTTTAGCTCTCCTGACCACTCTCCTTCTAGTAACGACAGCCGTCACCAATGGAGATTACTAAGTCCTCATCCCTGTACAGGGGTTAAAGGCTGAGGATCAGGGGTTCCCTTGGACTCCGCTCCCAGTAGTAGCCCCAAGTCAAATCCCTTGGTGACAAGGAGGGCTTACACCACCCCCTGCTGGCCCTGCTACAGCCCAATCCTCAGGCTTCCTTACACCTTCTGCGCCTACTTGAATTAGTACACAAAGGAAAATAACTACTACAGTTAAAGGGGTCTCACTATGAAAACCTCACGATGAAAACCTAGTACCTTGCTTGGGACTTTATTCTTTGTGCCAGAATGGCTTGTAATGCTACATCTCACCTGTAGTGGCCGCTGCAGGCAAAATGTATGTCTAGATGCGGCTTTTCGTGGTGATAACAGCTGATTGCCAGGCATTAGAGTAAAAGGGTTTTTTGTAACGGGGTTGTATCCGCGAGACAACCCCTTTAAGTAGGAATGGCCACATGATGGCCCTCATGTATGCTTTGGGAGCTCCTTTCCGTAATTGTAATTGTAACACATCCTAGAATTAGACAGCTATAATAATAAATATTTTTTTATGCAGTACAATATAAAATATGTAAAAAATCCCTATTATAAAAATCATAAACTATTCATATAGTAAACCTATAAATGTCGGGGTTTCCCTCATAATTGATAATAATTATTTGATAAGTCATTTACTCATTTATTTTTCATTGTTTCTCGTTCTTTTAGAACTCCCTTTGGTGACACGTCATTTATTACGAGGCCTCGCGCTGCACATGATGCTGCTGAAGTCTTATAATGAAGGTCACACTGTCCTCTGCCATGACAGATGACATCATTAGACTTATATTCTACTGGAAACCTAAATCACAGATGCTACCCAGCAGACGCCCTCTGATTCTGACATTTGTGCCTTGTCTGAGACAGCCATGTGTGACATTCCATAGAAAAAACATATTTTGATTAATTAATTGTCAGATCTGATGTAAATCAATATTAATATGAGTAGAAGTTGATCCCCGGCTTCCTTTGTATGGACTTTATATATCATGTGTCTGCGTTACATTCTTATTCTTTTTTACTTATGATTGGGCATGTATACTTAGCTGCATAGTCTATCTCCATGGTATGTATTCACCTACAATAAAACAAAAACCGTCTTGTTTATACAGCTCCTATGCAGACCCATGCGTCTCCATAGTTACAGACTACAAACAAACCATGTGTGTAGTCTGATCTGGCCATCATATGGTACTTTTTGTGGTGTTAAAGGGTTATTCACATTTTGGACATTTATGGCATATCCACCTCTGGGACCAGTGGCGTAACTACCGCTATAGCAGCCGTAGTGGCTGCTACGGGGCCCGCAGCATGAGGGGGCTCGTGCCACCCGCCAGCACGGCCCCCCCCCCATGGCCGGAGGCTCCGCTAGCAGCTGCTATGGCTGCTACAGCGTGACGTCACTGAAGAGGTTGTTCCTACAAAAGACATGCATCCCCTATCCACAGGATAGGGGATACATGTGTGATCGCTGGCAGCGATAAGGAGAACGGGGGACCGAAAGTCCCCCGAAGTTCTACATGACAAACCTCGGACTTCCGGGGTCTGTGTCGGCAGCTCCATAGAAATGACTTGCGCACCGGTCGTGCCTGTGCGCATGTGTGACCAGCACTCCTTTCATTTTTATTGAACTGCGCAGACTCCGGAAGTCCGAGGTTTGTCATGGAGAATTTGGGGGGACTTTCGGTCCCCCGTTCACCTTATCGCTGCCAGCGATCACACATGTATCCCCTATCCTGTGGATAGGGGATACATCTCTTTTGTAGGACAAACTATAGGCCGTTTTTTTTTGGGTGGGGGGGCTATATGCCGTTATCTACAGGGGGTGTCTGTATGGCGTTATCTACATGGGGGTCTGTTTGGTGTTATCTACAGGGGGGACTCTGTATGGCGTTATCTCCATGGGGGGCTGTATGGCGTTATCTACAGGGGGTGTCTGTATGGCGTTACCTACAGGGGGGCTGTATGGCGTTATCTACAGGGGGAGAGCTGTATGGCATTATCTACAGGGGGGGTCTGTATGGCGTTATCTTCAGGGGATTTGTATGGCGTTATCTACAGGGGGGTCTGTATGCCGTTATCTACAGGGGGGTCTGTATGGCGTTATCTCTACGGGGGGCTGTATGGCGTTATCTACAGGGGAGGCTGTATGGCGTTATCTACAGGGGGTGTCTGTATGGCGTTACCTACAGGGGGGGCTGTATGGCGTTATCTACAGGGGGAGAGCTGTATGGTGCTATCTACAGGGGGGGCTGTATGGCGTTATCTATGGGGGGTCTGTATGGTGTTATCTACAGGGGGGCTGTATGGCGTTATCTACAGGGGGGCTGTATGGCGTTATCTACAGGGGGGCTGTATGGCGTTATCTACAGGGGGGTCTGTATGGCGTTATCTACAGGGGGGTTCTGTATGGCGTTATCTACAGGGGGTCTGTGTGGCGTTATCTACAGGAGGGGCTATATGGCGTTATCTACAGGGGGTCTGTATTGCGTTATCTACAGGAGGGGCTATATGGCGTTATCTACAGGGGGGCTGTATGGCGTTATCTACAGGGGGGCTGTGTATGGTGCTATCTATAGGGGGGCGCTGTGTGGTGGAATCTATAGGGAGGCACTATCTACAAGGGGGGGTTGTGTGAAACCCAGAGGAGGGGAGCCCCAGTCAAAAGTTTGTTATGAGGCCCAGTCTTTCCTAGTTATGCCCCTGTCTGGGACCTGCACATATCTCTAGAATCTGGCCCCCTGTCCCCATCCTACTTTCTGCCGCCGCTGTCACTCGGCTCCAAGGTGGCAGTTTTTTCCAGAAATATCAGAGCGCCTTTTGCTACACTGTTTCCGGAACTCCCATCAAAGTGAATGAACGTTCCGGAAACATTGTAGCATAGCAAGCTTTGCTGTTCCCGGAACTCAAGTGTTACAGAAACAGTGTAGCTCGCTGTGCTACGCTATTTCCGTAACTCCTATTCACTTCTATGAGAGTTTCGGAAACGGCATAGCAAAATGCGCTAGGCTGTTTCCGGAAAACCTGGACCCCTCGTCAAACAGTAGCTGAAGCCCAGGCTGTGACAGTGGGAGAAGGTAGGACAGGTGTCACGGGGTCCAGTTCTAGAGATTGGTGCGGGTTCCAGAGGTGTAACCTGCATTTATTGGACATTTATGGCATATCCTGTACCCTGTTCGAGACGGGAATATCCCTTAAAGGACCTGTAGTGTTCAGAGCACCTTGAAAACTTGCATTGGTGGACCAACGGAGTGGAGTGAAAGTATTAACAACCCTGATGTGTCACATGACCAGAGTTGCTATATTTTGCTAATTACAAAAATGTACCCGGTGTTTCACTTTAAGGGTCGTATTCAGGCGTATTTTGGGGAGTAAACGCCTCGAAATAAACCTGAAAAAACGGTAGCTAAACGCCTGCAAACATGTGCTCATTGAATTCAATGGAAGTAACGCCATTTCTTTCAGACGAAACATTTTTTTACGCAACCGTTTTAAAAGATGGCGCGTAAAAAAAACTGCGCGTCAAAAGAAGGAGCACGTCTTCAGTGTTTTCTGGTGTATTTTGGGGCATAAACTACGTGAAATACGCCTGAAAAACCGGTAGCTAAACGCCTACAAACATCTGCCCATTGTATCAAATAAGAAAAACGCTGTTTGAGTCAGACGGGGTGTTTTTTTTTACACCGCCATTTGAAAACACGCCGCGTAAAAAAATGCTGCCTAAAAGAAGGAGCGTGTTACACCTTGAGCCGCTGTTTTTTATTGTGTTAATGGAAAAATAGCTCCAAAAACGTTTTCAGCTTAAAAAACGGCTGAAAATCAGAGGTTGTTTTCTCTGAAAACAGTTCCGTAATTTTCAGCCATTTTTACTTGTGCGTGTGAACATAGCCTGATACAGCACGTGATGGACCACGCCACGATTTTTTCCATGTGGCTTCCATGGGGGTACAGTATTGCCGTATTGTTTTCTACGGGTGGCGTATTACGGATCCATATAACGCTGATTTGTAGGACGCCCGCGTGCCTGAGACCTCAAATTCAGGATCGGACACAACCAGCCCCATGTTTACGAGATCTCTTGGATACTTTATAGCCTTTCACCTCCAGGCTTGAAATAAAATGTAACCCGGAGTTTATCATGTATATAAATGTTTCTAGTGGAGCCGCCATTTCCTAAAATAGAAGAACAGAGAAGAATTAGACGCGGCCGGCCCACCCATATATAATAAATGTCCCTTTCATTTGGTTTCTGCACACAGGACAGGAACTAAGAGGAAACATTCATCTTACATTAAAAAGAAATTATCTTTAATTATGTAAGAAAGTAAATATCCCGTCGGGCTGTAAATCAAGTGCGCAGAAGTTTCGCTTTTCAACAAAGCAGCGGAATAAATGTCTCTGAGAATCGAAACATTCGGCCAAGTTACTAATGATCGGGAATCAATAGCGTTTACGTTAATGATTCGCACCCAGGGTGGTGGAGCAATCAAGACAGCAGCGACGATACGAAACTTAAAGGGGTTATCCATGATATTTTATTCATCAATCACTTAAAGTTATGCCACTAACTAATATGTTTATTGTGTCGTTTTTCCTCTGCGTAATGCGGTCAAGTGACCGCGCTCCTCGCTGTCTTTCCCCGAATGATAGGAAGTGAAGGATCAAGGGAAATGTCGTTTTTAGCATTAAAGCAGCGCAAAGGTATCAACCTATGAGAGGTACCGGCGCATGTAAACAAGCGCGGCACGAGGGAGCGGAAAGATCGCAATTTGGAAAGATATTCAAAATGACTCATGGGTGATCAGTACGTATGTATCCTTGTCGAATTTAATGAATTTAATGAATATTTTTAATATTAAGGTGTAATACATGTAAATATAAAAAAGTTTATAATATATCTTATTAGGGGATAGTGGTGTCTTCCTCACCTTCCAGCAGCCTGTAGTTCCCCTGTCCCTGCTTGTGGGATCTCTGTAAACGTCCGGGAACCTCCTCAGTACACAAAATATCCATCTAGTGTAAAACTGTAAATATGACAGGGAGGAGGGGGATGCAGCTGCAGTATTCCTCCTTCAGTGTGTCTGGGAGACTGCATGCTGTGAGAGGGGAGGAGGAGCAGCAGGAGGAGACTGATCTGATTGGCTCAGAGCACACAGCACTCCAGGTAGAGCCCGCCCACTCAGCAAGCATGAAGAGAGAACATGTACATTACAGTACTCAGCAGAGGGAAGGAAAAAAAATCAAACTATGGTGGATAAACACAACAAATATGGGTGGTGTGATACATGTAATATACCCCGGCAGAGGCTTAAAAAGGGTGTACCATTTGGACAAACCCTTTCCATATGTGAAATTAGGGCATATGGACATCATAGAGGGGGGGGGTTCCTCACTTTGGACCCCTCCATAAACCAGAGCATTATAAGGAGGGGTTGTCCAGATGGTTGTGCTTGTTTTTTATAACCATAGATATGCTAATGGTGCAGTGAACCCCAGTTGCTCATTGTCGCCCCCTGGTGGTTAATACTTTCTTTTGGCGCTCGTCATTTCGGGACGTCTCATTAGAGCTCAGATACGGAGAATGTATTAATAGTTCAGCTTACAACTGTCCAGATGCTTTGAGAGCAAGTTATCTAACTCTTTATATTACCTTCTATCTCCTCCTGCTTCTCACAGCAGCACATTGTTAGGGTGCCCCCTTCCCCCAAAACCCTTGTTGTTACTAATATGCAGGACTCCTCCGGTTGCATCATAATTCAGTGACCATTTTCCCCATTGGCTCCGCCACTGCAACAATTTTGTATAGAGACCCATATAGTATGTAAGAGGTCCTGGAATCTAGGTGATACAATAACAAAGAACTAATATATTAATTATTACAGTACCTGTAGGGACATTCATTTAGCTTTCCAGGCCCTGAATTGCACAGAAATCTTCATTATTATACAAAGTGAACATTTGTTCTCTGTCCTACTTTTCTGCTTTTGTGTATGTCAGTCTTCACTGCCATTCTGGCATTCTATTCACAAACCAGGAATTCAGTGTGAGCTCTATGCTTTTCAGATACTTGAAATGGTGCCGCAATGCATGGCACTATAGAGGTTAGATGGTATTTAAATGGTGACAAAAAAACATTTAATCAAATAAACCTTGTAATTATCATCAGTAAACATTGTTCGATCAGCGCCAAAATATATACAGGACCAAGCGGTGGAAGTGGGCAAGACACTGAACTCCTCAGCACCTTTACGGTCATAAGGGCTACCTGTGTCTGCCACTAGGGGGAACTCACTGCACTAGCTGTATAAATCCACATGCAGTGAGCTCCCCCTAGTGGTGGCTGCAGGCAGACAAAATTATATGATGTATCAAGTCAGAAAAACATGGATATTAGGAAATTAATCAGCATAGGATTTTGGATTTAAAAAGGGAATAGTGAACACTAGCATTAGGCGTGGGACTTAGGCAGAGCGGTAAGTGGGGGATGGGGCCCTATATGATTTTTGCTATGGAGTCCTATGATTTCTATGTACATTACATATACATATAGTGGATGGTATAGACAAAGGGATAGCAACAGCTGGGGTGTACACACTTTCACAAAAGCAGAAGAACGATAGCTCAGCAGTTGTACTTCAATGTCCTTTGCAGATATTAAGCAGCATTTTGTTCCCGACCGTGAAGCTCACGCTCTATATGATTGATGATATTCAGAGCATAAACCAGGGGCGTAAAAATCAACTAAACCAACCAATGTACAATATATCAGAAAAATATTCTGTACAATATTCACCCCTCCCCCACTGCCCCAAATATATCTGACCGCTACGTTGTTATCACAGAGCTGTAGATTTGTACATATCTTCAGGCGGTCTTCCTCCGATCTATGATGCCCCCGGGGGATATGAGACGTTGGAGCAGCTTGAGTCTTGTCTTTGCCTAGCAACCTCTGAGTGATGTATTAGTCGGAGGTGTAATTAGTCATTGTCATTATTCTTTACAATATATTGGGACCTGGTAAAGAATCATGTGACAATCACATCCGTCCTCCTCCTTCACCTCTGTCCTGCACATAGGTCATCACTGAATTTATTTAGTGGCATCATTCATGGAAGTATCACACGGAGGTCCAGATTCTGGTATCATTGGGTCTAGGGGCTGGGAAATTAAGCGCATGCTAATCGTTCTCTTTACAGTGCTGCCTATAGGTGTCACTAGAGAGACCGTTTTCAAGCTATTTTGCATACTTTTCCCAGGGAGCATTGCCCTCCCCAGCTGGATCTCCACAAGGAGAATCAGTACCCTTATAGAGTCTGTAAAATAAGAGTGAATATCACCCGCAGCTCTGTATTCCAGCTATGTCAAGTTTGTTAGCCCTTATCAGTGTAGAATATAGAAACCAAAAATCTATGGAGTTGGGAGCGACCAGAAAATCTATAAAGTACAATGTTGCTTTCTTAAAGTATCCAAAACTAATTGCTTTTGTATCTAGATAGCTCCAAAATTCTGTGCTGATTTATTCTTTATTGCGGTCAGAGCTTTTCTGACACAGAGCTCCAGATCTTCTGCATGGCCATAGATATAAAGGGGTTTTCTAGGATTATATTATTAATGGCCTATCCTTAGGTCATCAATTTCAGATGGTGGGGGTCCAACTCTGCACTCCCACAAATCAGCTGTTTAAAGTAGCTACGGAGCTCGGACAAGTGCTGCGGCCTCTTCATTGTCTACATAGCTCCGTATACCTTAACGCTGTGCTGGGTATTGCAGCTTTTTCCCATTCACATCTGGGACAAACCTGCAATACCCAGAACAGCCGTAACTAATTATAGGGCGATTTCAGGGGTGGAGAATTGAACCCCCACCGATAGGATAGACCAGCAATATTTTAATCCCGGAGAAGTCCTTTAAATTATAAAAACGAATGCTGCCCACAGCCACCACTAGAGGGAGCTGGGAAGCTTACTGCTTATGACTTATACAATAAGGTCTATAATAAACCTGTATGCAGCAAGCGCCCCCTAGTGGTGGCAGCAGGCAACTAGAATTTTGTAATTAAATTCTATGTGGAGCAGTGTACCAGAAAAATGGAGCTCTGATCGCTATATAGATATATTATGAAATTAATCATTTCGGACCTATAAAGGGCTTGGTGTTTAAAGGTGTAAATTCCCTTTAAGGCTAGGACTAGATACAGCAAACCATTTTAGAGCTTATATACAGCTGTATCAGGCTCGCTAGACCTCATAAACTGTAGAGTGCAGTCCAGTAAATATGCAATAATACACATATGTAACATGCAGATCTTTCAGCGGATTTGGCTGGGAATTTCAGCTGGGGGGGGGGGTTGTAAACCCCATTTTCTTCACTGTATTTTGCTGCGGATTTTAGGTGCATGTGTGAACATGGCTATAGCTTCCAAATCCTGCACTGATGAGGGCTAACAAGCCGGGAAGAGCGGTAATGGAATAAATGGCTGTATATTGTTACTTTGTATCCAGGTCACTACATAGTATCATTTTATTTATCCAGTTTATTAAAATCATCATCATTTTTCACACTTAAAAGAAGAGAATAGCTACAAGGGATGCGCTATTATTAAAATGAGGGTGATGTGGTTGTCATGGGGATATTATATTCAACGGTGATGAAAAAAGTTTCAAAGCCTTATTTATGAAATGACGTTACTAATTATTATTGCCTCCGTAATGAGCGAGGATTTATTAGAATTGACAAATTTCAACGTAACAAAGGCTTTGAAAATCGTCTTTGAAGAAATGGAGCGCAGAAGTAAGGACAAGGACTCCACCTGCAGGCGATGAGGGGTACTGCACTTTTTCCCTGCTAACTAATCCTCTCTTCTTGAAGATTTGATATTATTTGTCATCATGATTCTCGTTACAGAAGCTTGAATTCAGTCTGAAGCGAATCTCCTGGAGATCTGATATGTTCTGCAAACCAAATAAAAATCTACCAGGCGGCACAATTCACCTGTAGCCCCGACCTTTCCCGTGACTTCGGTTTGGCGCCAGGACTTAGGTGCCTCTAACTTGCCCGGTGAATTTGCATTAGTGGTTGGCGAGAGAGATCAAGAAGAGAAGGAAAGCGATATATTTGCTATGAGTTACCACAAGGAAAAAAGTCTATACATGTACCAAAAGTGTAGCAGAGTTGAGTATGTTATATTACTGCAGTAGACAGGAGTGTTGTCAGGCAATCCAGGGTCCAGCAATGGCGGTAGTACAGATGTAGTAAACAGGAAAGTATTCAGACGGTCCAGAGTTCAGCATCGGTATGTAGAAGAGCCCGGTGCATGGTACAGACACAGTAGTTAGAAGAGTAGTTGGGTAATCCACAGTTCGGTAATGTTGGTATAGCAGAGCTGAGTATGCAGTACACAACCCAAGAAAGTGGCAGACACAACCAGGCTAGAGACACACACAATAAGCTTATGTTCACACAGGGCGGATACGCGGCGTAAAAGCAAACACAGTGTATCCGTCCTAGAAACCGCAGGGAATTCCGGCCAAAAAACCGCACCAAATTGTGTTGCAATTTTTCGGCCAGAATGTCCGCTGCGGATAACTGCACGTAAAAAAAAAAAAAAAACACATACTTACCCTCCCACGTCCTGCAGTCCGGCCTCCTGGGACGACGATTCATCCCATGTGACCACTGCAGCAGCCACCTGGGTTGAAACGTTATCCCTGGGGGCCGGCCTGGACGAAGAAGGACAAAATTCTGGGTAAGTATAAAATTTTTTGCTGTACAAATCGCAACATCTGCTATTTGTTGCGGGTTTTACCTCCCCATTAAATTCAATGGGGGAAACCTGCAACAAAAAAGCAGCGATTACACAAAACAATTGACATGCTGCGGGTAAAAGAAAAAAAACGCACCGCGGGCCAATTTTTTTGAATTTTTTGAATCATCATTTACGCAGCGTGTGGATGAGAATTGTTTAAATCCCATCCACTTTGCTGCTACTGTAATATGCTGTGGACTTTGCACAAAATCCGAAGCGGAAAATCCACAGTATTTACACTCAGTGTGAACTGACCCTAATACCCGGCACAGAGTACAAGGGATTCAAATAGAGCGATCAGCGCTCTGACTAGACGACTCCGACATCCGTGCCACGTGCAGCCCCTCCACATTCACAAGGGGTGGTAATGGTGTAGCAGAAAGTCTCCTGGGAATGTGCTCTTGGAGGCCACTGGTTTAAAGTATTCTATGATATTAGAAAAACAGCTCTGCTTTAACAGTGCCACTCTTGTCCACAGGCTGTGTCTGGTATTGCAGCTCAGCCCCATTTATTGAATATTATCAGCAGGATTTATCATTATCGTTTTATTGGCTGAATCATTCCCGGGTCCATTGCGACCCTAAAAGGGTTGGTCCGCTTTGGACATCCCTTTTAGTCAGAAGGCTCCCTGGATAATAAGCGGTCAGTAAGGGCTTCTTATGAAATAGGGGTCTGCGTGACAGACAGTATATAGGGTGGGATGGACTCAGATCTCAGCGCTAGATACAGCTGCTCTGTATACAGGATATAAAGCAGCTGTGTCTCAAAAAGTTAAGATATTTTTGAATAAAAACTATTTATAAAGTTGCACCAATCACACTGACTGACCTTTTTAGTTTAAAAAAAAAAAAGCCGTTCAAAGCTTTTCATAGCCTTTATGTAGTGGGGGAGGGGGGGTTCACTGTTATGGGACACGAGGAATAGACAAGTTGGACTTTAACCAGCTCAAAACTTAAAGATTCCGTCCACACAAAGCGTAAACACTGCAGAATATCTGGCTGGAATGTCTGTGTGATTTTCGCCCAAAAAACCCCTAGACGTGCTGCAGACTGAGGATCCAGGTAAAAGTCTGCACGTCCTTTCTGATCATTTATTCCACCGAGTTTGGATACAATTGTTTTATATCTCATGCACTCGTCTGCTAATGTAACACGGAAATCGTGCGGACGTACCCTGAGGCTATGCGCACACACAAAATCAAAAACGTCTGAAAATAAGGGACGTTTTTTAAAGCCACTCACGATTTTCGCTGCGTTTTTATGCCCGTTTTTGGAGCTGCTTTTCTATAGAGTCAATGAAAAACTGCTCAAAAAACGCCCCAAGAAGTGACGTCCAGTTCTTTTTCGCGGGCGTCTTTTTACATGCCGTTTTTTAAAAACGGCCGCGTAAAAAATTCCCCGTCGGAACAGAAAGCCGTATTTCCCATTGAAATCAATGGGCAGAGGTTTGTAGGCGTTCTTCTTCCGATTTTTCAGCCGTTTTTAGGGACGTTTACAGCCCGAAAAACGGCTGAAAACACTACGTGTTCACATACCCTAAGACTGAGATAAGAAACATCAGCTGTGTCTGTCCGCCGCTTATCTCCATCCTCTTGTTGAAATAATAAGGCTATGTTCACACAGAGTATTTTGCCGAGTTTTTGGACGCGGAAACCGCGTCGCAAAACTTGGCAAAAACGGCCCGAAAACGCCTCCCATTGATTTCAATGGGAGGCGTCGGCGTCTTTTTCCCGCGAGCAGTAAAACTGCCTCGCGGGAAAAAGAAGCGACATGCCCTATCTTCGGGCGCTTCCGCCTCTGACCTCCCATTGACTTCAATGGGAGGCAGAGAAAGCATATTTCGCTGGGTTTTATGCCCGCGGCGCTCAATGGCCGCGGGCGAAAAACGCCGTGAAAATCGGCGTGCAGGGAGAGGAAAATCTGCCTCAAACTTCCAAACTGAATTTTGAGGCAGATATTCCTCCTGCAAAATACTCTGTGTGAACATAGCCTAAGCGCGCTTGTCTAGCAAATATTAAATATAATAAATATCTGTAGAAATATCTTAAAACAACGGCCGTCACACGGAAGCATGTATTTTAATGGGGCCGTTTTTTTCAATGGACCGTGTGAAGAGTCTGTTGAAAAATAGAACATGTCCCATTTTCTTCTGTTTTCATGGATCCCTCCATAGACTCAAGTCTATGGGGATCAGTGAAAATGGGAACCGCATGGGGGAAACGTTCATGTGAATAAGCCCTTAGATTGATCTTATCATTAATTATACCCTCCAGCCATCTATCTATCTATCTATGTATCTATCTATCTATCTATCTATCTATCTCATATCTATCTATCTATGTATCTATCTATCTATCTATCTATCTATCTATCTATCTATCTATCTATCTATCTATCTATCTATGTATCTATCTATCTATCTATCTATCTATCTATCTATCTATCTATCTATCTATCTATCTATCTATCTATCTCATATCTATCTATCTATGTATCTATCTATCTATCTATCTATCTATCTATCTATCTATCTATCTATCTATCTATCTATCTATCTATCTATCTATCTCATATCTATCTATCTATCTATCTATCTATCTATCTATCTATCTATCTATCTATCTATCTATCTATCTATCTATCTATCTATCTATCTCATATCTATCTATCTATCTATCTATCTATCATCTATCTATCTATCTATCTATCTATCTATCTATCTATCTATCTATCTATCTATCTATCTATCTATCTATATATATATCTATCTATCTATCTATCTATCTATCTATCTATCTCATATCTATCTATCTATCTATCTATCTATCTATCTATCTCATATCTATCTATCTATCTATCTATCTATCTATCTATCTATCTATCTATCTATCTATCTATCTATCTATCTATCTATCTCATATCTATCTATCTATCTCATATCTATCTATCTATCTCATATCTATCTATCTATCTATCTATCTATCTATCTATCTATCTATCTATCTATCTATCTATCTATCTCATATCTATCTATCTATCTCATATCTATCTATCTATCTATCTATCTATCTATCTATCTATCTATCTATCTATCTCATATCTATCTATCTATCTATCTATCTATCTATCTATCTATCTATCTATCTATCTATCTCATATCTATCTATCTATCTATCTCATATCTATCTATCTATCTCATATCTATCTATCTATCTATCTATCTCATATCTATCTATCTATCTATCTATCTATCTATCTATCTATCTATCTATCTATCTATCTATCTATCTATCTATCTATCTCATATCTATCTATCTATCTATCTATCTCATATCTATCTATCTCATATCTATCTATCTACCTATCTATCTATCTATCTATCTATCTATCTATCTATCTATCTATCTATCTATCATCTATCTATCTATCTATCTATCTATCTATCTATCTATCTATCTATCTATCTCATATCTATCTATCTATCTCATATCTATCTATCTATGTATCTATGTATCTATGTATCTATCTATCTATCTATCTATCTATCTATCTATCTATCTATCTATCTATCTATCTATCTCATATCTATCTATCTATCTATCTATCTATCTATCTATCTATCTATCTATCTATCTATCTATCTATCTCATATCTATCTATCTATCTATCTATCTATCTATCTATCTATCTATCTATCTATCTATCTATCTATCTATCTATCCATCTAATATCTATCTATCCCATATCTGTCTATCTATCTATCTATCTATCTATCTATCTATCTATCTATCTATCTATCTATCTATCCATCTAATATCTATCTATCCCATATCTGTCTATCTATCTATCTATCTATCTATCTATCTATCTATCTATCTATCATCTATCTATCTATCTATCTATCTATCTATCTATCTATCTATCTATCTATCTATCTATCTATCTCATATCTATCTATCTATCTATCTATCTATCTATCTATCTCATATCTATCTATCTATCTATCTATCTATCTATCTATCTATCTATCTATCTATCTCATATTTATCTATCTATCTATCTATCTATCTATCTATCTATCTATCTATCTATCTCATATCTATCTATCTATCTATCTATCCATCTAATATCTATCTATCCCATATCTGTCTATCTATCTATCTATCTATCTATCTATCTATCTATCTATCTATCTATCTATCTATCTATCTATCTATCTATCCATCTAATATCTATCTATCCCATATCTGTCTATCTATCTATCTATCTATCTATCTATCTATCTATCTATCTATCTATCTATCTATCTATCTATCTATCTCATATCTATCTATCTATCTATCTATCTATCTATCTATCTATCTATCTATCTATCTATCTATCTATCTATCTATCTATCTATCTAATCTATCTATCTATCTATCTATCTATCTATCTATCTATCTATCTATCTATCTATCTATCTATCTATCTATCTATCTATCTAATCTATCTATCTATCTATCTATCTATCTATCTATCTATCGCAGACACCTAT
Organism: Rhinoderma darwinii; assembly: GCF_050947455.1. Taxonomy (NCBI): domain Eukaryota; kingdom Metazoa; phylum Chordata; class Amphibia; order Anura; family Rhinodermatidae; genus Rhinoderma; species Rhinoderma darwinii. The sequence goes on from NC_134691.1 coordinate 334,768,628, forward strand.
ATACAAGGTTTGCACATGTCTATACACTATACATGGTCACAATGAACTTTGATCTGCTCGTAGAGTTGGTGATTAGACACATGACTGTGACTCCCATATACACAGGTTGGGCCATGTGACTAAGTTTGTCCTGTGCGCCGCCCCGTAGTGTGTGACGTCACGGAGTGCGGCCTTCCATAACACAGAGAGAGAGAGGGAGAGAAAGAGGCAGCGCAGAGAAGACATAGACGGCTGGAGAGCTCAGACCCCGTGAGTACCGAGCCCTGTAACTTCTATAGTGACGTCACCCGCACTGATACATTGTATCACTGCCATCTGTCAATCATCCCCTCCAGAAATCCAGCAGGTGGGGGATGGTGACCAGACTTGTGATGGGATCAGCTGCTCCAAGATCTGCACCCCTCCCCCAGCTGTGATAGAACTACAAGCTCCAGCAGGACTTAGCTTGCTGGGACTTGTAGTCCCACCGAAGCTGCAGAGTTCTGTTTCTCCTTTAGTCTATCTGCTCTGTTGGATTCCTATTAGACAATAACCTGGTACCCTCCCCCACTGATAGAACTACAACCCCCAGGATGTCTTGCCAGCTTGCTGAGACGTTTAGTTCTGCAGCTGCTGCCGGATATTTCTTTATAGTCTTATTACAGCCGGGTCTTTATACCAACGCGGTCGATGTAGCATGTTGGGAAAGTTATTATATTGAATTACTGCGAGGCTGCCGTACGTCCTGTTCACACTGGTGTTATCGGCTACAGGGTATGACGGATCTACTTTGTGATGGAGCCTAACATCTCATTGACTTCTAATGTGTGTCCGCTGCCCATCAGGGGCATCAGAATAAAACCCTAATTCTCTATCATTCAATTTCTTTCTTCTGAACCCCTCCCCCCCCGCAATTAACGGATTTGGAGAAGTGGCCCGTGTGGGCCTTATATCCCGGCAAGTATAGCGCCCAAATTTTGCAATTGCTCAGGTCTGGATGTGGGACCCCATTCTGCTTTTCTATATGGCCATCCCAATAGGACGTAAGGACAGAGTTTTCTATATGACTTTTGGTGCCATAGCGGTGCTTGCGGCCCCTACTGTCTGCACCCCTGACCCATATGGAGGTATAAAGAAGCGTGATTTGTGGGGGAGACCATCTCCGTACATACGACACCCCGTATAGCCACCGTGCATAGGGTTCTGCCGTGTACATGAGCTTGACTGACTCCCTGGGAGGCCCTTTAATGAGCAGGACGTGTAGTCAGGTGGGCTCTGCAACCCGTATTGTATATTATAAACTGCAGTCATGTGACCTCTTTTAGGCCGGATTCACACATGCGTTTTTTTGTTGCCAAAGCCAGGAGTGTATGCAAGAGGAAGGAAACCGGGAGAAGAGTCCGACTTCTCTCTTCTGTATCCACTCCTGGCTTTGGGTTAAGAAACTGCACCAAAACTGAATGTTTGAATCCAGCCTTATAAAGGTTACCGCCTCGATGCCACTTTTTACAATAGTTTAAAGGGGTTCTCCGCTTTGCACCCCCAGCGATCAGCTGTAATCTGCGGGGGAACCTGGTATTAAGTGTTTAATTTCCCTGCAGCGCCACCACAGGAGAAGCTATGCATTACACAGTGTCCATTCATATCAATGTGTGGTTTGTGTAATACAGGACAGGGCAGGTCCTCCAGAGACGCTCTATGAAACCGCTCTCCACTCCGGCCAAGAGATGAGGATTCTGAACAGGGGACCCCCCTCTATTATCTCACAATTCCCTAATAGGGTGTTGGAAAATGGGTTTCCTAAACTGGACGACCCTTTTAATTAACAATTCCATATTCTAATGACCCACGTGCTGCTGTGCAGGCTGGGAAAATTCCTCCGTATGTATGGAATTCGCTAAAGCTGCCGCAATAGTTATTTTTTTTTCCTTTTTCTCTCATTCATTCACAAATCCTAAAGAAAAAACTTTTGTATACCTCCGTGTGAAATCGGAGACATATGTAGGTACGGTAGAGGGCTCATGCACCGGTACGACACCCCTATTACGGCTCCTTACGCTCAGTATCCAGGCAGGGCTGCAGGGAAATAATTTTATAGGTTTTGCTGAATATCTATCAATAGAATAAAATCAGTTATACGATAGTCCGGCGCCTGATCGCACGCAACCCACTGGCAGGCGTCGCCCTCTCGACACGTCCACTGGCAGGCGTCGCCCTCCCGACACGTCCACTGGCAGGCGTCGCCCTCCCGACACGTCCACTGGCAGGCGTCGCCCTCCCGACACGTCCACTGGCAGGCGTCGCCCTCCCGACACGTCCACTGGCAGGCGTCGCCCTCCCGACACGTCCACTGGCAGGCGTCGCCCTCCCGACACGTCCACTGGCAGGCGTCGCCCTCCCGACACGTCCACTGGCAGGCGTCGCCCTCCCGACACGTCCACTGGCAGGCGTCGCCCTCCCGACACGTCCACTGGCAGGCGTCGCCCTCCCGACACGTCCACTGGCAGGCGTCGCCCTCCCGACACATCTGTAGGAATCCCAATATAGTCTCAGGATCTTTTAAGTAGCTCAATATTTCTAATCATACAATGATATTAGGGAATTACTATGTAAGCAATTGTCTCATATATTCTCCCAAGGAGAATCTAAGACATTATGGAGTATTAACGAAAACATCCATTCTGTGGGTTCGTCACAACGTTTCTTCATGTGGTTTGGGATTACTGTCATTTTTATTTTAGGGAATTGCTTATATAACAATCCCATAACACTGATTATCATTAGTGTCTCCATCACTTGACGTTTGTATGACCGCGTTTTATGTCATTCCCTTCCAGTTTCCACTATGGGGAAGTCGTATTCTCGCATGCCGCAGCATATGGCGAAGGACGGGCTGAACGAGACTTGTCTGCCGTCTGGAGATACCAGCGCTCTCGTTCAGTCGGACACTCATGAGGAAAGCAGGAACGGGGATGTTTCTCATTTCCCATATGTGGAGTTCACCGGGAAGGACAGTGTGACCTGCGCCACGTGCCAAGGAACAGGACGCATTCCGCGAGGTGGGATATCATCGTTCACAAAGATTGTACCGCTTATCCATATATGTCCCCCAACCCCAAGTCAACCTCCGACCTATAAAAATTCAATGCTCCGATTCCAAACCGCAAATAAAATCTTAAAGGGGATGTCTAGTTTAGAGAACCCATTATCATACACCCTATTAGGGAGTTGTGAGGTAATAGAGGGGGGGTCCATGTTCCAGGGGTTATAAAGAGCGTCTCCCTCTGGAGGACCTGTCCTGTATTACACCGACAACACATTGATATGAACGGACGTTGTGTAATACTTCACTTATCCTGTGGTGGCGCTGCAGGTGAATTGAACACTTACTGCCAGGTTACTCCACACATGACAGCTGATCGCTGAGGGCTCCAGCAATCTGTGTGGGAGCCCGACAGCAAGTTGTAGCCGCTCTCTAATCTGGCTAATAGATGAGGCTCCTATATGGGGCCCCCTTTAGATTTAGGGAAGCAACCATTGACCGGGGTAGTCAAATTGAAGAATCCCTTTCAATCTACATCCACAGTTGAGTAACTTTACACGTACTTTGTGTTACTTATTTTCTACTAATCTTTTGTTACATCACATTTTATACTCCAGTCACATCTAGAGCAGCATTCAGAATTCTAGTGTTTGCATTTTTTTGGGGGGTTATTACCGACTGCTGCACTGTAAGGACCAGGAGAGACAATGGAACACGTTTATAAAAAGCCGACTGTTTTTTTTTTTCTTTGGTAAAAATGCCGCAGTTTTGTATGTAACGCCCCTCACGTTTATGCTGCGGGTTCTCTAACTTCTGATTTACTAATAAAATCCCTTTAATTCGCCATCGATGGGACCTGATGCCGGATTATGAGATATTCCGGATTATTTCATGGCTATAGAAGCAGGTGATTATCTGACTGTGAATTATTGGATGGCAGATTAAAGGAATTTCGCTGTATTTTGGGTGATTTCCCCCCTTATATTGATACCTTGTGTGGCTTTTTTTTGTAATGTTTTGGTTGTTACCTGTTTTTGAGCAGCGCTCGGTCCTGACGCCGGGTTTGGCAATGTTCGGTTTTGCAGGGGATACGGGATGTGTAGAAATCATTCAGCCGATATGAAGCTTGTGGTAAGAAGTTTCTCTATCGCTGCGGTCCTAAAACATAATGGACGCTTAGAGAAAACGTATCTCCCCCCCCCCCAGTGCTGATTTGGGGGTTTTTAACATAAAACGTGACTTTGCCTTCATATCGGTTTTTTTGTGGGTTGTTCCAACTCCACTTTAGTTGCCGTCATGAATTTACTTGGACAAGTTTGCAATATTACTTAAAGGGATTGTCCAGTTTAGAAAACCCATTTTCATACACCCCATCGGTGAATTCTGAGTTAATAGAGGGGGTTCCCACGTTCAGGACCCTCATCTCTTGGGCGGAGAGCGGTTACGTAGAGCGTCTCTCTCTGGAGGACCGGTCCTGTATTACACCGATAACCCATTGATCTGAATGGACACGGTGTAATACTTAGTTTCTCCTGTGGTGGTGCTGCAGGGAAACGAAACACTTACTGCCAAGTTTCCACACAGATTACAGCTGATCGCTGGGGATCCCAGCAGGGAGACACTTTGGGATCTGCTTATTGTCAAGGGACCCTTATAACAAGTAGGGATTGTCCAAAACATAAGACCCCTTTAATGGAAACCCTTAAACTCCAGGCAGAAATTAAAGGGGAATTTCCATAATCCTCAATTATCACCTATTCACTGGATGGGTGATAAATGTCTGATCTGTGGGGGTTTGACCAATAGGTACCCCACCGATTCTGAGAACGGGGGTTCCCTAGTGCCCTTTGTGAACCGAGTAGAACGGTGCATGCTCGGCAACCGCTCCATTCACTTTCTATGGGGCTGCCGGAGATATGTCTATCTAATGGGGCCCCGTAGAAAGTGAATGGAGCGGTTGCCGAGCATGCACCGTTCCACTCGGTTCACAAAGGGCACTAGGGATCTGTTCTCAGGATCAGTGGCGGTCCCAGCGATCGGACCACCAGCGATGATACATTTATCTTTTATCCTGTGGATCGGTGATAAATGATTTTGGGAAAACCCCTTTAACTTTTTATAATATGGACCCACTTGGGGTAAATACGTAAGTCCCGGTGTATCAGATAATTGTCCTCCAAATGCTAGTTGTTTTTTTTTAGAGGTAGAAGTATCAAAAGTTGTCAAAACCACGCCCCCTTCAGTCAGTGCAGACGCATTACCCCATGTACATCAAGAGGGGCAAGTCCTATTTTTATGCTCAGTCGCTCCCCCTATAATCTTTAAAGGGGATGTCCATAGAGTCCGCACGAGGGACCTGCCGCTGTTGTCACTAGAGCCAACAGATTGTCATTCAAGTCAGTAAGTCGTCTATGTAGTGCCGGTCTGCCAGGGTGAAAGCGAAGACGTGGAGAACCCCTTTTAATCCTGAACGATCTTGTGCTGGCGCTAATCTCCTACATTCACTCTACATGTAGATAAAGCAGAAGTGGAGCATTTACCCATGGCAACCAATCAGATTCCAGCTCTCAGTATCCAGAGGCCTCTTTGAAAATGAAAGAAGGAATCTGATTGGTTGCTATGGGTAACAACTCCACTTTTCACCTGTTCTGCATGCAGCGCCTCTGCCAGCAGTGTGAACAGAGCCTTACAGGTTGCGTATAAATTGAGTTGCTTATCTCGTCTAACATTTAAGTAAAGTGGCGCGGCGGATTATTGGAGCTAGCATGCTGTGAAGATTGTATTTCATGGGAGTAATGTGATTAGAAATGCTTAACTGGGCGTAAGACGTTATGAATGAGCAGAGCTGAGAATGTTAATGCGATGTGATTTGTGGCCGGGTCACGTGTTTAATTCTCGTGGAGATATGAATGGCGCTGTGTTTCACGACTCGTACAGCAGTGCAAATGTTTTCTTTTTCACTTTGTGATTTGCGCTATAAATACACAATAAAATTCCTTTTAATCTGGCCTTCATGGAAATCTGACGATTATAGAAAACGATCTAGAGGTAACTGGTTCTGACTGCGCAGTCTTCCGGTTTTATGATATTCTGGATTATTTTGCAGCGCTCTGCCGGACTATCAGATGCCAGATTAAAGAAATGTAACTTTTATATGGATTATCTTAATTTCATTGTTCTGAAAATAATATTTTCTCCTGTGTTAAATAATTTGTTGCGCTGACCCATTAGGGTCTGACCTAGTCTAAAATTCCCCTCCTGCCTCATCAGAGGTTCAAGCGGCTGTTTTGCCCCCATGCTTTACACTGCATCTCTGCTTGTTCAGATTGGCTACTGTGTAGAAGTACAAGCCCACCAGGAAGTCAGAAGCCCGCTCCCTGTGTGCTATCACAGAGAGATTATAAACTACAAGTCTCCAAACCACCAGCGAGAAAAAGACAATTATCAAGAAACTGCTGCACCGAGGGGAAGGGGCTTCATTAAGGGGCGGGGCAACATTAAGAGGAGGGGCCTAAAACATGTTTTGTTTTGTTTTTGTGTTTCCTCACATAGGGACAACGTTCCTAAACGCAGTTGGGGTCTTAGTGTTGTGTTTTTCACTCCCGTTTGCCCACCCCCGCCGACATGCAAAGCATCATGGTCTAGGACTGAGACGACGCACCTTTTAGGCCTCATGCCCACTTCAGTTTTTTTTTCGGCAGGGCGCTATCTGTTTTTTTTAACGGATTTCATCCTGACACATTAATTTCAATAGGGCCATGCACATTTCCGTTGTTTTAACGGAACCGTGCGGCCGTTCCGTCCAAAATAGGGCAGGTCCTACTCCTGCCTGTTTTTGACGGAACAGTCTCGGCCTTTGCATTGACTTGGTCCGTGACACAACGGGAGCCATCCGTGCGCGGTCAGTGATTCACGAACAGTCATTAGCGGCCTTAGAGTTTTTTTTCTTTTTTAATCCAATCATTGATTATGATGATTTCTCATATTACAGGACGGGAAAATCAACTTGTGGCGCTGATACCCTACAGTGATCAAAGATTGCGGCCCAGAAGAACGTAAGTGACGACGTAGATATTGTAACTTTTTAGTTATTATTTTTCTGCTTTATTATAATTATTATTGAAGGGCTATTTCCATCTCAGACATTTATAGCCTACGCACTGCAAACGCCATGAACTTTTAAAGATCGCAGCTTAAATGGTTGCTGACCTATGAGGTCTCTGCTTTTCGAGCATACCCATCCTGCTGACCATGTGGGCTCAGCAAGGGTAGGAACACCCATGGTGTTATCTGGGTGGATACGTTGCGTCAAGCTTCACAGCGTATCCGCCCTGAGCACCGCAGGACATGCTGTCCGAAAAAACGTATCCCATTGTGGTGCGATTTTTCTGGCGGAATTCCGCTGCGTAAAGCAGCGCCAGAAAAGAAATAAAAAACGTACATACTTAGGATGACGTTGCAGGGCATGTGACCGCTGCAGCCTGGGATTGTCTGCAGCAGTCGCATGGGATAAACGTCATCCCAGAAGGCCGGACTGGAGAAGCAGGAAACTCTGGGTAAGTATAACTTTTTTTTTTTTTTTTATTTGCAATTTTTCCGACCGAATCGCTGTGATTCTGCGTTAAATGTCGCAACACACACCACTTTGCTGCGAGTTTTAAGCACCCCATTGAATTCAAAGTTAAAACCCAAAACCCATTAATTGACATGCTGCAGTTGAAGAAACCGCACCGCAGATCAATTTACGTGCGTTTTTTTCGGCAGCATTTTTCCGCACTGTGAGGACGAGATTTGTTGAAATATCACCTACACTGCTGCTGCTGTAATACGCTGCGGATTCTCCGCAATTAATCATTTGCGGAAAATCCGCAGTGTTTATGCTGTGTGTGCTTGTACCCCGAGTGTGCCCTTGCAATCAGGAATACGGCAGGGCAACACAGGATACTACACGCCCGCAGCCCCGTCCTAATAGCAGAGATCAGAGGAACATTTGATCTCCGCCGTTCCCCCCCCCACGAATGCCGCAACCAACATTGATTGCAGCATTCAAAGGGAAAGACTGAGGGGGGAACCCCTTTTGATCGCATCACAGGGAATCCCTGTGACAGGATCGAGGGACATACCATATATGGACAGACAGCCCAGAGAACTAACGTCTAACTGAGGTATGCCCTGAGAACTGCCTGTGTATTATCAGATATTAGCCAGTACATTCATTTAGATTTGTACTTGGGATTAACCGCTCCCCGACCGCCCACTGTATATTCACGTCGGCATTTGCTGGGCTCTGTGCAGCGCCGACGTGAATTCACGATGGGTGTTAAAAGCGCGATCCGGGTGTCAGAGTAGCGCTGACACCCGGATCGCGCTGTTATCACCTGCCTCTGGTCCCGGAGATCTGATCGGGACCTGATTAGTTCAGGTCCCGGTCATGTGATCGCAGGGAAAGTGTGTTGTAGCAACGAACTGGAAAGTTTGTTGCTACAACAAACTTTCCCGGGGACCGATTGCTGGTGCTGCAGTTGGTTATAAGACAGAACCGGGGGCCATATAACAGCCCCCGGGTCTGCCATGCACAGCAGCCTATGAGAACCAGCCGGAGGCCGGTCCTCATAATCTTCCTGTCAGTGTGACTCTCAGCGTCACACTGACAGTTTATAATACGTTACACTACCTAAGTAGTGTAATGTATTATAGCAGCGATCAGTGCTGCCAGGCTTCAAGTAAAAAATAAAGTAATAAAAATGTTCTGGCTCTCAGAATATAGCGACAGAAATTGTGCAGTGTCCAAAAGCTGATAAGATCAGGCGCCATTTATCAGTGCGACACCGGCCACATATCTGCGGATTATTAATTATTTACCAAATTATTATACCCTCTTATTATGTCCTGATGTACTCTGCCCAGTTTACACATACCCCCACATCATAAACTGAAATACCAGCAAAACCCCAAACAGAACAGTTACCAAGCAAAATCTGCGCTCCAAAAGCCAAATGGCGCTCCCTCCCTTCTGAGCCCCACAGCGTGCCCAAACACCAGCTTACGTCCACATATATGATATTTTATCTCCGGGAGAACCCGCTCAACATTGTATGAGGTATTTGTCTTCAGTGGCACAAACTGGGCACAACTTATTGTGCATTAAAATGGCATATCAGTGGAAAATGTTAAATTTCACTTTGCACCATCCGCTGCGCATTAACGCCTTCGCGCACCACGACTTAATAGCATGTCGTGGTGCGGGGGGTTATATATGGAGCGGGCTCACGCGCTGCGCCCGCTCCATATTCTGCAGGTGTCAGCTGTGTATTACAGCTGACACCCGGGACTAACGGACAGGAACAGCGATCGAGCTGTTACAGGAGCCTGTAAAATGACATTATACTGCAATACATTAGTATTGCAGTGTATTGTACCAGCGACCTAATGATCGCTCGTTCCAGTCCCCTAAAGGGACTTTTGGGAGGTTTCCACTGTTTTGTTACCTCAGGGGCTTTGCATATGCGATATAACACCCGAAAACCATTCCAGCTAAATTTGAGCTCCAAAAGCCAAATATTGTTCCTTCCCTCCTGAGTCCTGCCGTGGGTCCAAACAGCCGTTTATTACCACATATGGTGTATTGCTGAAATCGGGACAAATTGCTTTACAAATTTTGGGGTCATTTTTCTCCTTTATTCATTGTAAAATTTAAACATTTCTATGTTTTTTCAGAAAAAAGTAGATTTTCATTTTCACGGCCTAATTCCACTAAATTCAGCAAAAAAACTGTGGGGTCAAAATACTAACTATACCCCTAGAAACATTCCTTGATGGGTGTAGTCTACAAAATGGGGTCACATTTGGGGGGGTTTCCACCGTTTTGTTCCCTCCAGTGCATTGCAAACGCGACATGGCACTGAAAACCAATCCAGCAAAATCTGCGCTTCAAAATCCAAATGGCGCTCCTTCCCTTCTGAGCTCTGCCGTGGGTCCAAACAGCAGTTTAGTACCACATATGGGGTATTGGCGTAATCGGGAGAAGTAGCTTTACAAGTTTTGGGGTGCTTTTTATTCTTTATTCCTTGCAAATATTATTTTTTTTTATATTTTTTCAGAAAAAAAGTAGATTTTCACTTTCACAGGCAAACGCCATTAAATATAGCAGAAGACCTGTGGGGTCAAGATGCTAACTATACCCCTAGATAAATTCCTTGAGGGGTGCAGTTTCCAAAACCGTGTCACTTTTGGGGGATTTCCACTGTTTTGGCACCACAAGACCTCTTCAAACCCGACATGGTGCCTAAAATATATTTAAAAAAAGGAGGCCACAAAATCCTCTAGGTGCTCCTTTTGCTTCTGAGGCCGGTGCTTCAGTCCATTATCACACTAGGTCCACATGCAGTGGCGTAACTACTGCTATAGCAGCCGTAGCGGCTGCTACGGGGCCCGCGGCATGAGGGGGTCCGTGTCGCCCGCCGGCACGGGCCCCCACCATGGCCGCAGGCTCCGCTAGCAGCCGCTATGGCTGCTACAGCGCGACGCCACTGAATACTACGGCAGAGCAGGGAGGTATCTCCCCGCTCTGCCATTAAACAAAATACATGTATCCCCTCTCCACAGGATATCCGCAGGACAGGGGATACATGTGTGATCGCTGGCAGTGATAGGGAGAACGGGGGACTGAATGTTCTCCATCACAAACCTCGGACTTCCGGGGTCTGTGTCGGCAGCTCCGTAGAAATGAATGGAGCGCCGGTCGTGCTTGTGCGCATGCGTGACCAGCGCTCCTTTCATTTTTATTGAGCTGCGCAGAAGCCGGAAGTACGAGGTTTGTGATGGAGAACTTCAGGGTTTTCGGTCCCCCGTTCTCCCTATCGCTGCCAGCGATCACACATGTATCCCTTATTCTGTGGAGATCCTGTGGAGAGGGGATACATGTCTTTTCACACTGTAGGTCGCTTCCCTACACGGGGGGGGGGGGGGGGGCTGTATGGCGTTCCCTACAAGGGAGGGGGGCTGTATGGCGTTACCTACAAGGGGGGAGGGGGGCTGTATGGCGTTCCCTACAGGGGGGGGGCTGTATGGTGCCATCTGCGGGGGGGGCTGTATGGTGCCATCTGTGGGGGGGGCTGTATGGCGCCATCTGCGGGGGGGTGGCTGTAAAAAAGGCACCATCTACAAGGGGGGGGGGTTGTGTGACACCCAGGGGAGGGGGGGCCCCAGTCAAAAGTTTGCTATGGGGCCCAGTCTTTCCTAGTTACGCCCCTGGCCACATGTGGGATATTTCTAAAAACTGCAGAATCTGGGCAATAAATATTGAGTTGCGTTTCTCGGGTAAAACCTTCTGTGTGACAGAAAAAAAATGTATTGCAAATGAATTGCAGCAAAAAAAATAAAACTTGTCAATTTCACCTGTACTTTGCTTTGATTCCTGTGAAACACCTAAAGGGTTAAGAAACTTTCTGAATGTTGTTTTGAATACTTTGAGGGGTGCAGTTTTTAATATGGGGTGATTTATGGTGACTTTCTAATATATAAGGCCCTCAAAGCCGCTTCAGAACTGAACTGGCCCCTGTAAAATCGCCTTTTGAAATTTTCTTGAAAATGTGAGAAATTGCTGCTAAAGTTCTAAGCCTTGTAACGTCCTAGAAAAATAAAATGATGTTAAAAAAAACAATGCAAACATAAAGTAGACATATGGGAAATGTTAACTAGTAACTATTTTGTGTGGTATTACCATCTGTTTTACAAGCAGATACATTTACAATTCGAAAAATCATAATTTTTGGAAATTTTCTCTAAATTTTGGTGTTTTTCACAAATAAGCAATTAATTTATTGACCAAATTTTTCCACTAATATAAAGTACAATGTGTCACGAGAAAACAATCTCAGAATCGCTTGGATAGGTAAAAGCATTCCGGAGTTATTACCACATAAAGTGACACATGTCAGATTTGAAAAAATGGGGCTGGTCCTGAAGGCCAAAATGAGCTCGGTCTTGAAAGGGTTAAAAAAAAAAAGCAATGTTAATCTTTAAAAAAAAAAAAAAAAAAATACACACAAATGCACTTTTATATTTAATAAAGTTTATTTTTTTGTAAAAAAAAAAAGTCCCAAAATAGAATATAATATACACATTTGGTATTGTCACGACCGTAATACATCCTGCGCAACAAATTTATAGCCGCCTCTATGATGGTCGGTGTATGCTGTGGAAAAAAAAAATAGATGGAACTGCAGCAGAACTGCTTTTTTTTTTTTTTTTTTTTTTTTTTTTTTTTCTCTGCATTTTTGCCAAAATAAAAATTTAACGAAAATGTAAATGTACGAAAAAATGTCACCTACATAAAGTACAACTCGTCCCGCAAAACATAAGTTGTCTTCGTACAGCTACAAAAAATAACGTTATAAGCGCCGGGATGCAAAGAGGAAAAAGCAAAAAATTGTTCTGTCCTCAAGTTGAAAACATGGTCTGGTCCTTAAGGGGTTAAAGGGAAACATTTTTTTACTATAAACTCCGTGTAAAGTCCCATTGCAGTGAAGAGATTTCCAACCAGTAAAAGAATTTCATACTTACCGGCCGTTGTCTTGGTGACGCGTCCCTCTTTCGCCATCCAGCCCGACCTCCCTGGATGACGCGGCAGTCCATGTGACCGCTGCAGCCTGTGATTGGCTGCAGCGGTCACATGGGATGACACGTCATCCCGGGAGGCCGGACTGGAGGAAGAAGCAGGGAGTTCTGGGTAAGTTAACTTTTAATACTATTAACTCCAGTGGTAGTCACTGTTCCGGGTGCTGAAAGAGTTACTGCCGATCAGTTAACTCTTTCAGCACCCTGGACAGTGACTATCCCCTGAAGTTGCCTAGCAACGCTCCCGTAATTACGGGAGCCCCATAGACTTCTATGGGCCTGAATTACGGCCTGAAATAGGACATGTTCTATCATTTTCAACGGCACGGGCACCTTCCCGTAAGCAAACAGTGCGGTACCCGTGGCCAATAGAAGTTTATGGGTCCGTAATTACGGCCGTTTTACGTCCCAGTGCATGATGCCTAAGGGTCTGTTCAGATGTAATGGATTTGACGCAGATTTTTCAGTGCTGATTTTTGCACCAAAAATCTCCAATAAACTTTGCAACACAAGGTCAGTGAATGAGGTTCTACAAAACACCGTTCACACACAACCTATTTTTTCGCTGTGGATTGGATGACACGTTGCGGGCATATTGCGAATTTTCATATCTGTACATACTACGTTGCGTATTTGCCATCGTAGATTTTAAGAGATCCGCAGAAAATTCCACCTATTCTGAACTCTGCCTATCCGTCTCCGAAAAAGCATTGGCGGTTTTTCTAGCATTGCTATCGCGGTTCCCCGTAGTAGACGTTCTGGGAACTTAAAAAAAAAAACGTACAACATAAAAAAATAATATTGGTGCTGCTGATTGCGGCAAAATCTTCTGTATTCGTATTTTTGCCGCTTTTTGTAAAATGCGCTGGTAACTACTTGTAACATTGTCTCCTTTTCCCGGTACCAGAAAGCTGTACGTCACGGTATCGGTCATCGTTTGCTTACTCCTTTCTGGACTGGCGGTTTTCTTCCTGTTCCCGCGTTCGGTGGATGTGCAGTATGTGGGCGTTAAGGCCGTCGTTGTGACTTACGATGAGAGCGGGCCGTCCGTGTACCTTAACATCACTGTGAGTGCGGCTGGTTTTATTTAAGTTTATTGTGTAACATTTATACATTTTTTTTGTGTGGTGATTCCAATGGGGGGAATTTATTACGTTTTGGCCAATTTTTTTTTTTCCTCTTTAAATCCCGTCAATCCCATGGGAGTTTTTAAGTTTAATGTTCTGGCATTTACCTATATGTGTACCGATACTACATACATGATACATACTCGTCATGTGTCATCAACTAGTTAAATCCTGTTTCTGTCTATTTTTGTGTTTGATGTGACTCCTCCTACTTTTTTTTTTTTTTTTTTCCCCCAGAATACATTGAATATAACCAACAACAACTTCTACCCCATAGAGGTGGAAAACATCACCGGACAAGTGCAATATTATAAAACAGTCATCGGGAAGTCGAAATTAAACAACGTAACCAAGATCGGACCCCTGGATACTAAACAGGTCAGATGTGCGGTGTTCTGTCAGAGGGTTTGGAGCTCGGTCTTGGTACAGGTTGATTGGGGATTGATTAACTTTCCTGTTTTAATTGCAGATTGACTACACCGTGCCAACCAAAATCGGGAAAGAATTCGACTACATGTAGTGAGTATATAAAATCCGTGGGGTCCGACTTCCAGCACCCCATCTGATTGGTGGGACCACCGTGTTCGTCACTGCGGCCTTTTCGGTGTTTACATGCACGGCGCCGTACATATCCGGAGCGGCTGTGCCAGGAATTGCAGTTCCGGTCCCATTCAAGGGAGTGGGACTGAAATGCAATCCCAGGCACAGCCACTAACTATGTGTACGGCGCTGTGCCTGTAAACCGTGAAAAGGCCGCGGAGAGATTGTGGTCAGGTGGGAACGTTATTCCACTACTCTTGGGAATATCCATACCTTACTAACTTTTGGCTCTCCGTCATTTTATATAATTTTGTAATTCTTGGAAATGCTGGAAAATCTACAAATTTGCTGCTCCTTCAACACCTTAAAGGGGTGGTCCAGTCCCTAAAAAAAATGATGGTCTAACTTCAGATGATAGCCTATACTGATCAGTCCGGGTCCGACTTCCGAGACCCTCGCTGATCAGCTGTGTTTGTTTTACCTGATCGTACACAATATCATGGTAATTGGGTGTCAGTAGTGATACCTGCTACACATGTATTTGATCTTATGCTTCATATCTGCTTCGAGCACTATATGTCTGGTCAGTGCTGTTCTAAATCAGTCACGTGTGAATTGTTTTTGTCTCCACAGCACCTACTGCACCCTGCCAAGTATTAAGGTTCATAACATTGTGGTAAATATGCAGTAAGTATCAGTCTATTCTACAGACAAGAATATAACCACAATACTGCTCCCTATGTACAAGAATACAACTGCTATAATACTGCTCCCTATATACAAGAATACAACTGCTATAATACTGCTCCCTATGTACAAGAATACAACTGCTATAATACTGCCCCCCTATATACAAGAATATAACTACTATAATACTGCCCCTATATACAAGAATCTAACTACTATAACACTGCCCCTATATACAAGAATATAACTACTATAATACTGCCTCCTATATACAAGAATATAACTACTATAATACAACCCCCTATATACAAGAATATAACTACTATAATACTGCCCATATATATACAAGAATATAACTACTATAATACTGCCCATATATATACAAGAATATAACTACTATAATACTGCCCCTATGTACAAGAATATAAGTACTATAATACTGCTCCTATATACAAGAATATAACTACTATAATACTGCCCCTATGTACAATAATATATCTACTATAATACTGCCCCCATATACAAGAATATAACTACTATAATACTGCCCCCTATATACAAGAATATAACTACTATAATACTGCTCCTATATACAAGAATATAACTACTATAATACTGCTCCTATATACAAGAATATAACTGCTATAATACTGCCCCCTATATACAAGAATATAACTACTATAATACTGCTCCTATATACAGGAATATAACTACTATAATACTGCTCCTATATACAGGAATATAACTACTATAATACTGCTCCTATATACAAGAATATAACTACTATAATACTGCCTCATATATACAAGAATATAACTACTATAATACTGCCCCCTATATTCAAGAATATAACTACTATAATACTGCTCCTATATACAAGAATATGACTACTATAATACTGCCCCTATATACAAGAATATAACTACTATAATACTGCCCCTATATACAAGACTATAACTACTATAATACTGCTCCTATATACAAGAATATGACTACTATAATACTGCCCCTATATACAAGAATATAACTACTATAATACTGCCCCTATATACAAGACTATAACTACTATAATACTGCTCCTATATACAAGAATATAATTACTATAATACTGCCCCCTATATTCAAGAATATAACTACTATAATACTGCTCCTATATACAAGAATATGACTACTATAATACTGCCCCTATATACAAGAATATAACTACTATAATACTGCCCCTATATACAAGACTATAACTACTATAATACTGCCCCTATATACAAGAATATAACTACTATAATACTGCTCCTATATACAGGAATATAGCTACTATAATACTGCCCCTATATACAAGAATATAACTACTATAATACTACCTCCTATATACAAGAATATAACTACTATAATACTACCCCTATACACAAGAATATAACTACTATAATACTGCCCCCTATATACAAGAATATAACTACTATAATACTTCTCCTATATACAAGAATACAACTACTATAATACTGCTCCCTATGTACAAGAATATAACTACTATAATACTGCCCCCTATATACAAGAATATAACTACTATAATACTGCCCCTATATACAAGAATATAACTACTATAATACTGCCCCATTTGTACAAGAATATAACTACTATAATACTGCCCCTATATACAGTAATATAACTACTATAATACTGCCCCCTATATACAAGAATATAACTACTATAATACTACCCCTATATACAAGAATATAACTACTATAATACTGCCCCTATATACAAGAATATAACTACTATAATACTGCCCCCTATATACAAGAATATAACTACTATAATACTGCCCCCTGTATACAAGAATATAACTACTATAATACTGCCCCCTGTATACAAGAATAGAACTACTATAATACTGCCCCCTATATACAAGAATAGAACTACTATAATACTGCCCCCTATATACAAGAATATAACTACTATAATACTGACCCTATATACAAGAATATAACTACTATAATACTGCTCCTATATACAAGAATATAACTACTATAATACTGCCCCCTATATACAAGAATATAACTACTATAATACTGCCCCTATATACAAGAATATAACTACTATAATACTGCCCGTATGTACAAGAATATAACTACTATAATACTGGTCCCTATATACAAGAATATAACTACTATAATACTGCCCCCTATATACAAGAATGTAACTACTATAATACTGCCCCCTGTATACAAGAATATAACTACTATAATACTGCCCCTATATACAAGAATATAACTACTATAATACTGCCCCCTATATGCAAGAATATAACTACTATAATACTGCCCCTATATACAAGAATATAACCACTATA
This sequence comes from Rhinoderma darwinii, assembly GCF_050947455.1. Taxonomy (NCBI): domain Eukaryota; kingdom Metazoa; phylum Chordata; class Amphibia; order Anura; family Rhinodermatidae; genus Rhinoderma; species Rhinoderma darwinii. The sequence goes on from NC_134691.1 coordinate 334,785,969, forward strand.
ATACTGCCCCTATATACAAGAATATAACTACTATAATACTGCTCATATATACAAAAATATAACTACTATAATACTGTCCCCTATATACAAGAATATAACTACTATAATACTGCCCCTATATACAAGAATATATCTACTATAATACTGCTCCTATATACAAGAATATAACTACTATAATACTGCCCCCTATAAACAAGAATATAACTACTATAATACTGCCCCTATATACAAGAATATAACTACTATAATACTGCTCCTATATACAAGAATATAACTACTATAATACTGCTCCCTATATACAAGAATATAACTACTATAATACTGCCCCCTATATACAAGAATATAACTACTATAATACTGCTCTTATATACAAGAATATAACTACTATAATACTGCCCCCTATATACAAGAATATAACTACTATAATACTGCTCCTATATACAAGAATATAACTACTATAATACTGCTCCCTATATACAAGAATATAACTACTATAATACTGCCCCCTATATACAAGAATATAACTACTATAATACTGCCCCTATGTACATGACTTTAACTAAATAACATTACCATCTATGTACAAAACTATAACGGGTATGATACTGCCCCCTATAGGCATGAATATGAAGTATTTGTCAAGTGTAGCCTTCTATATAGATTTAATAATTGTTTCCCATCCTATATAGGGTGACAGTGACCATTTCGTACCTGGGTCATCCAGAGCAGCTTTCCCAAGAAGTTTACCAGTACGTAGACTGTGGAGGCAACGCAACCTACCACCTCGGCCAGTCGAGTTTTACTATCTTCAAGCAGCCATAACGTCTTTATGGTTGGAGAAGAGAGGGGAGCGGTGTTGGGTTTTCGCCTTCGTCTGTACGGCTTGGCTGTGTATGTGCAGTGGGAGCAGACGGCTTTTCTTGGTGCATTTAGACTAGAATCTAACCCTGAAATCCAAGACCGAGGGTTTCCGGTCACCGGTCATCACGTGAGGCTCCTCCCTCGGGCCATGTGCACATACGTCTGTATATAGTAACTTGTTCTGTATGTGTCTGACAGCGCAGTAACATGGTAAACCTTTTACTACTGGGGCGTGTTTTAAGTAAAAATTTTTTTTTTTTAACATTTTAGTTCAGATCTATGTTGTACTACAGCATGGATATGGTTTTTCATGTTTTTTTTGTTTAAGAATACAAGTAACTCTTGTAAACTGTTTTGCGTGTAACACGTTCTGAAACGGAAGCTTTTTTTCCTCTCTTATATCCCCCCACCCCTCCCCAAAAAAAAAATGGCCGGTAAATATGGGTCATTCAGTAGTCAAAAAGTTGTTTTTCCACTTTGTCTTTGTTTTTTCTATTTTCCCAGGAAAGCGGGATGACAACCAATACAGCTGCCATTAAAAGGGTTAGTAACAAGGAAAGGAGTCAACATTCATGTTCTCAAGTAGCGTGACAAGGGCTTTTTTTGTGGGCCGAAACGTCGCCTATCTGGGTGAATACATATAACTTTTGACTGGCAACAACATAAATGCTGCCTGCTTTCCTTGCTGCTTTGTGACACTGGGAAGAATTTTTTGTTTGTGTCCTGCTCTCTGATCTGTATCATTAAAGGGGTCATCACCCAATATTTCTAAAGTCCTGAATGCATCACCACCGCCACCAAAGCGATTTGTAACTAGTCAGGTTTACCATTCAGGAGCGTGGCAAAGCTGAGTGAAGGACCCTGCGGCAGCTGTATGATCGGATATTTTGTCACACCGTTTCCTAGAAAGTGATAACCGTTGTGTTTAGGTATATAGGAAGAATACAACTCGATAAAACTCTGGTTTAGTGGTGATTTTTGTGCTTTTGTTTTCTTAAAGTGACAGGCGCTCAAAACACCTAATACTTCTTTTTATAAAAGCTTTGTTTTATGTTTTTACACTTTGCTTGGGTTACTCTGTAGTTGGTTTATCACAGAGTGCCTAGTAAACAAGTGTAGGTCGAGGTTCACATGGAGTTTTTTGCAGGCGGAAAATCTGTCTCAAAATTCCGTTTGGAATTTTGAGACCGATTTTGATCTGCCTCCACGCCGATTTTCGTTGCGTTTTTCGCCTGTGGCCATTGAGCGCTGCGGACAAAAAACGACGCGAAATGCGCTTTCTCTGCCTCCCATTGATGTCAATGGGAGGTCAGAGACGTAAACACCCGAAGATAGGGCATGTCGCGTCTTTTTCCCGCGAGACGTTTTTTCCGCTCGCAGGAAAAAGGCGCCTCCGATTGAAATCCAATGGGAGGCATTTTCGGCCGTGTTTTGACGCGTTTTCCGCGTCCAAAAACTCTGTGTGAACTGACCCTTAGGATCACTCCACCCTATGACCACTCTGTTTTGTTATGTAGTTCAAAATGTTACTTAATTGTATTTGATTTAATTATTGACCCTGTGATTATTATTTGTTTTATTATTATTGTATGGACGACCATCTACAAGACATCGCCTGCACTCGACTGTGGGCTGCACTATAGGAGCATGTATGTATCGCCTGCTGTAGGTGATTATTGGTATTGATGTGCACTTTTTTCATGAACTACAAGTCTCAGCATGCTGGGGTATGGGTATCAGAAGGGCAAACATCTATTATTTTAATAGAGGATAAGCGGCTAGCCGGTGCGTCTATTGCCGCTTATCTAGGAGATGAAGAAGGATTGGGTCCTTCTTTATCAGGCCCTATAACAATCTGCTGTATTTTGGGTGGCTGATATAAAAGCAGTGCGGATCCGGCCATAACTGTACCGAACACCCTGCAGATCTGCCTCCTGCTACTGAAATTTATATTAAAGTGGACAATGTACGGACACAATACACCGACTCAGGAACCTGCGGAGAGAGAGAGAGGGGGGGGGAGGGAGAGGGGTCCAGAAAATTGTATTAGTAGGCGTATCTGACCAGAATGTGTTGGACCATTGCTATTTATGTGGGGGTAGCCAACATGTCGCACTGCGCCACACTGACGGTTATTGCCACATGTGGAGCCGGCCTGAAACCAATCAATTCACTTGTTTTACAATGGAGAATGTAATGTTAACTTTAACCATCAATGGCACAAAATGCTACTGCAACTGTTTAGCCACTGACTGCAGCAATTTTGGAGACGGTAATGGAGTACCTGCCATAGAGACGGGTCATTCTACTACTAAAGGGAGGAGCAAAGTAACACATTTCTCCACTAAAGTGACACTGAAGCGCTGGGCACCCGTGTTCTTCTGCTTCCATACGCTGCGTCGGTCGGTGCCAGTTGCAGCGGAGAAGAGGGTGGTTAGTATTGGGTATTAATAAGAGTGGGCAAAGTGGCACTAATTTATGGGTTGACCAACATCCATCGCTTACAATGATTTGCGGGTCAAGGCTTATGGGTGTGTATGGAGCAGATTGTGGGTATGAACCAGAATAGAGGGTCTTCTTTTTCTACAAAGCCGAGCCCCCTTTAAGCCGAGGAAAATAAACCGTTCCAGATCTTAATTGTCCATCTCTCAACTGGTTTCCAAATAGGATCAGTGCTTCAACATTTTTTGGGAGCACAGCCCTCCCTTATCTTCCCCCGAAAGTGCCCAGACTGTGTCTTCAAGACCACCCCTAGCAACATCCACAGGCAGGTGCCCCAGTGACTTCTTCTCCCGTCCTTGATGTCCAACGGTTGTTCCACAGTGAGACCGAGATGTTAGAAGTCCACGGTCCACCCTCTTCTCATAGGAAACTTCATACCTTCTCACCGGCTGATCTGCGGTCGCTTCATGATCCTGATCTCTGCCGCCATACCACGGAGCAAGGTGATCATTGTCCTCTCCATCGGGTAGTTTGGGGCATCCATGAGTCAAGTAAAAAGCCTGTTGACTTTTTGGCTCAACTTTTTTTTAGTGCCTTTCCAAAAATGGAATCCTGGATCGTTGTCCAGATCATAAGAATTGATGTTTGAAAGTGACGCTCCACTTTTATAAATGGTTTCTACAAGTTCTATACAGTGTAAGGAGCGGCTGCATTGAGTTATATTACAGAACCCCGTTGCAACCCTTCCAGACCTCCATCAACATAATGTTTCAGGTGACCACCACAAAGGCTGTCATCTTGAACTGGGCACATAGTAACTTTTTCTGAGGGGGCGGAGCTGTCTGCAGTATTCACTTACTGGCCTGGACCATAAAGGGGTGTGTTTTATGTTAATTTGCATTTAAAGGGGACTTAAAACGTTTCAGGATTTGGGATTCAAATAGTAAGGTTGTATAGAAGCTCTAGACCATGGTAAGGGCAACCTCCTTTTTTTATTTTATAAATTGCTTCGTGGAGGAGATAAAAAAATCTTTCCTGCTGCCATAGCTAATTTATGCTTAGTAGAAGGGACCCTCTGCCTAGGACTCCTGTAGTCATGTGAAGCTCTTAGCCAATCACATCACTGTAAACAACTCTATGTATGCTGCGATTGGTTTCAAAGCTGCACATGAGTGAGGGGGACTCCTCCTCTATCTGGGACTCCTAGAAGCATTTCTTTGGCAGCAGAAAAGATTTTGGGGCTCCCTATACAGCAATTTTTAAAGTGAGGGAACCCCTGCATTGCCCAGAGGACTCATTGGAGTAACCGGTCCTATGCAAAGTTAACACTTTTCTTAAAGTTTGGCTTTCGCACTCCTCCTTCTAAGAAAGCAACGTAGCACTGTTTTTTGCAAATTCTGACTGGACAGGGAACCCCTAAGAGAAGGGAGAAATGTAATAAAAAAAACAGTTTCCCTTTAAATTATCTGCACAATACATGAAGGCTACATTTTTGCTTTAACTCTTCATCGAAGTAAAGTGGTCACCCGTATACATTGTATGTATAGTTTCTGCCCTAAAATCTGTATCTTATGTCTGCAGGATACAACTTATTTTGTATCTGAAATTAAAAACGAAATGTATTAAAAAAATAAAATAAAATTCTGCCCAAAATTTTTTGCCGTATTTTTGATTGGCTCCATTGACTTGAATGGAGTGTGACCCCCACTGATCCCACTTTTATGACACAGCCGATTAACATATCCTAGAAGTGAATTGCTGGTAAATCCCCTTAAAGAGAGACTCCGCCTACATTTTCTTTTTAGAAAAATCTGATTAATAACGCAAACTTACATAAGTAATAGCTCCGCGTGACTCCTGCCAAGCTGCTTATCACTGTTACTCAGGTCTTCAGCTCAATGCAGAATTGGCACAAAATTTGGGGCAGAGAAGAGCTAATAAGGCTTCTCATAACTTACACCATAGCTTAATATACTTCTTACTGCCCCATAACCATATTTTTGTAAAAAATAAAATCTATATACATTTTGGTGGAGTTCCCCTTTAAGTGACTTAGCTGCTATTGACGGCCTGCATATTCTATAGTATATTTAAAGTAATCACAGAAGATAATTCGGGAATTCAATGTCACTGGTCCATTCTTGGCACACGCGGTAAATCACATGCGTATTTTTATCACATGACTCATGTATTTTGGCATTAATTATTTAACACTAATGAGCTTGTGTGTTTTGGTAATTGCAGTTTTGTTTCTATGGCACAAGTAACAATAAAGATTGTTGAAAGTGACCTCGGCGTGTATTGTTTGTTTACCCGCATCTCGTCCATGGACATAGCGTTTGCCCATAGAAGTCTATGTACATAGCCTGTCAATGTCCGGGCATGTAGGACTGGTAGAAGCCGCATGGGCGTATCTACTACCCTGCCATGTGGATAGTATGGGGCCCTCTGAGAGAAGGATCCCATACCCTTTACTATTCGGTGGCAGGAACCGGTGTAGGACTCCATTCTTCGAGGAACTGCATTGTTGATAAGGGGTTGGGGAATTGGCCCAAGGGTCATAGAGGCGGAGACCAACTTAACGCGGGTGTAGAGATGGGGACAAAACCCAACACCACAATGGCCCATTTTGATTGGCTCTATAGGGGGTCCCTTTCTTATATGTACTCCACTGAGAAGGATACATTGCCCCAGTGTCTCCACCACACCATGTGTGGACCCTTGAGGCTCAGCAGAGTTCTTTATTGAAATCTGACTGGAGAAAATCACTTTCTATGTCACTGTCATCCGCTACTTCGCAGCAGACAGTCTTCCTGGTCCAATCAGCGACTTGGGGCTCTTTAAGACACATGCGTGTAAAAGGGCGGTGATGTCATCGGTTGCCAGTCAACTAAGCCTAGAGGTGGGACAAACCACTACCATTTACCAGCGCAGCCCTCCCTCCATGTATACAACCCTATGACCGAGAGCACTTGTATATTGCTGAAATTCCTTTAAAGATTACCTATATACTCTGTTTCCTAATGTCTTACCTCCCATTATTACAAAAAGTACATTGTAGTGAGAGGGCTACAAAGTATCTGACCTGCCCCACAAAAAAGAGGTGGGGGGATAATTTTGTTTATATAAATGCAGGCGATTTCAGCTCTGCAGCCTGCAGAATAGTAAGTACAGTTTAGGAGTATAATACAGGATGTAACTCAGGATAAGTGATGTATGTACACAGTGACCCCACCAGCAGAATAGTGAGTGCAGCTCTGGAGTATAATACAGGATGTAACTCAGGATCAGTACAGGATAAGTAATGTAATGTTTGTACACAGTGACTCCACCAGCAGAATAGTGAGTGCAGCTCTGGAGTATAATACAGGATATAACTCAGGATCAGTAGAGGATATGTAATGTATGTACACAGTGACTCCACCAGCAGAATAGTGAGTGCAGCTCTGGAGTATAATACAGGATGTAACTCAGGATCAGTACAGGATAAGTAATGTCATGTATGTACACCGTGACTCCACCAGCAGAATAGTGAGTGCAGCTCTGGAGTATAATACAGGATGTAACTCAGGATCAGTACAGGATAAGTAATGTAATGTATGTACACAGTGACTGCACCATCAGAATAGTGAGTGCAGCTCTGGAGTATAATACAGGATGTAACTCAGGATCAGTACAGGATAAGTAATGTAATGTATGTACACAGTGACTCCACCAGCAGAATAGTGAGTGCAGCTCTGGAGTATAATACAGGATGTAACTCAGGATCAGTACAGGATAAGTAATGTAATGTATGTACACAGTGACTCCACCAGCAGAATAGTGAGTGCAGCTCTGGAGTATAATACAGGATGTGACTCAGGATCAGTACAGGATAAGTAATGTAATGTATGTACACAGTGACTCCACCAGCAGAATAGTGAGTGCAGCTCTGGAGTATAATATAGGATGTAACTCAGGATCATTATACAAGATAAGTAATGAAATCGGGAGATTTACTAAGCAAAATGTCTCAGCATTCTGGCACAAATTGGGTCAAGAAGTGGTGTATGTGGCGTGTATCAACTTTATTATCTCCTCTCTTCTATCTCTTCTCGATGTCCTCATACAGCAGTCTCCAATAGCAGCGATGCTTCAGGGGGAGAATGTCTCAGTCATGTGATGTATGACGCCACATATAAAATTGGAAGTACATTTTGGGCACGTAGTAGGAGATGGGCACCGTATTATGGATCCGTACCGGATTGAGGCCACATTGAGAAGAAGCATACACTGCAGAGGTAACATTACAACACGCGGTGCAGGACGGTGATACCTGGCAGTCGGAGATGGCAGAAACCTGTGGTCAATGGTATTTCTTGCACTCCCTTTAATTGCCCGTCACAGAGGCGGAAGGTATCTGACAAATCCCATAAATACTGTGGGAGCAGAACTGATTGTATCACACCTGGAATCTCGTGTCTGGACCGGCATTGTCATTGTGCCCTTCCACCACGGGCGAGTAGCCCTGCTCCAGCGAGAATACACCTCTATATACATAGCTGCTCAGTGCGTCAGTCCGGGAGTCGTCTCCATACATACCTATGGTCATGCCCATACTACTTGCCAAAACTAGGAGGTAACCGTGCCAGCTGGCCACCTGAGGCAATGGGCGAGATGTCAAACCCTTTAGCACCTAAGAGATATAAACATGCATGCCAAGTCTTCCAGGAAGTCACTACCCAAAAAATAAATCACATGTCCCCAGGTTCTGATAAAATATACACCTCTCCCCGTTCCTGCTGTCCTCTTCACACATGGGCGCCACCGCAAACAAGCGGCACCCGGGGGGGGGGGGTGAAGAGGCAGGCAGGAACGGGGAGAGGGCAACATCTGCACGTCCGGTCTGAGGACTGAATTATTTTAGAGGGTCTGTATTGATGGGGTCAAGTCTGGGGTCTGTATTTGTTTAGGGGGTCTGTTCGTTTTGTGGTGTGATGAAAGGAGGTCATATCTATTCGTTGTATTTTAAATGCCTTAGTTTGGGGGCGTATCCTTTATGCATGGGCGGGGCATTAGGGGGAAAACTTGTGCGGTGCAATGTACATGACACCTTGTCCACTGCTTTTGAGGGTCTCCCTCATGTCCCGTCTCATTAATTCACAAGTATAGGTATAAATAAGGGTCGCTACCTTTACTAATCTCCGAAAGTTATAAATGGCAGCCGGGGTACGGACAAAGGTCGCCAGCGCTGCCATGTGTAGATGTCTATTAGTTTCCATTGGCAGGCAATAATGCATTGTAATACAGATATATTCTTAAAAACGAAAAATTATCAATGATCCACTTGTAAGACCAAAAAATTTTAATAATGATCAATAAAGTTTTAAAAAAAGTGACAAAAAAATGTTCTTACATAAAAATTGTTTTATTAAATGAAAATGATCAAACATATAAAATTACACATATTTGGCTTCGCTGTAATCATAATGGCCCATAGATAATAGATAAGATGTAGGTAAACCGCACAGTAAACGGCATAGAAATAAAACAAAAACAACGGTGGAAATGTTTTTTTTTTTTTTTTTTTTACACCCTCCCCCCTCAAAAAGAATAAATATGCCCAGGATTAAAAGAACATGGTTGCTGTCTTTCACAGCTCCACACCTATCCACAGGTTGTGTGTGGTATTGCAGCAAAGCTCCAGTCACTTCAATAGGGCAGAGCTGCAATACCAGACACGACCTGTGGATAGGTGTGGCGCTGTTTCTAGATGAAGCCTTTTAAATGCTAATGTGTATGTATCGGCTCAGATCCCATCTATGTCCCAGAAAAGAGAGCCACTTTGTACGAGCAGTTCTTGCTCTGGAGGACTCGAGCTTCCCATGTATTACGTAGATGGCCATTATCTGACTGCAGCCATGTAATATTATTCTACACTACTGTTTTTTGGGGATGACAGGACCCAACCCAAAATGAAAGGGGTTTTCTGTGATGAGATTATTTGCCTAACTGTATGTGGAAAAAAAAAATCGGCTAAAGTGTATGTTCACACTGGGCGGACAACTAAATCTGCAGTATTTACGCGACATGTGAACCCGGCCTTAAAGGGCCAGCGTGCATCAAATTTGTTGCCGAGCATCCATATTAATATATATCTGCCCTTGACCACTTTAGCATTGCCCGACTAATATGGATCCGAGCGTCGTGTTTACCGTGAAGGTGTTTTATTTGCTTTCTAGTTTTGGATTTGACCCGGAATATTTATCGACTGCATTTGCTGATCGCTGCCGGCCCTGAGCCAAATCCCATAGTGACAAAGAGGGTTCACTCCTTGTCCTGAGGTTAGTTTGTGACAATGGGGGTCATGAGCTAGGAACCCTCTCTATTAGTATTGTCACCAATTATACAAACCCTTTATTCCGTCCATTGAAGTGGAACACCAGATACAATAATATTAAACAAAATAATATTACATTTTTTTTCTTACAAATGATCATGCTAAACTTAAAAAATAAATTAAAAACAACCTGATTATAAGGAATGCGGGTGTGACATCATTGTAAACTCCACCCCCAGATGGATTTAGATGGCATTCTCCTTTAAGGCTAAAGGAACCCTGGACAAGACGGATACATTGTGTGCTGCCTAGTGCAGGGACTGAAGGGGTGGAGCATGACACATAGAGTAATAGAACACCAAAGAGAGTATCCCTGTGTCATGCTCCACCCCCTGCTCTAGGAATAACACAGTGTATCAGTTTTGCTCGGAGTGTTCCTTTAAATGATATTAAGATATCAAAATAGATTGTTACCTTCTTACATGTAATTTTGGGAGCTAATCACAAATTCTAGTTGAATTGAAGTCTACAGGCTGATGTTCTTAAAAAAAAAAATCAGTGTACAAGGTAGGATTAAGGGCCCTTGATATTTCCTACTTAAAGAAGGCCCCTCTCATCTCCTGACATGTCTGTTGGAATAAAAACTTGTATTCCCCATGAAAAACAATTCTGGAGCATCTTTTTTTCCTAGAGCTCTATGTTGTGTTGTTCCTCTGTTATTCCTCTTATCAATTTATGAATAAATTGACAACTGGGTGTTACCGGTTGGGGTGTGTGTCCCTCCACAGACTGATACTGTCCAATCAGTGCTCGCTGTCTCAGACTATGTAGGGACACGCCCCTTTGACAAAGGCAATGGTGACACTCCGTAGTCAATTTATTCATAAATTTCTAAGAGGAATAACAGAGGAACGGCACATTGTAATTTAATGAGGAATACAAGTATTTTCTAAAATAGCCAGGAGAGGTGACAGGTCCTCTTTAAGGCGCCTATACAACACCTCACCCCACCCTTGATGCCCAATACCCACTTAATCCACGCCAGTGTCATTCACCTGCCCAACAGTCAAGAACCTTCTGCACCTTAGGATGGATTTATTACATTATTATGTGTTGTTTTACCTATAGCCTGATTTTTAGGACTTTCTGTGTCTCCTATGGGAGGAGGTGATCCACACAATGTTTTGACCGGGCACCCCAAAAAACTTTGATTCATGCAAGTGCCATGACCCTTCGTTGCGCTGATCGGCAGTGATCCTGGAGGTCGGACCCCCACTGACAGGTTCCCTTAAAATAGCTCTTTTAAATTATAGTATTAAAAACAAAACCATGTTGTAATATATTTATAGATTGCAGATTATATCTGTACCATGGAATTATATACATCTTCTCCACATGAGGGTTCGTTTTTATTTAGCAAAAAAAAAAAAATGTACAAAGAACCCAAAGAGCCAAACTCTAATGATTTTTTAAATGTCTGCTGCTATTTTACCACCAAACAAAGTACATATGTAGCAGAGCTGAGTTTGTCATTCAGCAAAAGTTCTCATAATATCATGGTGTGTAATCTGCTGTTTTACATAGGACTGCAGATAAACCTATATCCAATCATCACAAGACATAATGTTGCCCCATGATGTTAAATAACAAACTCAGCACTGCTACATCTGTATTTATTTGGCTAGTTTGGTTACTACTTACAGATTACAAGGCGGCATCTTTACGCATTTACATGTGTTCTGCATTGTCTTTTAAGGAAATGCCCATATATATATATATATAGAGAGACAGATAAAGGAATTGCCATTCTTTATCTTACAATAACAACATCTTTGGACTGTCCTTATGATACAGTTTCAGCTCAGACACAACACTCCCTTGTGGTACTCAATTCTTCTCTTATACTCGAGCTGCGGAGACATCTTCATTCTCTGTGTCTTCTCCACCGAGATTATCTCGTGAGATCGTCTCATATCACACAATCTTCTAAGTTACATTTCTGAAGTTGATTAGTAATGTCTGACGTTGCCATTTCTCTTCTGTGGGTTCTCAGTAAATACATCAATTTATCCTCGGAGTGCCTGAAAATGGAAGAAATGTAAAAGAGATGACCACCGACAACCCCCATGACTATAGATGGTCCCTTTAAAGGGAATGTCTCGTGAATTACATTTTTTTTTTTTAAGTAAGTTACTTATTTTTATTATATTTTTTTACGTTTTTTTGCAGTATTTTTTTTTTTCTTCCACATGATGGGAAGTATTAAATATTAAATAATAATTCAACATGTTTTCCTATGTTGGCCACCAGAGGGAGCACTTCCAATAATTAGAGCAAGGTGAATAAGGGAAAGCAACCTGACTCAGCTGCTGTAAATGAGTACAGTCTTTCTTGTTTCTACCTCTTTCCCCCCTTATCTTACTTGTTTGCACCCTGAAGCTGAATGATTTCATCTGCAATCTTCCTAATGCCTTAGTAGGAGGGACCTAAAACAAGTCTGTGTAGCATGGAGGGGCAGTCCCTAGTAGGCAGAACTTCCAATTATGTACATCTAGCTACAAAGAACGACACGAGTATTAAATGGTGGTCACCTAGACAGGAACTCAAGTGGTTCCTAGGCAACCTGAAGCACCCTATCCTGAAGTATACACTGCTTCCTGAGGAAGTCCAGCCTCATGCAGGCCTGAGATCGTTTCGGGTGTATTAATGCACAGGTCAATATCAACATATAACTGATGCTCAGGCTGCTTTTCTACCCCCATGCTTTACACTGCAGCACTGCTTGTTCAGATTATTTGCTGTGTATAAGCACAAGCTCAGCAGAAAGTCAGTATATGCAAAACTTATTTTGATTCTAGTATGGAGCAGATAGACTAGAGAGGAGGGGTCTGTAAGGAGGTGGAGCCTATAGATCCAAGTTGTTTGTGCTCTGCTTTTTGTATGTGTTTATTATCTCTATTCATTGCTGTATCTGTATGTTTTCTGTCTTTTTTTATCTTTGTAAATTTTCGCTGTAGAGTTTGTTTGTGTTTATTTTCCGCTTCCTTCTTCATGTGTCTTTTGTCTTTGAGTTTGTTTTTCGATTTTTGGCTTGAAATATTTTCATAGACAGGATAAAGTGTGCTATAACGATACCGTATCATTCCTAAAAAAGAGTTCTCTGCTTTGGAGACAATAAGCTGATCACAAAGTGTCCCCCAGCTGGGACCCCAGCGATCATCTGTATTCTGCGGCAGTAAGTGTTAGATTTCCCTGCAGCACCACCACAGGGGAAATTAAGCATGACACACTGCCCATTCATATCAATGATTTGTCTGTGTAATGCAGGACAGGACAGGTTCTCCGGAGAGAGAGACGCTCTTTATAACCGCTCCTTTATACAAAGTCTTGTAGAAATAGGCTGAGAAACAAAGGAGTATAAAGAATGGGGGAGGGACAGAGCAGAACCCTAAACCTCTGATCGGACAGGAGGTTTATTTCAGACCATAGCAGATTTTAATAGACAATGCAGCTAAGCTAGAGTCACTGATTATATATATATATATATATATATATATATATATATATATATATATATATTCCCTAATAGAGCAGCGCTTCAGTTTAAAGCATGGAGTAGGGCATTTCTGAAAAGGAGGTCAACTTTAGACTACCTGAGAATCCAAGCGGCAATGCAGCTGTCATATTTGTAACTTAATGGAGTGGAGCCTGAAAGAGTGACAAAGCCGTTACCTGAGCCTCTGATGAGACAGGAGGTGGATTTCAGACTACACCAGACTCCAATAGACAATGCAGCTTAGCTGGAGTCACTGATCATAGCTGTGTAATAATGAGCAGCCTGAACCTCTAATGTATCAGGAGGTGGATTGCAGACTACCTCAGACTCCAATAGATAATTATATTATCATAGCTGTGATCAAATAGAGCATAACTGCAGTATAAAGCAAGGAGGAGGGACAGAACAGCAGCAGATCAATGTGAGATTTCAAATTTTGATTATTGCCGTTGATTTTTGTTCCCTTGTGTGTTCCAGGTTATACACAGTACATCTATAAACCAGGGACAATATATAATACATTCTCTACTATCCCAGAAAATACCTCTTACCTGTAATTTGTGACCACACGTGGCGCCAGTATAGCCAGGACGGCAGGAACACACATTAGGGGCCGTGCAGCGCCCTCCATATAAACACTTGTAATTGCAGAGGGCTGAATAAATAGTAAAAACCCATTAAACACAGAATTTTTTTTTCCCCAGAAGATTATGAAAATGTAAACCAACACTGGACGGGCTCATATCACTTACGTGTCTGGCACTGAGCCCCTTCCCATTCTGGCGGGCACTGACAGGTATTTGGGCCAATACAGTCGCCCCCATTCCTGCACTTCTGGAGACAGATTGCTGGGGAAACGTGAAAGTGCAATTAAGTAACAAAATAGACAAAGTGAAGAGACGTCATATAAACTCCCATTATACAGAACGCCGCGCTCAGCACTGGGAAATGTTAGCTTTAAATAAAATAAATGGGACTAGTTACAATCGAGTGACTGAATAAGACCCCAATTCTGCCCTATACAGACCATAGTGGACCCTTAATTGTAGAAGTGGTGCGTTAAGAAGCCCTGGGCTTCCCTTGGCCTTAGAAATAAGAAGATACAATTTTACCGTACAATGACCCATCTGCCACATAAAAGAAAACTTGTGGTATTTGGGGCCCTACCAACAGAGAATGCTGTATTCAGGTGACTACACCAGGTCCCGGTGTTCTTGTGGAGATCCGTTATTCTTACTCCCCATGACCAGAAGTTCTAGTAGTGCAATTCATATTTACACACATGCACCCGCAGAACTTCTGGTCCTGGCCATGGTGGCTGGGGGAGATGGCAGCCAGGACCCAGTGCAGGATTCTTTACTACTGGCAGAGGTTTCTTTTTCTTTAGGTAAAATGGTGGGGGTGAGGTCCATCGGGGTCGGCTTTTGAAACACAGCTATAATAGATAGACCAAAGTCAATTATACTACATACTTGCCAACAGTCCCGAATTTGCCGGGACTGTCCCGAATTTACAGAGACCGTCCCATCAAATTACTGTACCGGGACTTGCTACACTCAATTGTATCTGCGTCCTCAGGATACAGATACAATTGAATACTATGGCAGATCAGTAAACTATCTGCTTCCTGTTCTGCCATTCACTCCTCTTGGAGCGCCGGAATCCTCGGCCAATGCATTGCCGATGCCCTGGCCGGGGATTCCGATCATAGACGGAGCCCCTGACTTCACAGTCCATATAAGGAAGGTGACGTCAGGGCAGGGCACCTCCTGCAGCGGAATCCCCGGCCAGAGCATTGCCGATGCTCTGCCTAGGATTCCACTCATAGACGCAGCCCCTGACTTCACTGTCCGTATATAGACAGTGATGTCAGGAGCTTCCCCAGAGAAGAAGTCTCTGCTTTTGCTCTGGGGAAGCCCCTGAAATCACTGTCCATATATGGACAGTATGTCAGGAGCAGAGCAGCAGTCCCAGGCAGAGTGCTAGTAGTGCTCTATCCGGTACTCCTGCTCTGGGATTTCCCCTGACATTACATTCTGGTCCAGGGGGATCCCCTGACGTCACTGTCTATGGACAGTGATGTCAGGGGCTCCTCCAGCAGAGGTATCCCTGGCCAAAGCGTGGCATCTACAAGGGGGCTGTATGGCATCATCTACAGGGGGGCTCTGTGGCATCAAGTACAGGGAGGCTGTATGGCATCATCTTCAGGGAGGCTGTGTGGCATCATCTACGGGGTGCTGTGTGGCATCATCTACAGGGGGGCTGTGTGGCTCTATCTACAGGGTGCTGTGTGGCACTTTCTACAGGGTGCTGTGTGGCACTATCTACAGGGGGCTGTATGGCACTATCTACAAGGTGGCTGTCTGGCACTATCTGCAAGGGGGGCTTTCTGGCACTATGTACAGGGGTCTGTGTGGCACTATCTACAGAAGGTACTGTGCTATTATCTACAGGAAGCAGTGCATGGCAACTACAAGGAGCAGTGTGTGGTATTATCTACAGGGAGCAGTGTGTGGCACTATCTACTGGGGGCAGTGTGGAGCACCATCTGTAAGGGGCACGGAGTGTGGCACTATCTACGCTGTTTTTTACACTACCAGTAGTGGTCAGCACATATCACCTAGCTCTAGTGATAAAGTGAGACATCACCTGCCTGTATACAACCGGAAAACCAGCGAGATACACTGGCTACCAAAATAGTTGTCAGCCAAACTAGTGCAGAAATTTTTGTTCGTTTATTTCTATGCAGAAATTCTGGAAAGCCACACCCAATTAGATAAGCCACACCCCCACAAGCCACACCCACCAAAGACACCACACCCTAAGTGTCCCTGGAAAAAAAAAAAAAATGTTGGCTACTATGATACTATAGGGTTATCCATGTGTAATAATCTCTTACGTGTGTTGCATCGTTTTCCCTTCCAGCCCGATGGACAGGAGCAAACATTGGGTCCCACACATTTCCCTCCGTTCATACAGGTCGGATCACAGACACCTAAGAAACAAATAGTTAACATTCCCAAATTACAACGAGTTCAGCGAGGGTTAATCTCTGTAAATAAAACGTAATCCTTATATAATGAAAAGTTCTGCAACTTTCTAATATACTTCTTATTTTAATTCCTCACCTCTTTCAAGATCTTTGCTCGCTGTCAGTGAATGGGACCACTCTTATTTACCTCCAGAGACTGAAACTTGTACATATCGATTTCTGCTCTCAGCAAATGGTTTGTTACAATTGTATCCAGTCTAGATAATCCTCTGAGAGCTAAACACAGCAGCAGCACAAATCTTTCCTCTGTGTTCCGTTTGCTACAATGTATCAGTGGAGGTAAAATGTATCAGTCTGAAATTTAAACTGTTAAGCTCACAGAGGATTGTCTAGACAGGATACAACTGTAACAAACACTCAATTATGAGAGTTTATAGATCTGTATGAGTTTTTAGCGACTGGATGTAAACAGGAGTGTTTCTATTCACTGACCGCAATCACATATTGTGAACATGGTGAGGAATTGAAACGCAAAAGAATAGTAGAAAGTTGCAGGGGGTTGTCACACAGCTTTTCTAGATTCCTGACAGGCAAATTTTGCAAGTTACACAGAGATCCATGTCCTGCGTTCATGTCACTACATAAGGCTCTGTTCACATCCGTGTTGGAGACTGCTTTCGGCGCGACGGTCACAGATTCCGTCCCATTTGACGGAAAAAATAGAGCAGCAGCGTACACCAAGGCGGAACGCCACAGACCCTATTATAGTCAATGAGGTCCGACGGGCGCCATTGTGTCTGTTGTATGAGAAATCCAGCACTCCATTAGTTTTGTTGTTCTGCTCCTTTGATGAAGCGGAACAACGGAATTGATGAGTGCCGATGTGAACAGAGCCTAAGGGGTCACAATCGGAGTGACAATACCAGTGGTGCGAAGGTGACAATATTGGCTCAGGACTAGAGATGGTGATCCACATGAATGGGTGACTAGCCAGCCTATGGAATGCAATGGGTGCTGAATAGTTGCTTCAATTTTACAAAAGATTCTAGTTGGCATTGTTATGAGGAACAGGACAGGCAACTTATATGGGGGGAATGTGGAATACCCTCATTTTTATATGGCAGAGGAACCTATAGGACCCTTCATGCACCAGGACACAAAGCAGCTGCTACGTCTACACCCTTTATAGCTATGTTTGCCTATGGACTGAAAGAGCAATGACCCCACTGCCCTCAATTCTATCACATACAGATCAAAGTGAACCCTCAATTGCAGCAGTGGTGCTTTCAGTAGCCCTGGGCTTTCCTACTAAAATTCTGGATACCTGCATCCACCACTAGTGGGCAGCACACTGCATACATATTTATACAAGTCTCATTAAAGGGGTTCTCCGCTTTGGACAATCCCTACTTGATAGAAGGTCCCTAGAAAATATGCTAACCACAAAGTTTCCCCCTGCTGGGATCCCCAGCGATCAGCTGTAATATGTGGGGAAGCCTGGCTGTAAGTGTTTAATTTCCCTGCAGCGCCGCCACAGGAGAACTGAAGTATTACACAGTATCCATTTATATCCACGTGTTGTCTGTGTAATAGGGAGACGCTCTATGTAACTGCTCTCTACTCTGACCAAGCGATGAGGGTCCCGAATAGAGGACCCCCCCTCTTCTATTAACTCGATTAATGGGTATATGAAAATGGGATTTCTAAACTTGACAACCCTCCTTAAAGTCAATGGGAGTAATATAAATATATATACAACAAGCTCTGCCTAGTGGCAAATGTAGCAAGCCGGCATTGTTGTGAGACATTGGGGACTCTGTAGCTGGTGCAAACACTGTTATGGGGGCATCTGGGGCTGACACAGAAACAAAGATAAAATACACATCTGTAATACCCTCACTCACTCTTATGTGGTAGAGGGGCATTTGGGCTCCTTCAGGCACCAGAGCCCGGTCTGACTACTACCTCTGCACCTCTATAGCTACACCCCTAGTATAACTATAGGGCATTTTCTGCATTGAGTTTTCCTGTATACTTTTCTTTATCATGTTTGGATGCAGGAAACCTGTCCGGACCTTCTGGTTGGATCCAGTCATAGTCTCTTGGTAATTAGCTGATAACCCAATTTACATATCACAAAAGCCCATCTACCCCACTCGTAATGTGAGGACCCAGATGATCCTTTTTATCAAGCATGGGGTCACTTACTTGTCTGACACCTTTTTCCAGTGTAGCCTTCAGGACAACTGCAGATATTATTCCTCATACACTGACCACCGTTCTTACATGAAGGACTGCAGATCGCTGAAAAATATCATCAGTCGATTACTAGAAAACCATATAATATGTGACTGTCCATTACTGAACATCATTTTACAGTTTACATACAAGTCACTGTGTACATACATTACATTACTTATCCTGCACTGATCCTGAGTTACAGCCTATATTATACTCCAGAGCTGCACTCACTATTCTGCTGGTGGAGTCACTGTGTACATACATTACATTACTTATCCTGTACTGATCCTGAGTTACATCCTGTATTATACTCCAGAGCTGCACTCACTATTCTGCTGGTGGAGTCACTGTGTACATACATTACATTACTTATCCTGCACTGATCCTGAGTTACAGCCTGTATTATACTCCAGAGCTGCACTCACTATTCTGCTGGTGTAGTCACTGTGTACATACATTACATTACTTATCCTGTACTGATCCTGGGTTACATCCTGTATTATACTCCAGAGCTGCACTCACTATTCTGCTGGTGGAGTCACTGTGTACATAACATTACATTACTTATCCTGTACTGATCCTGAGTTATATCCTGTATTATACTCCAGAGCTGCACTCACTATTCTGCTGGTGGAGTCACTGTGTACATACATTACAGTACTTATCCTATACTGATCCTGAGTTACATCCTGTATTATACTTCAGAGCTGCACTCGCTATTCTGCTGGTGGAGGCACTGTGTACATGCATTACATTACTTATCCTGCACTGATCCTGAGTTACATCCTGTATTATACTCCAGAGCTGCACTCACTATTCTGCTGGTGGAGTCACTGTGTACATACATTACATTACTTATCCTGTACTGATCCTGAGTTACATCCTGTATTATACTCCAGAGCTGCACTCACTATTCTGCTGGTGGAGTCACTGTGTACATACATTACATTACTTATCCTGTACTGATCCTGAGTTACATCCTGTATTATACTCCAGAGCTGTACTCACTATTCTGCTGGTGGAGTCACTGTGTACATAACATTACATTACTTATCCTATACTGATCCTGAGTTACATCCTGCATTATAATCCAGAGCTGCATTCAGCATCACATGCACAGTTTTTTATGTATATTGGATATTGTGCTCATTTACTGCAGGGACCAGATTTGCTATTGTAGTGAATAGTATTTTGTTAAAAATCTAATTTTTGCAATGCAGTAAAAAAAACGGTGGTTTTCATGGAACAATATCCTAGAACTGTTTCTTTCAAATAGCTGCATCCGTGTCAAAATCACGTCAAAAATTGCATTTAACACATTACAGGGGGGGGGGGGGGGGTGCAATTGCGAATGTGGTTAATTTTTCCCTGAGATGGGCAAGTGGGTTTTCCTTCTTGACCCCACAATGTCAGTGAGATATATTCCGTGGATCGGATTAGCCGTATACTTCACTATTGTTAGTCTCTGTTCACGTGTTTTTTTTTCAGTTCCTTCGAGCTCCGGTGTTTTTGATGGCAGGAATCAGTGGTGGTACCCTCCCCCATGTCACTGCCCCATGGTGCCCCAGGTATCTTCAGAGTCTAGCAAACCCCAAGGCTAAAATAGTGAAATCTGTAGCGTTATTCTTACCACTAAAAATACCAGAACCCCAACAGCACCTGACAGACCCCATTATAAGTCAATGGATCTGTCATACTGGTCAGGGTTCCACTACAATAATACAAGCTGAGGCTCACCATTCTGGCATTGAGCACCGAAAAATCCATTAGGACATAGACAGATATTGGACCTCAGACACGTTCCGCCATTGAGGCACACAGGCTGGCACACCGCTGCAAAAGAATCCAATGAATAATTAACACGTTAATACCCAGAAAGGATCAAAATGGACACATACGTATGTGGTCTAGAAAATGTAAGCCACGACCTATGGGTGATGTGCACGTATTACCTATCATCAGGGCACAGCTATAATCAGTGACTCCAGCATAGCTGCATTGTCTAATGGAGTATATGGTAGTTCTAAACGCATCTCCTGTTTGACTAGAAACTCAGGCTGCTGCTCTGTCCCTTTCTCATGCTTTACACTGCAGCTCTGCCTGTTCAGACTGGCTGCTGTATATATGCACAAGCCCAGCAGAAGCTCAATAGGAAACCAGAACATGGAGAGCAAATATTAAAGAATTATAAACTATAAAACAGCATCAAGGATCCAGATTATCAGGCAGTTTTAATAAGGAACTAAGCGCTGGACTATTGAAAGTGCTGGATGACTGGGTGCTGGATTAAAGGAATTTCATTCTCCTTATGTTGTGAATATGAAGGATGTTTCATATTTAGGGCTGTTTTTTTAGCTGATAGTACCCTATGGGAAACAAGCAAAGCAGAGCCACCCCCCCCTCCCCCAAGATGTATTATATATATATATATATACTAGTCCTTCTCAATTAATTAGAATATCATCAAAAAGTTAATTTATTTCAGTAATTCAATTCAAAACGTGTCTCTCGTATATTCTATAGATTCATTACACACAGAGGGATCTATTACCAGCATTTTTTTCTTTTAGTGTTGAGGATTATGGGAACAGTTAATGAAAACCCCAAAATTTAGTGTCTCAGAAAATTAGAATATTATATAAGCCCAATTTCAAAAATGATATCTAATACCGAAATGTTGTCGTACTGAGAAGTCTGTCCAGTATCTGCCCTCAATACCTGGCCGTGGCTCCGACTCTGTATGAATTACTGCATCAATGCGGCGTGGCATGGAGGCGATCAGCCTGTGGCACTGCTGAGGGGTTATCAATGCGGTGTGGCATGGAGACGATCAGCCTGTGGCACTGCTGAGGGGTTATCAATGCGGCGTGGCATGGAGGCGATCAGCCTGTGGCAATGCTGAGGGGTCATCAATGCGGCGTGGCATGGGGGTGATCAGCCTGTGGCACTGCTGAGGGGTTATCAATGCGGCGTGGCATGGAGGCGATCAGCCTGTGGCACTGCTGAGGGGTTATCAATGCGGCGTGGCATGGAGACGATCAGCCTGTGGCACTGCTGAGGTGTTATAAATGCGGCGTGGCATGGAGACGATCAGCCTGTGGCACTGCTGAGGTGTTATCAATGCGGCATGGCATGGAGGCGATCAGCCTGTGGCACTGCTGAGGTGTTCTCAATGCGGCGTGGCATGGAGATGATTGAACGGTCAAACCTCCTACACTGTGTGTCGCCATTTTTTGAGCTAACACACAGTGTAGTAGGTTTACATACATTAGTAAACACACACTAAACCACGTACATACATAGAAATAACTTACCTGCTCCTGACGTCGCCGCTCCCTCCGGTCCGTCCGCTCCGTCTGCTGCCGCTGCTCCAAGTGCACAAGTCCGAAAGCCGCGACCGGAAGTAGTAATCTTACTGTCCGGCCGCGACTTCCGGTCCACAGGAAAATGGCGCCGGACGGCGCACAGTTCAACTTGGACTGTGTGGGAGCGGCACATGCGCCATTCCCACACAGACGGCGTACACCATAGTGGATGAAACGAGTCCCGTTCGCATTCACTATGGGACTGTAGCTGCCGTATTCCATGTCTGTATGTGTCGTTAATCGACACATACAGAAATGGAAAAAAAAATGGCAGCCCCTATAGGGAAGAAAAAGTGTAAAAATAAAAAAAAGTAACACACAAACACACAAATAAATATAAACTGATACAAAATTTTTTTTTGGGGTGACACTGTTCCTTTAAGGTCATGGAGTGGTCTAGCCAGTCTCCAGACCTTAATCCCATCGAAAACTTATGGAGGGAGCTGAAGATCCGAGTTGCCAAGCGACTGCCTCGAAATCTTAATGATTTACAGATGATCTGCAAAGAGGAGTGGGCCAAAATTCCATCTAACATGTGTGCAAACCTCATCATCAACTACAAAAAAACGTCTGACTGCTGTGCTTGCCAACAAGGGTTTTGCCACCAAGTATTAAGTCTTGTTTGCCAAAGGCAGTGGCGGACACAGACTGCAAAAGGCCCCTGTGCAGATAATGTGCCAGGGCCCCCCCCCCCCCACCCCGCAAACTTCTCATGGCCGACGGTCCGCTTTCAGCTGCATCGCTGGGTCTCCTAAGTGACCCAACAATGCAGCACTAGCAGCCGGGGCGTCACTAAGGCTGGGTTCACACACACACTATTTACGGACGTAATTTGGGCGTTTTAGCATTGAATTACATCCGAAAATGCGGCTCAAAAGCGTCGGAAAACATCTGCCCATTCATTTGAATGGGTCTTACGATGTTCTGTGCCGATGGTCATTTTTTTTTACGCGCCGCTGTCGAAAGGCGGCGCGTAAAAAACTGCCTGTCACTTCTTCAGATGTAAATGGAGCCGTTTTCCATGGACTCCATGGAAAACCAGCTTCAATTACTTCCGTAGTGGACGCAGCAAAAGACGCCTGCACATGCCATTACGGCTGAAATTACGGTGCTGTTTTCTCCTGAAAACAGCACAGTAATTTCAGCCGTAACAGACGCTGCCGTGTGAACATACCCTCAGGGCTTAAAATGTCCGGGAAATAGCCCCAATACATATGTGTCCGCCCCAAAAAAAAGTGTGTGTATAGGAGACAGCATAGCATATCTATAGCACTACGACCCTATAAACTATGGATAGGATTAGATACAGTGGCTGAGCAGACAGTATCACACATGATAGGATTAGATACAGTGGCTCAGAAGGCAGTATCACACATGATAGGATTAGATACACAGCTCAGCAGACAGTATCACACATGATAGGATTAGATACAGTGGCCCAGCAGACAGTATCACACATGATAGGATTAGATACAGTGGCTCAGCAGACAGTACCACACATGATAGGATTAGATACAGTGGCTCAGCAGACAGTACCACACATGATAGGATTAGATACAGTGGCTCAGCAGACAGTATCACACATGATAGGATTAGATACAGTGGCTCAGCAGACAGTACCACACATTATAGGATTAGATACAGTGGCTCAGCAGACAGTATCACACATGATAGGATTAGATACAGTGGCTCAGCAGACAGTATCACACATGATCGGATTAGATATAGGGCCCAGCACAGTATCATACATGATTGGATTAGATACACAGCTCAGCAGACTGTATCACACATGATAGGATTAGATACAGGGCCCAGCTCGCTGACATTGCGGCTCCAGCGCTGGACCCAGGAAAGGTAAGAATAATAATTTTGCTTCTTTATGTGTTACTGATTATTTTTGTGTGTTTGTGTTTTTTTTACAGGTTCGGTTGTTGGACTTCGGATACGAGGACTTCAATGACGGCGTTTTTTTTATTCTCAATAAAATGGTTAATGAGGGTTGTGTTTTTATTTCAATAAAAAAAATTTCTATGTGCTTGTATCTTTTTAAACTTTATTATCACCGCCTTAGTAATGGCCGCTGGCTGATTGACAACCTCCATTACTAAGGCGAGGCTTAATGTTAGCCGGTGCAGAGTCTACACTAACCCCCATTATTACCCCGGTACCCACCGCCACCAGGGGTACTGGGAAGAGCCGGGTACAAACCAGTACCCGACCAGCTGTAGTGACGGGCAGGCACCGGGGTGGCCGCAGGCTGGTAGTATTAGGCTGGGGAAGGCCAAAAACAGTGGCCCTTCCCACCCTTGTAATGCTGCCTGCTGCTGCTGTGTTGTATCTGGCTGGTTATGAAAATTGGGGGGGACCCGACATCGTTCTTTCCAATTATTTTTTAAATGACGTGGCGTCCCCCCCATTTTCATAACCAGCCAGATACAATAAAGCAGCAGCAGCCTAGCATCACCAGGGTAGGAAGGGCCACTGTATCTGGCCTTTCCCCTCCTGATAATACCAGCCTGCGGCCACCCCAGTGGCCGACCATCACTACAGATGGTCAGGTACTGGATCGTACCCGGCTCTTCCCAGCACCCCTGGTGGCGGTGGGTACCGGGGTAATAAAGGGGGTTAGTGTTAGCCTCTGCACCTGCTAACACTAAGCCCCGCCTTAGTAATGGATGCTGTCAATCAGCCGGCGGCCATTACTAAGGCGGTAGTAATATAGTTTAAAAAAAACCACAAAGACATAGAAAAAATATTTTATTGAAATAAAAAAAAAAAACACAACCCTCATTAACCATTTTATTAATAAAAAAAAAAGCTGTCATCGAAGTAGTCCTGGAATCCGCCGTAGTCCAACGACCGAACCTGTAAGAAAACACACAAAAAATGATTAGTAACACATGTGTTAGGGTATGTGCACACACACTAATTACGTCCGGAATTGACGGACGTATTTCGGCCGCAAGTACCGGACCGAACACACTGCAGGGAGCCGGGCTCCTAGCATCATAGTTATGTACGACGCTAGGAGTCCCTGCCTCGCTGCCGGACAACTGTCCGGTACTGAAAACATGATTACAGTACAGGACAGTTGTCCCACAGCGAGGCAGGGACTCCTAGCGTCGTACATAAGTACGACGCTAGGAGCCCGGCTCCCTGCAGTGTGTTCGGTCCGGTACTTGCGGCCGAAATACATCCGTCACTTACGGACGTAATTAGTGTCTGTGCACATACCCTAAGGCTTAGATACAGGGCCCATGTGTGATACTGTCTGTGGGACCCTGTATCTAAGCCTACCACAAGGTAGGCTTAGATACAGGGTCCAGCAGACAGTAATCTTATACAGTATAAGATTACTGTGTGCTGGGGCCCTGTATCTAAACCTACAGTGTGGTAGGCTTAGATACAGGGCCCAGCAGACAGGATCACGCATGGGCCATGTATCTAAGCCTACCATGTGATTGGCTTAGATACAGGGCCCAGCAGACAGCATCACACAATCTGTGATCCTGTCTCATGGGCCCCCTAAGCCTGCTACATCGTAGGCTTAGGGGTTGTGCAGTCCCTAAACATTGATGGCCTATCCTCAGGATAGGCCATCAATAGCTGATGTGTCGCCCGGGACCCGCAAATCAGCTGTTTTGAAGGGGCCGCAGCACTCGTACGAGAGCTGCTTCCCCTTCATTTCACTACTCGCCCACACTGTGAATCGCCGAAACCGATTCACAGTGTGACCGGAATGAAGTGACAGGAATGAAGGGGAGCAGCTCTCGTACGAGTGCTGCGGCCCCTTCAAAACAGCTGATTGGCGGGTCCCAGGAGTCGGACCCCGCCAGTCAGGGCTATCTTACCTTCCTCTTCGGCCGCGGCGGGAGTTCTGTAGTCTCGATGCTGTGCGCGGCGGCATAGCGCTGTGACGTCATGCGCTGCGCACAGCGCCTGACGTCAGGACCTCCGCTGCGATCCGGAACCAGGAAGGTAAGTAAAGTATGTTACTATAGTAACAGGGGCCCGCGGCCCGAGTTACTATAGTAACTTTTTATTGATGTGGTGCGGGGGGCCGTGGGCCCCCCTGGCTTCGGGGCCCGGTCGCAATTGCGACCGCTGCGACCCCTATAGCTACGCCAGTGGTCCACGGGCCTCTGTCTCAGTCCTCAGCATCGCGCAGCTGAGAACTGAGTCGGCCAGCAGAGGAACGGGCCCCCTTCCCACGCGGGGCCCTTGTGCAGCTGCACCGGCTGCACATGCGGTATGTCCGCCCCTGGCCAAAGGGATCAAATACTTATTTCTCTGTGCACAATGCAAATACATAGATATAATTCTGACAATGTGATTTTCTGTTTTTTTTTTATATAATCTATCTCTCACTGGTAAAATTAACCTAGCCTAAAAATTCTAGACTGCTCATGTCTTTGACAGTGGGCAAACTTACAAAATCAGCAAGGGATCAAATACTTATTTCCTTCACTGTATATGAGAGACACTTTTTGAATTGAATTACTGAAATAAATTAACTTTTTGATGATATTCTAATTCATTGAGAAGGACT
Source organism: Rhinoderma darwinii (assembly GCF_050947455.1). Taxonomy (NCBI): domain Eukaryota; kingdom Metazoa; phylum Chordata; class Amphibia; order Anura; family Rhinodermatidae; genus Rhinoderma; species Rhinoderma darwinii. The sequence goes on from NC_134691.1 coordinate 334,812,294, forward strand.
AGTGTGTGTATATATATATATATATATATATATACACATATATACGCACTTTATACCCCAACATACAGATGTAGCCGCCTTTATCTTGACCTTTAACGCATTAAAAACACCGTGGTAAGAAACTTTAACTTGACTTTTTCAATGGCTTTTGTTGTGTGATATCACGCTGCAGAAAGTTATCAGTCAAGTTAAAGATGGCTACATCTGTATATATCCAACTACTATATTGCCTTACAATGGCAAAAAATACCACAATACATCTACAATAATACTACCATATAAGCTTTACTCAGACGAACTGCTGGAACAGAGATTGAACCGGAATATTTTTTTGCTCCACTCTCCGGATAAATCTAGGGGTCCCATCCAAGGAAATGGGGGATCATGGGCAATTGCCAAACCCGAAAACCTGCCCAGAGATTTACTATTATTACCCAGTTCACAACAGTTAAACTCACATGTGCCGCAGGTGGGTCCACTCCAGCCAGGTTTGCACTTGCACACATCAGGGGTCACACATTCACCTCCGTTTTCACAGTGACGATTGCACACCACTAAAAATAACAATGTATTGGGCTGATGATACCGGACAATGTCACTAAAACAGGTTTTATTACTGGCAAGAAAAGAAAATGCACCCTGCAGGAATTAGAAGCTGTAATGGTGAAGATTACAATCATGGTTTATACTCCAGTCACACCCAAAGCTGCACTCAGAGTTCCTCTGAATTTATAGTAATCTTTCATGCATATTACCTCGGATCTACTTGCAGCCTTTTCTTAAGTCAGTCTCTATACTGAGCATGCTCTGCAGTGCTGGATTGTGAGAGCCATGATGTTTCCACACTACATCTCTCACAATGCATCGTACCAGTACACAGTGCACTGTCAGAGCTCATCTAAAGTGTAAAAGTGGAGTGTGTGTCAGCACAGCTGGATGCAGATTTGGATGTGACTATCTATCTTATGTCTGTCCATCCAATTAAAGGGGTTGTCCCATGAAGACCACCCTTCTCCACATGTCCTAGGTGTATGGAAATTATGTTCAAGACGCCACTCTATAAGCCAGAATAGAGTTGCGGTCTGTTAGAGCATCTCCCGTTCTGGTTGACACGAGACGTCCATGAATAACATAATTGGACAATTTTTGGAATGGCCTCCATGTAATACTACATTGCCCCTGCAGCAGCCGAGGGAAAGTCTAACTGATCAGCTGATGGCGTCTCCTTTTTGGAAGGAGATGTTTCTGATGAGACAACCACTTTAAACTCAACTCATCAGATTGTCTTTAGTAAGATCCACAGCTCCTCCTAGTGGTGACTGCGAGTAGTAAGAATTTTATCTTTTAAAGAGGCACTCCCACAATTTTTTGTCTATATAGTGCAGAATAGGCTATTATTAAAGAATAATGTATAGGCTCCTTTGTATGCCTTGTCTACACCTGTTTTAGTTAATGTGCCATTTATAGGTTGTCTGCCATCTTGGTTCCTTCTTCCCCTCTGATATGGTTCCCCTAATCCAATTTCCCATGATGCTTCTGGCTTTGCAGAGGAGTCTCATCACACTGCATTTGCTCTGTTCTGAGTCCTATTTAAGTGCAGCAAGTGATAGATCAATGATATAGAACCTCTGTCCCTTAACACTGCAGAGTCTCAGCGCATTCCTATGTGATACAGCTTCAGCCTGTCTCCTTTGCCTCTTGCTTGTGATATATCAGTGACATATAACTTTTTTACTCACACTGCAGAGTCTCAGTGTATCCCATGTAGCTTTAGTCTGTATCCTCTTCCTCCTGTTAGTGATAGATTTCTCAGATTTTTATACACAGGAGGGAGTGTGAAGCTGCATCTCATAGAAATACACTGGACTCTCTGCACAGAACACTCACAGATAGTATATACAGTCAAGGGAGTTTTATAACTCTGCAGCTAATCATTGTATGGACTGACCTATTATATAACTGCACGCCTGCTCCCTAAGATAGGCCAGAACTTATCTCTTCAGCAGCAATATATGCATGGGCGGACATACAGAGGAACAAGGAGGGTGGAGCTGGGTGGGGGGGATTTTACTTTTGATGATGTAATCCATTAGTTTACAGAAAGTCAGACACACAGGAGAAATGACCCCCTGGCTACACATGAGAGCATAGTCTATTCTGGTGGTCAGACTCAGATCACATGACACAGCTGCCCATAATGAAAGGGTTCAAAATGTATAGATGCAAATAAGCTGGGAAGAAACAAATGGCGCTGCTAGAATATTGCTGGGGAGTTAGTTCTTTAACGTAATGGCTGTGAAGGAAAAAAGGGGAATTCTAGATCCGTAACGGAAAAACTGAGCTCTGCTCCTTATACAGATATATTAAAAAATTATTAGGTACAGAATTTTGGACCCATAAATAAAAAAAACTAAAAAAACTTTAAGCTGTAATTTTTATTGGTGTTGCTCCAAGCTGGAGAAGATAGTAGCATGATAAGACTTACTCGTTTCACATCGGGGTCCAACATAACCGAATGGGCAGGAGCAGACATTCCTAGCCTGACAGACGCCTCCGTGTTCACAAGGGGGATCACAATAAACTGCAAATAATAATACAAATAATAATAATATGACGCACGTGGGATAATATATTTGGCGCAACACACTAGACATGACATTACGGTCACAAACAATTCAAAGGACAGATAGTGGACTGACTAGGTTTAGCTTGGTGCTAAATTGGGGACCGGTACTGTCTGTCCTTTACCTAAAACCCCCGCAAGGAGATATGGACTTTTCAACCCCCAAGAAGCTTTCTAGAGTAGTCTCCGAGCCATCATGTAAGCAGACAGAGTATCTAAAGAGTGGTACCAGAAATGATGGGAAGAAGCAAATTTGTACAAAACCAAGGTCAGGGCTGACGGAGAACTTGCAATACAGGACACAGGCACAGGTCGGGCTTGGCAGTGGACGGGTGGAATAGTCAGGAACAATCCAGGTCAGAACCAAGTAAACAGATCTTCTCAAAATCACAGGACCCAAAGAACCTTCCTACTGAGACCTGGATGTGATGTCAGGGCAGGGTTAAATAGTCAACGATGCTCAGCCATAAGTTCTGCAAACTATTATTAGTGCACTGGCCCTTTAAGAGGTGTATCACTACGTACGCTGCTATAGAGAAATGGTAGCAAGCAGAGGGGAACAGAGAGGGCTTGACAGCGACTACTGGGAGCAGAGAGGAACGTTGGCCGTAATTGGTGCCTTGTATAAATTTTTACTAGCCACTCCATTGTTCTAGGCATTTTTAAAACGTTCTTTGAAGGCGTAATTTGTGTCTAAAACAGAGAGGGGGGAATTTATTAAGACTAGCGTTTCATACGCTAGTCTTAATAGATAGAAACTTGGAGTAAGATGCAACACATTTTTTGCTGAGTCCACACAGCGCATTTTTGTTGCATTTTTAACATGTGATTTTTTGTTTTGGAAGAAAATCTTCCATGTCTCTCAATGGGAGTTCATCAACCAAAACCCAAAAAAACGCATGCTAAAAAAGCATCAAGAGTGTGAACACAGTGTGAACCAGCATTTGCCTCTTAATAAATGTGTTGCATCCAGGGCCGGCCTCAGGGGTGTGCGACTTGTGCCAGGGGCGTAGCTAGGGGGGGCAGGCGGGGCATGTGCGCCGGGCGCAAGGGAAGGGGGGGGCGCCGAAGAGCAGCTGATTGCTGCTGACATGTGCCCCGTATGTCGGACACCTGCAGCAGCTTAGGAAGAGCCAGGAAATATAGGGCGTTCTGACTGGGGTCTGTGACAGCCATGGAGTGGACCAGTCCAGTCACCTGACCTCACGTCAGTGACATGAGGTCAGATGACTCAGGTCAGGGGACAGGTCCACTCCTGTGCTGCAGCCTCCCTGCATCTGCCTGTGCTCTGCCGAGAAGCAGAGAGGAAGCTCCGCCCACACACAGCCCGTCCTGACCTGTCAGCAAGGAGGCATGGTGAGTGTCTGTCTGTCTGTCTCTGTCTGTCTGTGTCTGTCTGTGTGTGTGTCTCTGTCTGTCTGTGTGTGTGTCTCTGTCTGTCTTTCTCTGTCTGTTTGTCTGTGTGTGTCTCTGTCTGTCTGTCTGTATGTGTGTCTGTGTGTCTGTGTGTCTGTGTGTCTGTCTGTGTGTGTGTGTCTCTGTCTGTCTTTCTCTGTCTGTTTGTCTGTGTGTGTCTCTGTCTGTCTGTGTCTCTGCATGTGTTTGTCTCTTATATCTACTACATTATCTGTACTGTGTAGCAGAGCTGAGATTGTAATTTAGCACAATGTGTTATCTGTGGTTTTACATAGGACTGCAGGGGACACAACTACATTATCAGTACTCAGAGAGTTATCAGTGTGCTATCCAGTGGCGTAACTACCGCCGTACACTGGCGTAGCTATAGGGGTCGCAGCGGTCGCAATTGCGACCGGGCCCCGAAGCCAGGGGGCCCACGGCCCCCCGCACCACATCAATAAAAAGTTACTATAGTAACTCGGGCCGCGGGCCCCTGTTACTATAGTAACATACTTTACTTACCTTCCTGTTTCCGGATCGCAGCGGAGGTCCTGACGTCAAGCCCTGTGCGCCGCGCACAGCATCGAGAAGACAGAACTCCCGCCGCGGCCGAAGAGGAAGGTAAGATTAGCCCTGACTGGCGGGATCCGACTCCCGGGACCCGCCAATCAGCTGTTTTGAAGGGGCCGCAGCACTCGTACGAGAGCTGCTCCCCTTCATTCCGGTCACTTCATTCCGGTCACACTGTGAATCGGTGTCGGCGATTCACAGTGTGAGCGAGTAGTGAAATGAAGGGGAAGCAGCTCTCGTACGAGTGCTGCGGCCCCTTCAAAACAGCTGATTTGCGGGTCCCGGGCGACACATCAGCTATTGATGGCCTATCCTGAGGATAGGCCATCAACGTTTAGGGACTGTACAACCCCTAAGCCTACGATGTAGCAGGCTTAAGGGGCCCATGAGACAGGATCACAGATTGTGTGATCCTGTCTGCTGGGCCCTGTATCTAAGCCAATCACATGGTAGGCTTAGATACATGGTCCATGCGTGATCCTGTCTGCTGGGCCCTGTATCTAAGCCAATCACATGGTAGGCTTAGATACATGGCCCATTCGTGATCCTGTCTGCTGGGCCCTGTATCTAAGCCAATCACATGGTAGGCTTAGATACATGGCCCATGCGTGATCCTGTCTGCTGGGCCCTGTATCTAAGCCAATGACATGGTAGGCTTAGATACATGGCCCATGTGTGATCCTGTCTGATGGGCCCTGTATATAAGCCTACCACACTGTAGGTTTAGATACAGGGCCACAGCACACAGTAATCTTATACTGTATAAGATTACTGTCTGCTGGACCCTGTATCTAAGCCTACCTTGTGGTAGGCTTAGATACAGGGTCCCACAGACAGTATCACACATGGGCCCTGTATCTAAGCCTAACACACGTGTTACTAATCATTTTTTGTGTGTTTTCTTACAGGTTCGGTCGTTGGACTACGGCGGATTCCAGGACTACTTCGATGACGGCTTTTTTTTTATTATCAATAAAATGGTTAATGAGGGCTGTGTGGCGTTTTTTTTTTATTTCAATAAAATATTTTTTCTATGTCTTTGTGTTTTTTTTTAAACTATATTACTACCGCCTTAGTAATGGCCGCCGGCTGATTGACAGCATCCATTGCTAAGGCGGGGCTTAGTGTTAGCCGATGCAGAGGCTAACACTAACCCCCATTATTACCCCGGTACCCACCGCCACCAGGGATGCTGGGAAGAGCCGGGTACGATCCAGTACCTGACCATCTGTAGTGATGGTCGGCCACTGGGGTGGCCGCAGGCTGGTATTATCAGGAGGGGAAAGGCCAAAAACAGTGGCCCTTCCTACCCTGGTGATGCTGCCTGCTGCTGCTTTATTGTATCTGGCTGGTTATGAAAAATGGGGGGGACCCCACGTCATTTAAAAATATATAAAATAAAATATAATTGGAAAGAACGATGTGGGGTCCCCCCCAATTTTCATAACCAGCCAGATACAACACAGCAGGCAGCATTACAAGGGTGGGAAGGGCCACTGTTTTTGGCCTTCCCCAGCCTAATACTACCAGCCTGCGGCCACCCCGGTGCCTGCCCGTCACTACAGATGGTCGGGTACTGGTTCGTACCCGGCTCTTCCCAGTACCTCTGGTGGCGGTGGGTACCGGGGTAATAATGGGGGTTAGTGTAGCCTCTGCACCGGCTAACATTAAGCCCCGCCTTAGTAATGGAGGTTGTGAATCAGCCAGCGGCCATTACTAAGGCGGTGATAATAAAGTTTAAAAAGTTACAAGCACATAGAAAAAATATTTTATTGAAATAAAAAAACACAACCCTCATTAACCATTTTAATGAGAATAAAAAAAACGCCGTCATTGAAGTCCTCGAATCCGAAGTCCAACAACCGAACCTGTAAAAAACCAGAAACACACAAAAATAATCAGTAACACATAAAGAAGCAAAATTATTATTCTTATCTATCCTGGGTCCAGCGCTGGAGCCGCAATGTCAGCAAGCTGGGCCCTGTATCTAATCCAATCATGTGTGATAGTGTCTGCTGGGCCCTGTATCTAATCGTATCATGTGTGATACTGTCTGCTGGGCCCTATATCTAATCCTATCATGTGTGATATTGTCTGCTGAGCTGTGTATCTAATCCAATCATGTGTGATACTGTCTGCTGGGCCCTGTATCTAATCCAATCATGTGTGATACTGTCTGCTGAGCCCTGTATCTAATCCTATCATGTGTGGTACTGTCTGCTGAGCCACTGTATCTAATCCTATCATGTGTGATACTGCCTTCTGAGCCACTGTATCTAATCCTATCATGTGTGATACTGCCTTCTGAGCCACTGTATCTAATCCTATCATGTGTGATACTGTCTGCTGGGCCCTATATCTAATCCTATCATGTGTGATACTGTCTGCTGAGCCACTGTATCTAATCCTATCATGTGTGATACTGCCTTCTGAGCCACTGTATCTAATCCTATCTTGTGTGGTACTGTCTGCTGAGCCACTGTATCTAATGCTATCATGTGTGATACTGTCTGCTGAGCCACTGTATCTAATCCTATCATGTGTGATACTGTCTGCTGGGCCACTGTATCTAATCCTATCATGTGTGATACTGTCTGCTCAGCCACTGTATCTAATCCTATCCATAGTTTATAGGGTCGTAGTGCTATAGATATGCTATGCTGTCTCCTATACACACTTTTTTTTGTGTGGACACATATGTATTGGGGCTATTTCCCCTGACATTTTAAGCCCTGAGGGTATGTTCACACGGCAGCGTCTGTTACGGCTGAAATTACGGTGCTGTTTTCAGGAGAAAACAGCTCCGGAATTTCAGACGTAAAGGCATGTGCAGGCGTCTTTCGCTGCGTCCATTACGGACGTAATTGGAGCTGTTTTTCTATGGAGTCCATGGAAAACGGCTCCATTTACGTCTGAAGAAGTGGCAGGCACTTCTTTGACGCGGGCATCTTTTTTACGCGCCGCCTTTTGACAGCGGCGCGTAAAAAAAAATGACCGTCGGCACAGAACATCGTAAGACCCATTCAAATGAATGGGCAGATGTTTGCCAACGCTTTTGACCCGCATTTTCGGACGTAATTCAATGCTAAAACGCCCGAATTACGTCCGTAAATAGGGTGTGTGAACCCAGCCTTAGTAAGAATTTTTGCATCGGGGCCCATGAGCCTTTAGCTACGCCCCTGCCGCCGTAGCAGCCGTAGCGGCTGCTACGGTGCCCGCGGCATGAGGGGGCCCGTGTCGCCCGCCGGCACGGACCCCCACCATGGCCGGAGGCTCCGCTAGCAGCCGCTACGGCTGCTACAGCGCGACGATACTGAACAGTACGGCAGAGCAGGGAGGTATCTCCCCGCTCTGCCATTAAACAAAAGACATGTATCCCCTATCCACAGGATCTCCACAGGACAGGGGATACATGTGTGATCGCTGGCAGCGATAGGGAGAACGGGGGACTGAAAGTCCCCCGAAGTTCTCCATGACGAACCTCGGACTTCCGGGGTCTGTGTGGTCAGCTCTGTAGAAATGAATGGAGCGCCGGTCGTGCTTGTGCGAATGCGTGACCAGCGCTCCTTTCATTTTTATTGAGCTGCCGACACAGACGCCGGAAGTCAGAGGTTCGTCATGGAGAACTTCGGGGGACTTTCAGTTCTCCCTATCAATGCCAGCGATCACACATGTATCCCCTATCCTGTGGAGATCCTGTGGAGAGGGGATACATGTCTTTTGTAGGACACACTGTAGGTCGCATTTTTTTGGGAGGGGGGACGCTGTATGGCGTTCCCTACAGGGAGGGGCTGTATGGCGTTCTCTACAGGGGGGCTGTATGGCGTTCTCTACAAGGGGGGGCTGTATGGCGCTATCTACAGGGGGGGCTGTATGGCGTTCTCTACAAGGGGGGCTGTATGGCATTAGCACCATACAGCCCCCCTGTAGATAACGCCATACAGCCCCCCCCCCTGCAGGAAACACCATACAGCTCCCCCTGTAGATAACGCCATACAGCCCCCCCTGTAGAGAACGCCATACAGCCCCCCCTGTAGAGAACGCCATACAGCCTCCTCCCTGCAGGGAACGCCATACAGCCCCCCATGTAGGGAACGCCATACAGTTCCCCCTGTAGATAACGCCATACAGTCCCCCCTGTAGATAACGCCATACAGCCCCCCCTGTAGAGAACGCCATACAGCCCCCCCTGTAGATAACGCCATACAGTCCCCCTGTAGATAACGCCATACAGCCTCCCCTGTAGAGAACGCCATACAGCCTCCCCCCTGCAGGGAATGCCATACAGCCCCCCGCTGTAGGGAACACCATACAGTCCCCCCTGTAGCTAACGCCATACAGTCCCCTCTGTAGATAACGCCATACAGCCCCCTTTGTAGATATCTACAGGGGGGGGGGGGCTGTAAAAAAGGCACTATCTACAAGGGGGGTTTGTGTGACACCCAGGGGAGGGGGGGCCCCCTGTCAAAAGTTTGCTATGGGGCCCAGTCTTTCCTAGTTACGCCCCTGGTGCTATCTGTAGTGTTACATAGGACCGCAGGTAACATCTACTACATTATCTGTACTGTGTAGCAGAGCTGAGATTGTAATTTAGCACAATGTGTTATCTGTGGTGTTACATAGGACTGCAGGGGACACAACTACATTATCAGTACTCAGAGAGTTATCACTGTGTTATCTGTGGTGTTACATAGGACTGCAGGGGACACAACTACATTATCAGTACTCAGAGAGTTATCACTGTGTTATCTGTGGTGTTACATAGGACTGCAGGGGACACAACTACATTATCTGTATTCAGAGAGTTATCACTGTGTTATCTGTGGTGTTACATAGGACTGCAGGGGACACAACTACATTATCAGTACTCAGAGAGTTATCACTGTGTTATCTGTGGTGTTACATAGGACTGCAGGGGACACAACTACATTATCTGTATTCAGAGAGTTATCACTGTGTTATCTGTGGTGTTACATAGGACTGCAGGGGACACAACTACATTATCAGTACTCAGAGAGTTATCACTGTGTTATCTGTGGTGTTACATAGGACTGCAGGGGACACAACTACATTATCTGTATTCAGAGAGTTATCACTGTGTTATCTGTGGTGTTACATAGGACTGCAGGGGACACAACTACATTATCTGTATTCAGAGAGTTATCACTGTGTTATCTGTGGTGTTACATAGGACTGCAGGTAACACTACTACATTATCTGTGCTGTGTACATATGTGCCTGTGTGGGTATATATGGGTCTGTTTGTGAATGTGTCTTTGTGCTTGTATATTTGTGCCTTTTATGTATTTGTATATGTTCCTGTCTGTGTATTTATCTGCCGGTGTGTGTGTGTGTGTGTGTGTGTGTGTGTGTGTATATATGTGTTTGTACGTCTATATATTTACCTGTTTGTATATATTCCAGAATGTGTGTCTGTATATTTGCCTGTATTTCTAAATATCTGTCTCTATGTATGTACAGTATATATGTTCCAGCGTGTCCATATATGTGGTTAATTTTTGGTTTGTGTAGGGGGCGGCAAAAGAGAGTCCCGCACAGGGCGCCATCCAAGCGAAGGCCGGCCCTGGCTGCACCGACCCTAGTCAGAAGGAACTCCGCCGCTGCTTGCGCCACATGACCTCCTCGGCTTCTCCGGTAAGTCACACCAGGCAGGGCGGAGAGTGGTAGCGGTAGGTTACCGCTCACCGGTCTGTTCACAGTGTGGCGCTAAGTACAAGGGGGGGGAGTGTGGCGCTATCTACTAGGGGGGAAGCGGGCTGTGTGTGGCGCTATCTACAAGGGGGGCTGTGTGTGCCACTATCTACAAGGGGGGCTGTGTGTGGCGCTATCTACAAGGGGGGCTGTGTGTGGCACTATCTACAAGGGGGGCTGTGTGGCGCTATCTACAGGGGGCTGTGTGTGGCCTCTTTAATTTATTTTCTTTTAATTTATTTTTATGTTAATTACATTATAGAACTATATCGCTTGTAAAATGTAGAAATGCTTTTATACTCGCGTTACATTAAAAAAATTGTGAAAAAAAATTACACCTCATTGATTGGTAGGGAAAGAAAACATGGCGAGGGGGAAGGAGATGTCAGGAAATAAGTTGGGGGGGGGCGCCAATCTGAATCTTTTCCCCGGGTGCAGGAGAACCTAGCTACGCCTCTGTCTTGTGCCATTGCACAGGGCGCAACACTTAAGCAGGTGCGCTGGCTCCCTTCCCCTGCTTGTTTCAGAAGCTCGCGGGCCCGGGGACTCAGCAGCTGCCTTTACGCCCGGGCGCTTCTTCACTCAGTGGTGTCGCTACCGATGTAGCAGCCATATCGGCGGCCCCGGGCATGAGGGTGCCCCGCTAGCAGCCCCAGAAGCGGAATCCCCGACCACAGCTTTGCCGACTCTGTGACCGAGGATTCCACTCCAGGAGAAGCCAGTGACGTCACTGTCTCCTGGAGTGGAATCCCCGGTTAGAGCGTCGGCAACGCTGTGGACGGGGATTCTGCTTCAGGTGTTACCCCTGATGTCACTGTCCATATATGGACAGAGACATCAAGCACTCCATCCAGGAGCGTAATCTCTGGCCACAGGGGGATTTTGCTCCTTCAGGGAGCTACAGTGGTGCTATCTACAGTAAGTGTGGGGGGTGCTATCTACAAGGGGGCTGTGTGGCACTACCTACCAGGGGGCTGTGTGACACTACCTACAAGTGGGCTGTGTGGCACTACCTACCAGGGGGCTGTGTGGCACTACCTACCAGGGGGCAGTGTGGCACTACCTACCAGGGGGCAGTGTGGCACTACCTACCAGTGGGCAGTGTGGCACTACCTACCAGAGGGTTGTGTGGCACTACTTACCAGAGGGCTGTGTGGCACAACCTACCAAGGGCCTGTGTGGCACTACCTACCAAGGGGCTGTGTGGCACTACCTACAAAGGTGCTGTGTAGCACTATCTATAGGGGGCTGTGTGGCACTACCTACCAGGGGGCAGTGTGGTACTACCTACCAGGGGGCTGTGTGGCACTACCTACCAGGGGGCTGTGTGGCACTACCTACCAAGGGGCTGTGTGGCACTACTCACAGGGGGCTGTGTGGCACTACCTACAGGGGGCTGTGTGGCACTACCTACAGGGGGCTGTGTGGCACTACCTACCAGGGGGCTGTGTGGCACTACCTACCAGAGGGCTGTGTGCCACTACCTACCAGAGGACTGTGTGGCACTACCTACCAAGGGGCTGTGTGGCACTACCTACCAGGGGGCTGTGTAGAACTATCTACAAGGGGCTGTGTAGAACTATCTACAGGGGGCTGTGTGGCACTATCTACTAGGTGGCTGTGTGGCACTAACTACCAGGGGGCTGTGTGGCACTAACTACCAGAGGGCTGTGTGGCACTACCTACCAGGGGGCTGTGTGGCACTACCTACCAGGGGGCTGTGTGGTACTACCTACAGGGGGCTGTGTGGTACTACCTACAGGGGGCTGTGTGGTACTACCTACAGGGGGCTGTGTGGTACTACCTACAGGGGGCTGTGTGGTACTACCTACAGGGGGCTGTGTGGCACTACCTACCAGGGGGCTGTGTGGCACTACCTACAAAGGGGTTGTTGCGGCACTATCTACAGGGGGCTGTGCGGCACTATCTACAGGGGGCTGTGCGGCACTATCTACAGGGGGCTGTGTTGCACTATCTACAGGGGGCTGTGTTGCACTATCTACAGGGGGCTGTGTGGCACTATCTACAGGGGGCTGTGTGGCACTATCTACAGGGGGATGTGTGGCACTATCCACAGGGGGATGTGTGGCACTATCCACAGGGGGGAATCTGTGAGTGGGGGCTGATGGTCATTTTACTGTGAGTAGGGGGCTGATGGTCTTCAAGTGGTTTCCGCCTCTGACCTACAATTTAAATTAATAGGAGGCAAAAAATACCTGCGGCGCCCGTTTGGTGCTATTTTGCGTCTTTTGCATTCGCTTATACGGCTTAAGAAAAAACGCAAATAAAAAATTTCAAACAACGCTGTCACTTCCTGAAGGAATTTTTAGAAAGATTTTTATTGCCTTACAAAAAACACTGTGTGAACGTGCCCTACGAGTGTAGTGCTTGTTTTTAGCTGTTTTCTGTGTTTCTCTAAAAAATGTTGGTGGGGGTGCCCTGAGGAAATTGTATTTTTCCAGTGCTGCCTCGAGTCCGAAAAAGGTCAGGAAACTCTGTACTAGGCTACAAGATCACGCCGGCCTACGCAAGGATCCCGTGGTGGAGCAGCTCAGTTCGTTGTAGGAACGGGGCCTAGGTGAGTAAAATTTTTTTTTTGGGGGGCACTGTCTACAAGGGGGAGGTGGGGGGGGCTGTATGGCACTATCTACAAGGAGGAGGTGGGGAATAATGGCACTGTCTACAGGGAGCCTGTATGGCACAATCTACAGGGGGCACTATCTACAAGGGGGGCTGTGTGTGGCAGCCAGGGGAGGGGGGCATAATACTATGTGGGGGCCACTAAGCGGATATTATACTGTCTAGGGGTACTACAGGGGGCAATATACTGTGTGGGCACAATTATAGAATAAAATACTGTGTCCTTGAAGAGGTTATAATATATAATATTATTAAATATTATTATTATACTGTGTGGGGCACTATATAGGTCATTATAGTGTTGGGGGCATTATACTTTTTTATGGGACTTTTTTTATGATGGGGTGGGGCGCCATAAAGATAATTTTGCACGGAGCGCCATCTATCCCAAGGCTAGCCCTGGTTGCATCTTTCGGGCGATCATGCACCACAATTGTGGTGCAACGACTACGGCCATGCGCCATCTTTTTCCCCCTGTTCAACGGCCATACAATAAAAAAAGAAGGATACTCACCTGACTGCTCCTCTTCTCCTCCGTCTGGTCTCCCCGGCCTCCCTCAGCATGCAGCATCACATACAACATACTGTCAGTACGTTGTATGAGCCACATGCTCAGGGAGCCCGAGGGTACCCGGAGGACAGAAGATGAGCAGTCAGGTGAGTATTCCGTTTTTATTTTTTTTAATTTAATTGTCCGATGGGGGTAGGGAAAGATACGGGGCCCGACATGGACCTCCACCTTGCTACGCCCCACAGAGTGTAATTTCCACTATATTTTACAGCAGTTTTCTCACCCCTTTTTTGAAGCCACGCCCCCTTTCCATAAACATGGTGAGGTCGGCGTAAAATAGCCAAATGCAAATAGGTGATAATTTACCCTCGTAATATATTTATACTCCATTTTGTGGCCGCATTTTGCTTAATAAACTTCCCTCATAGTTGTGCCAAATGGAAAACTTAGCTCTGCTACATCCATATAGTCTCACGCACAGATATTGGATTTCTGTGGTTTCTAAAATGCTACATCAGGAGCGTAACTATAGTGGGTGCGGAAGCGGCAGTCGCATTTGGGGCTCTGGTCCCTGAGGGTGCCCAAACGTTCCTCTGCCACATACAGTAAGGCCTTGTTCACATGGCGCTCAAAAAACCCAACGTGTAAACTTTTCAAAAACGCTAGCGTTTTTGTAAAGCGCTTTTTAAACTACAGGCGTTTTTGCCGCGTTTTCGTTGCTTCTTTTTACGCGTTTACAGCTCGCTTTTTGACGCGCGATTACTAATGATGTGTAATGGACTATGGGAATTCAATATAGCCATATGAGGGCTTGTTTTTTTGCGGGACAAGTTGCTGTTTTTCATGGCACCATTTATTGCACCGCATAATGTACTGGGAAGCTGAAAAATAATTATTTGTGGGGTGTCATGGGCAAAAAATAGCGATTACGCCATATTTTGGGGGGTTTTGTTTTTACGCCATCCATCAGGCGGTAAAAACATTATTCTACAGGTTGATACGATTACGGCGATACCAAATGTATATGTTTTGTTTTATGTTTTACCACTTTTATAAAAAGAAAACTATTTGCTAAATTAAAAAAATCTTTTGTGTTGCCGAATTCTGAGAGACAGAACTTTTTCATTTTCCCATCAATTTAGCGATGTGAGGGCTTACATTTTGCAGAGCGAGCTGTAGTTTTCACCGATACCATTTTGGGGTATATTCGACTTTTTGATTGCTGTTTTTGGTCACCTTAGTGGATTAAAAAGCAATTTGTGCATTTTATATATATATATTTTTTTTACGGCGTTCACCGAGCGGGTTAAGCAACGCTATATTGTGATAGTTCGGACTTTTACAGACGCAGCGATACCAGTTATGTTAACTTTTTTTTTTTTAACATTGATTTAGGGAAAAATTGTGAAAAGTGTTTTTTTTTAATACTTTTATTTTTTTTTTGGAACATAAAAAATCTTTATTTAACTGTTGTTTACTTTTTTTATTAGGCCCCCTAGGGGACTTGAAGCAGCGATCGTTGGATCGCTTGCATGATATACTGCAATAATAATGTATTGCAGTATATCGTGATTCTGCCGGAGGCAGAGCTTCAAAGGAGTACAAAGATGGCGGACCTGGGGGCCTTTATTAGGCCACCAGGCTGCCATAACAGCCACTGTAACCGGCCGATCGTGCCGCGGGGGGGGGGGGGGGGCGTGATGGCTTGTTTGAGGGGGCGCCCCCTGATTCTAACACTTTATATGCCACGGTCACGATTGACTGCGGCATTTAAGGTGTTAAACGGTGCGTTATCAAAGTGATCTTTGATTCCGCCCGTTGCAGTGAGGTGTCGGCTGTGTAACACAGCCGTCACACGCCGAGTATGGAACGAGCTTAGCCCGTGAGCACGCTCCATACTTCCCCCTTAACCCTTATCATGTACAGTTACGTGATAATGCGTTAAGGGGTTAAACGCGCGCGCATAAAAAAATACGCCGTCTGCACTAACAGTGCGCTTCTCCATTGATGTTAATGGGGAGCTTAAAACATGAATTTTTTTACATGTTTTTCAGGGCATAAAACGCGTCAAAAACGTGGCAAAAACGCGTCAAATACACGTCGTGTGAACAAGGCCTAAGAAGACACCAGTACTATAAACGGCATAGGGAAGGTGTCACTGGGGTCCAAGTTACATTATAGACTAGTACAGAACACAATGCAAGGTAACGGATGAGTTGGGATGAGATGGTACGTTGGATGGTCACCTTCATCACAGGTTGCCCCTCCGTAGCCTGGCGCACACTCGCACACGTTGGGTCTGGCACACTTCCCACGGTTCCTGCAGTCTGGGCGGCACACAGCTGTAGGAG
The DNA here is from genome assembly GCF_050947455.1 of Rhinoderma darwinii. NCBI lineage: Eukaryota > Metazoa > Chordata > Amphibia > Anura > Rhinodermatidae > Rhinoderma > Rhinoderma darwinii. Next base: position 334,828,099 of record NC_134691.1, read on the forward strand.
ATCAAGTCTCATTAGAAGGAAGCACAAAGTTCTCAGCTGCAAACATTTACTGGGACAAATTACCGTGCGCGGCCGCTTACCCGCCTGGCAGCTATATCCAGAGTAGCCCGGCTTACATTTACAAACATTCGGAGCGGTACATTCCATATTTCTTCCGCATGGATGCCGGCAAATTGCTGCGTTACCGAGACAGAATTAATGGCTGAATTAGCTTTATACTAACAGACGGCAAATGTTCAAACAAGAGAAGGAAAAACTGGAATATATACGATATCTAGAGAAGTCCGAATGTATTTCCTACAGGATTAAGGGTTTTGCTAAGTATAGTTTTTTTTCTCAATATTATAATACATTTTCCGTTGCATAAAACGGCCACCAGGGGCAGCACACAGACAGCTAGTATTGAATTTAATTGGCGGAATTTATTAAGCAATTCTCTAGCGTAGAAAGTAACAACATTTTTGCCACTTTTTGATTTTTTCTGCCACCTCCTGCACTAAAAATTAGGTGGGCAGGGCTCAGCGGAAGTGGCTGCAACTTACTGTAAAGTACAACTTTAATTTAGGCTACAAACTGGTGTAAGTTATAGCAGAAATGATTTACCTTTCTGGTGCGCAGACATCAGAAGATGCGACAAATTTATTAACATTCTTAGACTCACGTAATAAACGGCAGTCTAAGTAAATCTCCCCCGTGAGCCTGTGTAAATCTGTCTTCAGTTTGCTCCCTCTAGTGGTGAGCAGAAATGTATGTATTTAACAATCTGTTCATACATAGAGGGGAGATTTACTATTCAAAATGCGCTAGAATTCTAGTGTACATGCGTGCGCCACATTTATTAACTTCTTTCAACATGCTTGATGAGGGGGTGTGGCTTAAAGGAAAAGGGGCGTGGTCTATCAAAAGGAACGTGGCTTAAAATGCAGCGGGCACTACTTTGATAAATTTGGCGCATTTTCTTAATTCCTTGTCTAAATCTTAGACAGTATTAGTAATTTTGCCCCAATGTCTGTGAAACCTATTACAATGTAGTATTATAATAATCCGTGCGGATTGGAGCGTTCATTTATATATCAAATAAATATTTATAGTGACACCAAAGATTATATTAAGAAATCCAATGGACACAATGGAGCAGATTTACTAATACTTTATCACAGTGGCTCACGCTGGATGACAACTTTTGCGCACGTTTAGATGCTACTGTCTAACTTTATACCACCTCCTGGTTGGCTTACTTTAGTAAACCTCGGTGCATCTTAAGTCACGCCCCCTTTCCAACTAAGCCATGCCCCCTTGTCCGGAGAGTTGCAAACATCTGTTCTTTTTGGCGTATTTCATTGATACATTTGTCTAAAATGATTTGCGCCATAAAGAACATTAATAGTAAATCTGCCCCAATGAATATTATTATTTAGGTCACACAGTTGATTTCTGCACCTCCAGCTATTGAAACTCCAGCGATCATCTGTTATCATAGAGGAAAGATGTGGTCTCACACACATTTTGTCCACAGCAGCCTCTAGAGGGGAAATGTAGTATTACATGCAACCAATTCAAATGACTGTAATACATGGTCGCACCCAGTCCTCCAGAGAGCGAGCTACCCTTTGTAGTGACTCTCCTGCTCAGAGCCCCCCTCTATGACATCCACTTTTGCCTCACCACATTGCAAAAGTGATAACTTTATGATTTTTTTTTACTGACGTTGTTTGTGTTTTTTTTATAAAATACCCTAAATTATGTTTTATATTTATTTTACAGGTATTACCGATTAAGGGGATATATAACATGTATTTGTTTTATGACTTTTAATAAAAGTCCATTCGATATTTTTTTTAATTATTATTTTTTTAAACTTTACTTAATTTTTTGATGTCCCACAATTGGGACTTTAACTTTAGTTTTTTTTTTATTACATTAAAATAAGTATGTATTCCAATACTCTGAAAGGGATTCACAGGGGGCAGCCCTAGGGCCTTTTTTAAGCCCAAGGCTGTCCCTTAAAACAGTCAGCCTTGGCAATCGCTATTGCTGCGACTGATGATCATGGGGCAGATGGCATCCCAAGGGTTAAAAGGGCAGGGTCAGAGATTTCTCCAATCCCAACTATTGCCGCCGTTTGGTGGCTGTCAACACACATACCCCATGCGGGTAATTATGTGGGCATAGCGGCAGGAAGGGGTTAAGCCAAGGAATATTACTATAAATCGGTTATACAGCAGATATATTATTATTATAATTATTATTAACCCACTAACTACCAAATAATTAGGTTATCATACAATTGTCACAAAAAAGGACCAACTGGCTGGTGGTATTTATGGGCATGGGTGACAATGAGCTAATATTCACATCTAGGAGCGAAATTGTATATAACTGCTTTTATTGAGAATCGTAGCTTTAAGGTGACCTGTTTACTATTGTTATTCTTATGGTGCTGCCTTATACCTTTACAAGTCCTTCCATCTCCATAATAGCCATAGGGACACCTTCCACATTTGAATCCTCCATCCTTACTCGGTTCACAAGTAACACCTCGGAAACACGGAGAATCGGCACAGGTAAACGAGCTTCTCAACTCTCCTCGATCTTCTGTCCTGTTCAGCAGGGCGGAAACATCTTCTACCCAATGACTCTGCTCTTGGTCGCCATTGGGGACTCCATTTGGTATTTCATTAATTTGATTCTTACTACTAGTGTGCTCCTTTGATATCTTCTCCTGCACAACTGTCCGCTGCGAAGAGATGGAGGTCGCCGTTTTGCCAATCGGAAACTCATTTGTGGCAGTTCCTCTGTATCCAGACCTTGATGTATGACTGGTGACCCAACCATTGCGAAGGAGGTGTGGAGTTGTTCTTCGACCATTTAGTATCTTGGAGAATGTTGTTCTCTTTGGATCATTGATTGTCATAAGGGATGGAAGACTCCGAGTTGTTGGCACAATTGATATTTTTGGTCTTTTGCTACTTTTTGTGGGGCTTGGAGCATCAGGAGAACCTACATTCATAGAAAACATAGTTAGAGGTCTATCTTGGGAAAAAAAATTCTGCTAATTTTCACTTTCTGCCATGAAGGAGAAGAGGCACCAATAGGGCATCTCAGAGACTTTAATGACTAGAAAGTTCCAACATAAGACTCATCATACAGTTCCATTGATTTTTACATGGTATGTCAGAAGATGGATATAGGTAAAATTTATGATATCGCCAAATCTTTCACTTGAAGAAAATATGACCAAACTGAAGTTATATCTCATTCTTGACTAGAGGAAGAAGCAGAAGAGGATGAATACGGAAGTCAAAGCTTGAGAGCACGTATTAGATTAACAGTGGAAGAGAAAGAAGAAATCGAAGAAGATGAAGACGCAGCTGATTAGAATAATTAGCTAATATATCTATTCAGTGGAAAAGACAACTATGCTCAGAAGAGAAGAAGAGGACGACCAACAAAGGATACCATTATTAAAGGGGTTGTCCGGCCACGGGACCGTTTTTCATACTGATGACCTATCCACAATTTATGATCGGTGGGGATACGACACCCACACCCCGCACCAATCAGCTGCTCCAGTCACCGGATGTCCATCCCGGAAGCAGATGGCCGGACAATGTATTTAAAGCAGAAGACTGGACATTTGGAAGGGACATTGAGGGGATTTATAATTACTGTTAAAGTTAGACAGGATAAAATTAGACCAGACAGGCAGAAACTGTGGCGCACGCTGTACGATTAATACAATATTTTGCGCCAAAAGAATGGCGCATGCCATTAATAAATCTGGTGCATTTTAAAACTCCTCTTAGCTACACCTTTTTTTAGACCCTTTCCAAAATCGTCTAGTTAGGCATAAAAAGTGTCTGAAACACATAATAAATTGGGCGCACGACATGCACAATAGGTTTTTTAGTACATTTTGTACCAGAATTCTGACACATTTTGCTTTGTAAATCTTTCCAAGGTTCACTATTGTGGGGGTTATCAGAAGTCACAATGTTAAGAAGAGGTTAAAAAAACATAAAGAAGAGAAAGAAGAAAGTTGAAGAAGAGAAGAGAAGAAAAAAATAAAATTAAATGAATAGGAAGAAGAGGAGGAAGACAAAGAACAATAATAAAAAATAAAGGGGATGAAGAAGTCAAACTTTGACAGCAAATAATAATAAAAGAAGAAGAAGAAGAAGAAGAAGAAGAAGAGAAAGAGGTAGAAGAGGACATGGATGCAGATGGCGAGGAAGACCTAGAAGAGGATGAATAATGAAGGCAAACTTTGACAAGAAATAGAGGAATATGATTGAAAGAAGAGGTAAAAATACAAGAGGAAGCAGAATAAAGTTAAGAAGAGTAAAAATAAGAGAAATAATAATAATAAGAAGAAATGGAAGAAGATTATGAGGAAATAAAGGAAATTGTCAGAGGAATAAAGTGAAGAAGAAGAAGACAAAGAAGAGGAAGAAGAAGAGGAAAAAGAAGAGGGAGACGAAGAAGACGAAGAAGTAGAAAAATGGTGTAAGAGGTTGGAGAAAAAGAAGTGGAGGAAGAAGAAAATTAAGAAATGGAAAACTGGGAAAAAGGAGGAGGAAGAAGTAGAAGAAGAAAAAAAAAAGGAGAAAGAAGGAGTAGAGAAAGAAGTGGAAGAAGAGAAAGTGGAAGAAGAGAAAGAAGTGGAAGAAGAGAAAGTGGAAGAAGATAAAGAAGTGGAAGAAGAGAAAGAAGAAGAAGAAGAAGAAGAAGAAGAAAAAGAAGTAGAAGAAGAGAAAGAAGAAGAGAAAGAAGAAGATTATGAAGAGATAGAGGAAATGGTCAGAGGAATAAAGTGAAGAAGAGGAAGACGAAGAAGAAGATGAAGAAGAAGAACAAAAAGAGGTAGAAAAATGGTGTAAGAGGTTGGAGAAAAAGGAGTGGAGGAAGAAGAAATTTAAGAAATGGAAAACAGGGAAAAAGGAGGAGGAAGAAGTAGAGAAGGAAGTGGAAGATGAAAAAGAAGAAGAGAAAGAAGAAGAGAAAGAATACAAAGAAGAGAAAGAAGTAGAAGAAAAAGAAGAGAAAGAAGAAGAAGAAGAAGAAGAGACAGAAGAATAGGAAGAAGAGACAGAAGAAGAAGAAGAGAAAGAAGAAGAAGAAGAAGAGACAGAAGAAGAAGAAGAAGAAGAAGAAGAGACAGAAGAATAGGAAGAAGAGACAGAAGAAGAAGAAGAGAAAGAAGAAGAAGAAGAGAAAGAAGAAGAAGAAGAAGAAGAAGAAGAAGAAGAGACAGAAGAATAGGAAGAAGAGACAGAAGAAGAAGAAGAGAAAGAAGAAGAAGAAGAAGAGACAGAAGAAGAAGAAGAGACAGAAGAATAGGAAGAAGAGACAGAAGAAGAAGAAGAGAAAGAAGAAGAAGAAGAGAAAGAAGAAGAAGAAGAAGAAGAAGAAGAGAAAGAAGAAGAAGAAGAGACAGAAGAATAGGAAGAAGAAGAAGAAGAGGAAAACGAAAAAGAAGAAGTTGAATAGAAGCTAGAAAAATATAAAGTGGAGGATGAAGAAGAGGAAGCGAAAGAAGAAACAGTGGAAAATAATAGGATGAAGAAGAGGGAGGAGAAGAAGTAGAAGAAGAATAAAATGAAGGACTGGAAAACAAGTTTAAGGAGGAAGAAGTAGCGGTACATTTTTTGGCCCTATGGTCTTATAGCGCAGGATTTGTGTGTGTGATTGCAATAAACCGACCAACATCTATGGTCTACTTGACTTCACTAATTCCTTCCAGTCTCCTTCCCCCCTGAACAGTTCTACTTGGCAGCGACTCTTTTCGATGAATATTTTCTCCGTACATTAACCAGACAACTACGGAATTAAAATGATTGTACATTTCCTTCGCTTTCCCCCAGAATAGCAGCCATTGTTCCCGGCCAGGCTCAGTACATGGATCAAATAAACAAATTCCTCCACCTTACAGCACTCGGGAAGAATGTGGAAAAACACTCCGCTAATGGACGCAATATAATTCATTAACTGGTTCAGAAAATTAACGCTCATTTATTATTATTCTATGGCTCTAACTAATTATCCCGGTAAATGGTCCGCGCCGTCGTGGTCAGCAGCTACTCGACATGTGCGCTGCTTACATTAAATCTTACCTACATCAGAACAGTGTGTACATTATTCCACAAATCATACTTGTAATGATGGTCGGCCTTCCACCAGGGCACGGAGAACTCTATTCCCAGCACTTGCAAGCGGAGGAAGGGAATGATAATTACTCCAGAATTATGTCACTTTTTATGCCCTCTATCTCCGAGAACTCCTGCCCCACTTTTTGTCCTATATTGTATCTATAGTTGCATACAATCCAAATTTGGCTATAAAGTAATGATTTGCTTTCTTCTCTGTTCACCTCTAAAGCGACAAAATCATCCCAATCTTCTGTTATCGCGTCAGCGTGTTTTGTGGGAGCTTTAATGGCAGTAAGACTGTAAGAGCCGAGTTATGATATTTTATAGATCATTCTCAGACACATTCAAAGTCACAGCTAGCAGAATATATGCTTTGGATGTGAAAGGAGTGGAAATGATGATATCATTTAATATTGGTAAAAGAAAGGATCACTGAAGTATTTGCAAATGGACACAACATCCTTGAAGATTTGAACTGTAAAATGTTGCTGCCGGTTGCTCAAGTTTTCCATGGTTGTCGTAAAGAGTCTGTGTATCTTTGTCATGGGAAAAATTACTTTTAGGGTATGTGCACACACACTAATTACGTCCGTAATTGACGGACGTATTTCGGCCGCAAGACCCGGACCGAACACAGTACAACGAGCCGGGCTCCTAGCATCATAGTTATGTACAACGCTAGAAGTCCCTGCCTTGCTGCAGGACAACTGTCCCGTAGTATAATCATGTTTACAGTACGGGACAGTTGTCCTGCAGCGAGGCAGGAACTTCTAGCATCGTACATAAGTATGATGCTAGGAGCCCGGCTCCTTGCACTGTGTTCGGTCCGGGACTTGCGGCCGAAATACGTCCGTCAATTACAGACGTAATTAGTGTGTGTGCACATACCCTTAGATCTATATCTGTGGACTGAGTGAGGTCCATGTTATACTATGTTGTGGGTTTATTTCTGTATTGCTTCTTTACATTTCAAAACCTACATTTTCTGACATATCTGCTTGTGGAGCTGCAGGTTCAGAGCTCAGTGGGTGTTCCTTGTGAAGCTGCTATCTCTCCCCCCTGCCCTTCTTTCAATGATGTAGGTGCTTATAGGGTAACTAAACGTTCAACAAACTTTTGACATGTCATAGTGACATGTCAGAAGTTTTGATTGGTGGGGTCTGAGCACTGAGACCCCCACCAATCGCTAAAACAAAGCGGCAGAAGTGGTCGGGTGAGTGCTTTTCCAGGAATCAATGTAGCGGAGTACGGACTGAATAGAAAGTCTATGAGCCCGTACTCCGCTACATCGGCTTTCCGGAAAAAGCCGAACAGAAACAAAGCGGCTCAGCGCTCACACAAGACCTTCTGCCACATTGTTTTAGTGATTAGTGGGGGTCTCAGTGCTCGGACCCCCACCAATCAAAACTTCTGACATGTCACTATGACATGTCAGAAGTTTGTTGAACATTTAGTTACACTTTAAGAGAAAGCTTTCAAGAAACAGGATTGTAATGAATGATTGCAGAATCAGACAACGCATAAGGTTTGTTTGTAGTCTGTAAGCATGGAGACACACATGTTTGTAGAAGAGCTGTATACCTAAAACGATAGGAGATTTAAAAAAACACTATTTGCAAAATACTTAATATTTTAATTTCAGATGCATTGGAGCAAAAACAGAATAGCTGCAATAGTCTACACACCTTTTAATTCATGTACTTTTTAGTCTTTATATGACCTTGTTCCTAGATTTTCATGCCATATAAGTCTCCGCCCAGCACATACATGACCCATTTGAGTTACTCACCGTTTAGATATGATTGGGATTTAATAATTCCATCTTCATGTTGACTTTTGCTTCCTCCGCTGGTATTGTGTATATTATAAATCACTGGCATCTCAGTTGTAGGGGCTTGAGTAGTCAGAAATATTTGCACTGTATGATAACAGAGAACAATTGTACGCAGGTTACTTTCCTGTATTTGCGTATCGTGACTTTGGTTGTTTTTAATTTAAAGATTCAAATCAAATTTTGATCTGAATATAATTTTTCCCCAAGATTTCTGCTTGATGTCAGTGAATGGAAACATTAAAGGGGTTGTCTGGGTTCGGGGCTGTTTTTTTTTATACTGATGACCTATCCACAGGGGTGGATAGGTCCTCAGTATGTTCGGTACAGCATCCGACACAGCTGATCGGTATGGGTCCGACACCCGCATCAATCAGCTGTGCCGGCTGCCTCCTGGTGCCAGAAACTATGCAGTGGTCGGTGCCGGAAGCAGACGGCTCTGTACACAGTATAGCAGCCATGCTGCAGAACTGTAGCTCTGCACCTGTTCAAGTAAATAGAGGAAGAGCTGCAGTAACCCAGCACGGCCGCTATACAGTGTACAGAGCCTTCTGCTTCCGGCACCGACCACTGCGTAGCTTCCGGCGCCCGGAGGCAGCCTTAACAGCTGATCGGTGTGGGATCCAGGTGGCTGATAACTGGTCCTGAAAATGTCCCACGTATGTGAGGCTCGCTATAGTGTATCCGTGGGTCATAAGCCAGACGTTTTCTATTCACTGACAGCAAGTAGAGATCCGGAATATGGTAAGGAATTGATACACAAAATATATTAGAAAGTTGCAGAACCTTTCATTAGAAGGACTAGGTCACATTTACATAACACTGAAAGAAAAGAAAATGAAAATGCTGGCTGATAGCGGAGGTATTATTTAATTACCACATTTTCTTCCGTCTCCTTCATAACCGTCTGGACAGGAAGCGCAGGTGTATGAGCCGAATGTATTTGTGCAGGTTACACCAGAGTAACAAGCTGCAGACAGACACTCATCCAGATCCTCCTCACAGGCTTTACCTAAAGACAAACAAATGATTGTGATTTCTATTTTCCTCAAAGTCGTAATGGTAATTATTCATGAGCCGACCCTAAAAATGGGGTTGTCCACTTTGGACAAGACCATTTTGTAAGAAGGGTCCTCCAACAATCAGCAGATCAGACAGCGTCCCGCTGCTATAACCTCAGTGATGAGATATATTCTACGGAAGAACTTGGAAGTAAGTGTTTAAATTGCCTGCAGCGCCACCACAGGTGAAATGCACCATTACAAATTTCTCATTGAAATCAATGGGTTGTCTGTGTAATACATGGATGTGCTGGGTCCTCCAAAAAGAGAGATGGTTTTTGTAGCCACTGTGCATAATAGATGAGAATCCTGAATGTGGGACCCTCCTCTAATAACTTAGTAGGTTGTTTAAAAACTAATTTTCTAAACTGGACAAACCTTTTAATGGCCTATGTCCCAATGGTGAAAAATATCGAAATGCTGATCAGATTGGAAGCAAATGCTCCCATTTGTGGTCAGAAATTAACACTTTGAGGATGAGAGCTCAAAATTGCATAGAATGTAGCTATCTGACATCTAGCATGGTCACACATATTAGTTTTCATAAGGCTGCTTTTCCTGTCACCCAGTCACCCAAAGAATCGTCCCCCTCCCTCTCTCAGTTCTTCCTTGCAATAAATCACAGTGAGAGTGCCCTCCACCATCCTTCTCACTGTACAGAGACATGTTCTTTTTCTGATGATTATATAACTTGTTTTGGTATCACTGACCAAATGTTTATTTGTCCATCAGAGATGTGCCTGATGAGCCAGAACCTTGATCGCCATTGTTGACCCATAAGGTTTAAGAGTTATGTTTGAACAACTTGACAAATAAAGAATGCTGGGAAGTGTCATTAAATGACATAATGAGGTAGGAAGTAGCTAACTTTTCCACATACTTTGGTTTCTATAGATGTCAGTAGAGTCATTGATAACCCATAAGGTTAAGAGTTATGTTTAAACAACTTGACAAATAAGGAATGCTGGGAAGTGTAATTACATGATGACATAATGAGGGAGCAAGTAGCTAACTTCTCCACCTACTTTGGTTTCTTTAGAAGTCAATAGAGTTGGTAGCCTGGGATATTACAGACCTCAAAGAGTTTATGGTCATATCTTTGGAAATACAATTTAATGGCTATCATAGAACAGCACAGTGAGGGTACACCAGAGAGATAAAGCATAGTAATGAGAATGATCTTCAGGTCATTCTCACTATTGTGTTATAGTGAATTGCGAGTTGTGAAATGTTGGAAAGTGTTTCTTCTATATCTTATAATGTTTTTTTGTGGATACTATGATGCTGTTTTGGTAGCTACTCTGCACTCTCTACCTTTCAGGCCAGCAGGGCATTCGCAGTGATAGCCGTTAACCTGGTCCACACATCGTCCTGCACGGCACGGGATAGACTGGCAATCATCAATGTCCGTTTGACAGCTGTCACCTTCAAATCCTGGTGCACAAACACAGAGATATTCCCCTTTCCCTGGTGGAAAATTAACGTTTGCCATACACGATCCACCATTCAAGCATCCACAGGCTTTAACAGTTACCTAGAAATAATAATATTAAAAGTTAAAGTTTCTCTACAGCAGAACTATAGGCAAAATCAACTACAATATTGTATAAACTTAATTACATTTTAATATAAATAGTGAATAATAGGAGCACAGAAATGCCAGTCTTGTTACTCTGGAGGAACCTGTAAAGGATCTGCCAGGCACAGCTTCTGTGTCAACGCCCATAGGTAATCAGTCTGCAACTGCTTCTATGTCTCTGAGACTGACTCCATCTTCCACCACTCAGGATGGCAGGCTTAGGAGTGGGAGAGCCTATCACAGCCTGGCCAGACGGAGCTAGCTCCCGCCCTCTGTCTATTTATACCTGCCTTTCCTGTTCCTCCTTGCTTGTGATTCTTCTCGTTTGGTTTCCTGGCCCTGCTGCAGCTTCTGAACTATTTGACCCTGCTTCATACTGACCCTGGCTTGTTGACTACTCTCCTGCTCTGCGTTTGGTACCTTGTACACTCCTGGCTTGACTCGGCTTGTTCACTACTCTCCTGCTCTGCGTTTGGCACCTCGTACCCTCCTGGTTTGACTCGGCTCGTTCACCACTCTTGTTGCTCACGGTGTTGCCGTGGGCAACTGCCCCATTTCCCTTAGCTTTGTGTACCCTTGTCTGTTTGTCTGTCGTGCACTTACTGAGCGTAGGGACCGTCGCCCAGTTGTACCCGTCGCCTAGGGCAGGTCGTTGCAAGTAGTCAGGGACTGAGTGGCGGGTAGATTAGGGCTCACTTGTCTGTTTCCCTACCCCCATCATTACAGAACCTTTCTCCTGTGGCATATGAAGCCAGTCGTAATAAAATCGCTCGGGTTCTTGTTATGAAAGTTACAGTTCACAAAAGTGGTCATCGCTTGCTGACTGTCGTTAGATGTCATGACAAACTAAGAAGATGTGGAACTACATTACCCGTGCTAATATTAAGATCCCACAAGAAAAAAGATGCAAATACTACAGAACTGGACACTATAGACAAAAATATAACTCCAATGAGGCCTTGTTTAAACGGGGGAAAATTAATGCTGATTTCGATGCCTTATATTTTTGCGTGTGAATTTCACTTTTTAGTGGAAGAAAATGACACAGTTTATAAGGCATATTCTGCACAAAAATAGGGTTAAGTAGCAAAATGCAATTTAGTACCAAAGAATAGGGCTAATTTGCATGCAGAAAAATGGCAGTTCAGCCTTGAATTTCTGGCGCAAAATTTCAGCCAAATCCATGTAGGATTTTTGGCCTAAACTTCTGCCTTATGTACAAGAATATAAAAAATAGAATACTATAATACTGTCCCCTATGTACAAGAATATAACTACTATAATACTGCTCCTATATACAAGAATATAACTACTATAATACTGCCCCTATATACAAGAATATAACTAATATAATACTGCCCCCTATGTACAAAAATATATCTACTATAATACTGCCCCCTATATACAAGAATATAACTACTATAATACTGCCCCCTATGTACAAAAATATATCTACTATAATACTTCCCCCTATATACAAGAATATAACTACTATAACACTGCTCTTATGTACAAGAATATAACTACTATAATACTGCCCCCTATATACAAGAATATAACTACTATAATACTGCTCCTATATACAAGAATATAACTACTATAATACTGCCCCTATATACAAGAATATAACTACTATAATACTGCTCCTATATACAAGAATATAACTACTATAATACTACCTCCTATATACAAGAATATAACTACTATAACACTGCCCCCTATATACAAGAATATAACTACTATAATACTGCTCCTATATACAAGAATATAACTACTATAATACTGCCCCTATATGCAAGAATATAACTACTATAATACTGTCTCCTATATACAAGAATATAACTACTATAATACTGCTCCTATATACAAGAATATAACTACTATAATACTGCCCCCTATATACAAGAATATAACTACTATAATACTGCTCCTATATACAAGAATATAACTACTATAATACTGCCCCCTATATACAAGAATATAACTACTATAATACTGCTCCTATATACAAGAATATAACTACTGTAATACTGCTCCTATATACAAGAATATAACCACTATAATACTGCTCCTATATACAAGAATATAACTACTATAATACTGCCCCTATATGCAAGAATATAACTACTATAATACTGTCTCCTATATACAAGAATATAACTACTATAATACTGCTCCTATATACAAGAATATAACTACTATAATACTGCCCCCTATATACAAGAATATAACAACTATAATACTGCTCCTATATACAAGAATATAACTACTATAATACTGCTCTTATGTACAAGAATATAACTACTATAATACTGCCCCTATATACAAGAATATAACTACTATAATACTGCCCCCTATATACAAGAATATAACTACTATAATACTGCCCCCTATATACAAGAATATAACTACTATAATACTCCTCCTATGTACAAGAATATAACTACTATAATTATCTTTTTATTTGAAAACTTGCAACAAAATATTACAATACCTTTGCAATACACTCATAACAGATAAAGAAAATAAACATTTGTCTCTTGATAACATCACAATCATTAAACAAACCATAATATATGAATATTGCTCCAGTATAGATTGTTTCAACTATTTTTCATGATATTATTCTAGACAGTATTACAGGAGAGTTCTTCTTTATTGGTGACCGGGCAGCATCGCGCACACCACAGAGGGTACACGGTCACCACATTTATGACATATAGTGAACCTCTATGATATAAACGGAGTTCGGGGTAGAAGTCTCCATACAGCAGCTGAGAGTTTCACTGTCCCACTAGATGTGGTGACTGCAGGGACACAGCAAGGACATTACTCTGTAGATAAGTCTCTTGTATAAAGATGACATTGGTTTTGTCGTCAGACAGATGCTGGAATATCGCCCGCCGCCTGCTCCTATTCTTCACACTGTTAACATTGATGGAGGTGATTTTCAGCCTCATCCTGGTTACATGTCTTTTCTACTTTTTTTCCTTCTTCCACTGCTATGTCCTATAACACCCCATCTTTTGGTGGACATTGGGGGGTCAGCGTCTTCATCCTGAGGTTTGTTGTCTGGGATGTGTGAGTAGACTTGCTCCATCTCTGCTTCTTCTTCCTGTTCATCTTCCCCCAGCGCATAGTAACGTCCCCCAGTTATCGCCAGCACTGGAGAATCCGTTGATTTCTTTGCAGCAGTGATTTTTTTCCTAGAAGAATCATCTGTTTTACTTCTCCTTTTAACCGTCTGAAATCCCTCCTCATCGATACTGGTTGCTGCGGCTGGATCAGCTGGTTTTTTACTGGTCGCTGCGGCTGGATCAGCTGGTTTTTTACTGGTCGCTGCGGCTGGATCAGCTGGTTCCTTACTGTTCGCTGCGGCTGGATCAGCTGGTTCCTTACTGGTAGCTGCGGCTGGATCAGCTGGTTCCTTACTGGTAGCTGCGGCTGGATCAGCTGGTTTTTTACTGGTCGCTGCGGCTAGATCAGCTGGTTTTTTACTGGTCGCTGCGGCTGGATCAGCTGGTTTTTTACTGGTCGCTGCGGCTGGATCAGCTGGTTCCTTACTGGTCACTGCGGCTGGATCAGCTTATTCTGTACTGGTGTTGGGCAGATGTTTAGATGTTTTGGTGACAGAGTGACTGGATATTTTACTTTTAGCATGACCTCTATTTTCAGTGGCTGGTGACACTTGTGCAGCATCCACAGATGGGACATTCGTCTCTGGAGCAGGGTCTCTGGTACTTCGGCTCACATCATCGCTGGGACTTCCAGGTTCTGGGGTCATATCTACACATATGGAGACATCCTCCTGGTCTTCCTCCATGGCTTCTTTAAAGGTCTCCTCCTTATTATGTTCTGCATGTGGACACTCCCGGAATGTATGTCCAGCTCCTAAGCATAGGTTACAGATGACAGGTCCTGTACAATCATCTTTCACATGCCCAAACTGACCACATAGTGAGCACTTAATACGGGAACAGTTGAATGCCAGGTGTCTGCCCCCACATCTATGGCACAGTCGCGGTTGACCAGGGTAGTAACATATGCCTCTCTCTGAGCCCAGGTAGAAGGAGTGCGGCAGATGTCTGGTCACTCCATTCTCCTGAACCAGCTGGATCTTGACAGAATATCCTCCATTCCAGATCTCCTCCTCATCATAGATCTTTGTTGGCAGTCTCTTCACCTCACAATATCTGCTCAACCAGTGCTTCAAATCTGCCAGAGCCACCACCTCAGACTGGAACAGGATGGTGGCGGTGACTACCTGGGGTTTTGTCAGCTGGATGACAAGTAGATGCTCCCACATCGCGTGCTCCTTTGTATCGTTATAAATACTCCAGAATAAGTCTAGACTATATTGCAGCTTGAAACTGGTGTCATAATTCCTGCTGGAGGGAACGTGGATCAGAGCGAACACCTCAGAAGCTTTAAACTTCATAAACTCCTTCAACAAAACTTTCCCAATGTGGAGTCTGGAGGGGAGGTTTTCCTCTGGTCCTGAGTACCTGATCCTGACCGCGTTCCTCCTCTGAGGTGTGGGGTTAGTCGGTCTTGTGACGCTGGAGAACAGTCTCCTGTACTGAGGTCTGTCAGCAGGTGGGTCAGGACTGGACCTCTCCTGAGTTGATTGTACTGCAGATCCTCCTGTGTCTGCTCCTGATCGCTGTGTAACCTGCACTCCATTCACTGACACTGCGGACGGCTGAACCTCCAGAACAGGGTCTGCAATGTCCGCCTCAGCCTGTGCCGCTGGTTCATCAGATATCAGACTGTCAATCACCACGCTGAGCGAAGTCTCACTTACAATGTCTGTATATGCGGCACTTTCTTGCTCACTCCCAGGAGTGCCACTCGCATTCACTTCATCAGTACTGCACATAGAGTCTACTGCAGTTAACCCCTCGTCAGCTGGCACACATTTCTCTGCAGCTTTAGCAGCATTTTTGTTGACTGATTGCACAGACCCCACACATGATGAGAGATGTGATCCTACAGCCACTGCACACTCATATCTTCCAGGATTTCCCTGCTCCACAATATTATACACAGTCTTATAGTCAGTGTCTTTTTTTGCAATGATATTTTTTCTCTTCACAGTTTGGGCTCTGGTCTCCCTTTTGTTCTCAATTGCCCGGTTCTTTATTTTGGGTACTGTGCATGATTCTTTCTGCAATCTCTCCTTCAATATAACCAGCTCACGTGTGCAAACATCCAGACACTCACATTTCATCAGCTTTGCCTTTGGATCAGTCTCTTGGTTAATTTCAGTTCTCAATTTGCGAACTTGCATTTCCATTTTAAAGATGTTTTTCTTTGTCATTTTTGTGCACAATTCACCAACATCATGAGATTCAGTTGACTCACCAGCCACCATTTCCAGATCTTCACCTCCACCATCTCCATGCTGCAGGTCAAACTCCAGACTCTGGGCTTTCCCAGGATCATCAGCCCAGGACCCCACCCCTCCACCTGGGTCAGAAGCCATGCATAGTCCGAACAGGGAGCTCACAAGCACACGTCTATCCTCTCCTATGGACAAGAATATAACTACTATAATACTGCCCCCTATATACAAGAATATAACTACTATAATACTGCCTCCTATATACAACAATATAACTACTATAATACTACCTCCTATATACAAGAATATAGATACTATAATACTGCCCCTATATAAAAGAATATAACTACTATAATACTCCTCCCTATATACAAGAATATAACTACTATAATACTGCACCCTATATACAAGAATATAACTACTATAATACTGCCCCCTATATACAGGAATATAACTACTATAATACTGCCTACTATATACAAGAATATAACTACTATAATACTCCTCCCTATATACAAGAATATAACTACTATAATACTGCCCCTATATACAAGAATATAACTACTATAATACTACCCCTATATACAAGAATATAACTATTATAATACTGCCTCCTATATACAAGATTATAACAACTATAATACTGCCCACTATATACAAGAATATAACAACTATAATACTGCCCACTATATACAAGAATATAACTACTATAATAATGCCTCCTTTATACAAGAATATAACTACTATAATACTGCCCCTATATACAAGAATATAACTACTATAATACTGCTCCTATATACAAGAATATAACTATTATAATACTGCCTCCTATATACAAGATTATAACAACTATAATACTGCCCACTATATACAAGAATATAACAACTATAATACTGCCCACTATATACAAGAATATAACTACTATAATAATGCCTCCTTTATACAAGAATATAACTACTATAATACTGCCCCTATATACAAGAATATAACTACTATAATACTGCTCCTATATACAAGAATATAACTATTATAATACTGCCCCTATATACAAGAATATAACTACTATAATACTGCCCCTATATACAAGAATATAACTACTATAATAATTCCCCCTATATACAAGAATATAACTACTATAATACTGCTCCTATATTCAAGAACATAACTACTATAATACTGCCCCTATATACAAGAATATAACTACTATAATACTGCTCCTATATACAAGAATATAACTACTATAATACTGCCCCCTATATACAAGAATATAACTACTATAATACTGCCCCCTATATACAAGAATATAACTACTATAATACTTCTCCTATATACAAGAATATAACTACTATAATACTGCCTCCTATTTACAAGAATATAACTACCATAATACTGCTCCCTATATACAAGAATATAACTACTATAATACTGCCCCCTATGTACAAGAATATAACTACCATAATACTGCTCCCTATATACAAGAATATAACTACTATAATACTGCCCCCTATATACAAGAATATAACTACTATAATACTGCCCCCTATGTACAAGAATATAACTACTATAATACTGCCCCTATATACAAGAATATAACTACTATAATACTGCCCCAATATACAAGAATATAACTACTATAATACTGCCCCTATATACAAGAATATAACTACTATAATACTGCCCCCTATATACAAGAATATAACTACTATAATACTGCTCCTATATACAAGAATATAACTACTGTAATACTGCTCCTATATACAAGAATATAACTACTATAATACTGCTCCTATATACAAGAATATAACTACTATAATACTGCCCCTATATGCAAGAATATAACTACTATAATACTGTCTCCTATATACAAGAATATAACTACTATAATACTGCTCCTATATACAAGAATATAACTACTATAATACTGCCCCCTATATACAAGAATATAACTACTATAATACTGCTCCTATATACAAGAATATAACTACTATAATACTGCTCTTATGTACAAGAATATAACTACTATAATACTGCCCCTATATACAAGAATATAACTACTATAATACTGCCCCCTATATACAAGAATATAACTACTATAATACTGCCCCCTATATACAAGAATATAACTACTATAATACTCCTCCTATGTACAAGAATATAACTACTATAATACTGCCCCCTATATACAAGAATATAACTACTATAATACTGCCTCCTATATACAACAATATAACTACTATAATACTACCTCCTATATACAAGAATATAGATACTATAATACTGCCCCCTATATACAGGAATATAACTACTATAATACTGCCTCCTATATACAAGAATATAACTACTATAATACTCCTCCCTATATACAAGAATATAACTACTATAATACTGCCACTGTATACAAGAATATAACTACTATAATACTACCCCTATATACAAGAATATAACTACTATAATACTGCCTCCTATATACAAGATTATAACAACTATAATATTGCCCACTATATACAAGAATATAACAACTATAATACTGCCCACTATATACAAGAATATAACTACTATAATACTGCCCACTATATACAAGCATATAACTACTATAATAATGCCTCCTATATACAAGAATATAACTACTATAATACTGCCCCTATATACAAGAATATAACTACTATAATACTGCTCCTATACACAAGAATATAACTATTATAATACTGCCCCTATATACAAGAATATAACTACTATAATACTGCCCCTATATACAAGAATATAACTACTATAATGCTGCCTCCTATATACAAGAATATAACTACTAGAATACTGCTCCTATATTCAAGAATATAACTACTACAATACTGCTCCTATATACAAGAATATAACTACTATAATACTGCCCCCTATATACAAGAATATAACTACTATAATACTGCACCTATATACAAGAATATAACTACTATAATACTGCCCCTATATACAAGAATATAACTACTATAATAATGCCCCCTATATACAAGAATATAACTACTATAATACTGCTCCTATATTCAAGAACATAACTACTATAATACTGCCCCTATATACAAGAATATAACTACTATAATACTGCTCCTATATACAAGAATATAACTACTATAATACTGCCCCCTATGTACAAGAATATAACTACTATAATACTGCCCCCTATATACAAGAATATAACTACTATAATACTGCTCCTATATACAAGAATATAACTACTATAATACTGCTCCTATATACAAGAATATAACTACTATAATACTGCTCCTATATACAAGAATATAACTACTATAATACTGCACCATATATACAAGAATATAACTACTATAATACTGCTCCTATATACAAGAATATAACTACTATAATATACAAGTATATAACAACTATAATACTGCCTCCTATATACAAGACTATAATACTGCCACTACTGTATATACAAGAATAAAACGACTATAATACTGCCCCCTATATGTAAGAATACTGATTTGACAAGGTAGGAGATTGTTTTTCTATCTGACTTGCTTTACTCCAGGTCACATAGGTTAAGATAATAAACTCTGTTATGTATGAAGTCATTGATGATGTGGATAATAGTAGACACCAGTTATAACTTTGTGCTTTTATTTCCTGTGATTTGAGGGGTAGGTAAGTGCGCTCTCATCTGAAGTATCTGAGACTTTGATGTTCGGGAGATGTGTGTTTAGACTTCCTGAGATCACCACCTTGGGATTTTCAAAGAGATTTTATTCCTGATTATGTGACATCTCCGCAGATAGGAGACACTTCAGATTCTAGATTTTCTGAATGAAAAAATATAAATCTATAATAAGACACTACCCTCAGCCGTCCTCCATCTTTTCCTATAAATCTTTATATATGGATTGCCTTGGATTTTTCCAGAGACTCTTAAATTATTAACAATCATCTTGTGACTCCAAGACTATATATATTTTTTTTCGTTTTATTACTTTTAAAAAATCAAAACAATTAAAAAAAAAAAAAAAAAAAAAGGTTTTGCGCCACCATATTCTAAAACCCATTTCTCCTCTTTGATCGCTTGTACAATACACTGCAATACTTGTGTTTGTGGTGTATTGTCTTTTTAAAGTTATCCCATTAAGCCCTGTCTCGCGACACGTGCGGGGGGGGGGGGGGGGTGATGGCATGTCAAAGGGGGGCTCCCTCTTTGATGGCTCAGATGCCGTGGTCTCATTTGGCGGCAGCACCTACTCCCCGGATCAGAGGTATCTATGCTCCCGGCTGTTACAGAAAGGTTTGAGCTGTAATATATTCAGTTACTTACCTCCACCGTTATGGTCGTCTTCGCATTACAGTCATCTAAGATGGAAAACACAATCTTCTCTGTATTCAGTGACATAACCTTCCAGATCAGTAATCCTGCTGGAGATACACTGACCCCCTCTGGACCAGACTCGAAGGTGAACAGGATTGCAGAACCTTCAGGATCTGATCCCACCAACTGGTATACAAAATTTTCACTATAAAATGTCTGCAACTTTTCGGGTAAGGAGTGGAGCTCGGGAGGCTGGTTATCTGTAAGATAAGGTCTTGGTTCATGGCATCTCACATTTTCGCAAAATTATCGAAAAATAAATAACATTTCAGATTAGCCAAAATATAGTTATAGTAAAAGCAAAACGGTAACAAAATAAGTTTGGGCCATGCCGCTCACTAGATATGCATTCATGGGTGCCATGGACCTCACTGGCATGGTAGCAGACCTAGCAGCTGCTACGTGGGGCCATTCGATGGTGACCTCCACTTCTACAGAAGTCTGACTATGAGAAATGCCGCCCACTACATATTTATATATGGATGCCATGTCAGAAGACGTAGGAGCTACTATGGGGACCAATAGGTGAGGGGACCCAATTTGACTGTTAAAGAAGCCGCAGAAGTGCCGGTCAGGAGAACAAGATGGAGGCATGGCAGTATATGGTAGAATGGAATGATGGAAAAGACTTGGAGACGGAGGAAGGGCCAACCACGATAACAACAACCTTTCTATTTTTTGAGCACGCTCACGTCTGATGGTGGTGGTTATTATGGAGTGAGGCCTCCTTACAAGATTTGTTATAGGGCCCATGTCAACCTGTTATGGCGCTGAGGGATTCTATCATCGTTCATGTATCGATGCCATTAAAAAGGACTTCTTGGTCTTTAATTCAGGACTATGATACTTTGCGGCAAAGCTCCACTCGAAATCTCCTATTAGTCTGGATTGATCTTCTAAACAGGTTAGCAGATCTCTATTACTGTTATATGGGGGGGAGCTACAACTTCTCTGGATACCACACATTGACACTACGAGATGTATCTTCCTTAGTCTGTTACCCGAAGAGTAATGGTCTTGACCTGAAGGTCCTCAGACCTGGAGATATGTAAGATAAAGTACTGACTATGGGTACAGAAGTTTTTTGAGACACCTGTCAGTTACCCCATTGAAGAATGCAAAATGGCCTCGCCCATGTTGGGTGTGCTCGGCTGTTTCTGTAACTCTTCTAGAAATGGAGAGAGCAAATGGACAGCCAACTCTCCATTCATTCTCAGCCCCCTCATCTTGACATAGGTGCGGGTCATAGAGGTTGGAACCCCACCTATCCGACATTTATGTCATCTCCTATAGGTAATATAATCTAAAAAAAAAGTCCTCAAGTTCAATAACCATCACCTTGCCAGAATATTCCACTAAGATAAAGATGAAGATCTTACTTTCTGCAATCGACCATGTTAACCTGGAGACATTTGGCTTGCAGAGTAAACATGGGCTTGTTGGGTTTGGATCTCCTTCAGCATAACAGAGTCCATCAATGTTACAAGTTTTCTCCTGAAAATAATGAAAATTGATCTTCATGAAAGATGACTGAGCTTAAGTATAATTTCCATTAATCAGCCAACCGGAGCGATCTGTCCCCACCCTGTGACATTATCAGAACAGCCAAAATTCCAGCACTCGTCAGGGAGCAGTGACTTCATCCACTCTTCTGGCCAAGTGTCTTAGGACCACATCCTTAAAGGGGATCCGTCACCTCTCATGACATGTCCATTTTAGTAAATACTTGTATTCCCCATGAAATAACAACTCTGGAACTTATTTTCTTAGAACACTGTGTTGTGCCGTTCCTCTGTTATTCCTCCTAGAAATGTATGAATAAATTGACAACTTGGTATTACCATCCACCTTGTCAAAGAGGCGTGTCCCTACACAGTCTCACCCTGTCATCCCGGATTGGACAGTGTCAGTCTGTGTAGGGACACACCCCCAACTGGTTACACCCAATTGTGAATTAATTCATACATTTCTAGGAGGAATGACAGAGGAAAAATAAAACACTGAGATGTTCCAGAATTGTTATTCTATGGGGAATTCAAGTATTTACTAAAACAGACATGTCAGGAAAGGTGACGGGTCTTTTGTAAGGGTCTGACAAAAATAAAGGTTTCTTGAAATGTATATTTACTGTAAATTAAACGTTTTTTTCTGATAAGTGGAAAAATCTATAATTTCTTTATGAAAAGTTAAGGTTGAAGGTTAAAGATCCCTTTCCTGAGACTGTGAGTCCCGCATTTTCTGAAGTCCCTGCACCACTTTGTAATTTCTAGGGTACTTAAAAAATGGGACATCCACTTAATGTCCTTAACCCCTTAATTGACCCGGCCAATTGGAGTTTTTTAATTTTTAGTTTTTTTCTCCCCGCCTTCCAAAAACTATAATTTTTTTATTTTTCCGTCGATAGAGCCATACGAGGGTTTGTTTTATGCGGGACAAGTTGTAGTTTTTCATGGCACCAATTATTGTACCGCATAATGTACTGGGAAGCTGAAACAAAATTATTTGTGGGGTGAAATGGGAAGAAATAAACAATCACGCCATTTTTTGGGGATTTCTTTTGTACGGCGTCCATCAGCCAGTAAAAACTACATATTTACCTTATTCTACAGATTTATACGATTACGGCGATACCAAATTTATATGTTATGTTTTATCACTTTTAATAAAATAAACGATTTGCTAAAAAAAGAAAAAAAATCTTTTGTGTCCCCATGTTCTGAGAGCCATAACATTTTTATTTTTCAATTAATTTAGCGGTTTGAGGGCTTCAATTTTTTTCACCAATACCATTTTGTGGTACATGCGACTTTTTTGATCACATTTTATTTCATTTTTTTTTTTACAGCATTCACCGAGCGGGTAAAACAACACTATATTGTGATAGTTTAGACTTTTACGGACGCGGCGATACCAGTTATGTTAACTTTTATTTTTTTGAACATTACTTCATGGAAAAAATGGGAAAAGGTTTTTTTTTAAACTTTTTTTTTTTTTTTTTAGAACATTATAAAAAACTTTATTTAAAAGTTTCCTTTATTAGTCCCCCTAGGGGACTTGAACCAGCGATCTTTGTATGGCTTGCATGATATACTATGTATTGCAGTATGTCGTGATACTGACAGTCTCCTTTGAAGCCCTGCCGGAGGCTGAGCTTAATAGGAGTACAAAGATGGCAGACATGGGGGCCTTCAAAAGGCTCCCAGGCTGCCATAACAACCATTGTTACCCACCGATCGTGTCGTGGGGGGTGGCGATGGCGCGTTGGATGGGGGCACCCCCCTCTGATTCTAGCAATTTAAATCCCACGGTCGCGATTGACCGCGGTATTTATAGGATCTTTGATTCCGCCTGTTGCAGTGAGGTGTTGGCTGTATAACACAGTATGGAGTGCACCCCATACTTCCCCTACTAGTATGTGACATGTCGATAAGGGGTTAAAGGGTTCTTTCCGTCTCAGAAAATGATGGCATATCCACAGGACATATCCACAGGTCTGATATCTAGGATGTATGAAATGAAAATGTTCAATTTTTGGGCCTGGAACAGAACATGCACACCCCGTATTTGTTAAAATATTGAAGTATTTCCATTGCAGGTTTGGACTATTTTCCTTTTAGTGCTTTCTGTGATAATAGAGGGGGTCTTCTGTTCAGGACCCTCATCTATTAGAGCGTTGAGCAATACTGCTCTCACTGGAGGAGCAGCACATCCATGCATTAAACAGATAGTCCATTGATTTTAATGATAACTGTGTAATACCCCACTTTTCCTGTGGTGGCGCTGCTGGGAAATATTACATTTGCTGTCACATTCGTCCAAAGATTATAGCTGATCACTCGGAGTGATCAGTTTATCATGGGGGAAATGTCTAAGAAAATGGGATTGTCCAAAGTGGACAACTGCTTTAACTTACCTTTAACGTACACAGCCCATCTGACAAGGGGTCACAGGTCTGGCAGGCTCCATCATACAACGTCATGGATTTAAAGTTACTTAGTATATCACCATCATTTGATACCTGGAGATAAGAGTGTGAAATGTAAATCACTTAATGACTCGATGAATGTAAGGGCAATTTACAGCAGAATAATAGCGACATCTTCCACGTCTTCAGACAAAACTTGCTATTTGCTCTTTTCGTTTAGCAGAGTTTTGGATTCGTCATTTATTTCATGTCAGACCATAATTTGTCCTCGTCGTATGCTTCATCTCAGCGAGACTGAGAGTAAAGTCTGGATTATAACATTGAAGGGGTTTACCCACTTTATTGAGCTATGGCACTTCTCTAGGCTATGCCAAAGTTTACTAATTGGTAAAGTGCTATACACCATGATAATGCCATACAGTGCTATATACCATGATAATGCCATACAGTGCTATATACCATGATAATGCCATACAGTGCTATACACCATGATAATGCCATACAGTGCTATATACCATGATAATGCCATACAGTGCTATATACCATGATAATCCCATACAGTGCTATATACCATGATAATGCCATACAGTGCTATATACCATGATAATGCCATACAGTGCTATATACCATGATAACGCCATACAGTGCTATACACCATGATAATGCCATACAGTGCTATATACCATGATAATGCCATACAGTGCTATACACCATAATAACACCATACAGTGCTATACACCATGATAATGCCATACAGTGCTATACACCATAATAACACCATACAGTGCTATATACCATGATAATGCCATACAGTGCTATATACCATGATAATGACATACAGTGCTATATACCATGATAATGCCATACAGTGCTATATATCATGATAATGACATACAGTGCTATACACCATAATAACACCATACAGTGCTATATACCATGATAACACAATACAGTGCTATATACCTTATACCATGATAATGCCATACAGTGCTATATACCATGATAATGCCATACAGTGCTATACACCATAATAACACCATACAGTGCTATACACCATGATAATGCCATACAGTGCTATACACCATAATAACACCATACAGTGCTATATACCATGATAATGCCATACAGTGCTATATACCATGATAATGACATACAGTGCTATATACCATGATAATGCCATACAGTGCTATATACCATGATAATGCCATACAGTGCTATACACCATGATAATGCCATACAGTGCTATATACCATGATAATGACATACAGTGCTATATACCATGATAATGCCATACAGTGCTATACACCATGATAATCCCATACAGTGCTATATACCATGATAATGCCATACAGTGCTATATACCATGATAATGCCATACAGTGCTATACACCATGATAATGCCATACAGTGCTATATACCATGATAATGACATACAGTGCTATATACCATGATAATGCCATACAGTGCTATACACCATGATAATGCCATACAGTGCTATACACCATAATAACACCATACAGTGCTACATACCATGATAATGCCATACAGTGCTATATACCATGATAACGCCATACAGTGATATACACCATGATAATGCCATACAGTGCTATACACCATGATAATGCCATACAGTGCTATATACCATGATAATGCCATACAGTGCTATATACCATGATAATGCCATACAGTGCTATATACCATGATAATGACATACAGTGCTATATACCATGATAATGACATACAGTGCTATACACCATAATAACACCATACAGTGCTATATACCATAATAACGCCATACAGTGCTATATACCATGATAATGCCATACAGTGCTATATACCATGATAATGCCATACAGTGCTATATACCATGATAATGACATACAGTGCTATATACCATGATAATGACATACAGTGCTATACACCATAATAACACCATACAGTGCTATATACCATAATAACGCCATACAGTGCTATACACCATGATAATGCCATACAGTGCTATACACCATAATAACACCATACAGTGCTATATACCATGATAATGCCATACAGTGCTATATACCATGATAATGCCATACAGTGCTATATACCATGATAATGACATACAGTGCTATATACCATGATAATGACATACAGTGCTATACACCATAATAACACCATACAGTGCTATATACCATAATAACGCCATACAGTGCTATACACCATGATAATGCCATACAGTGCTATACACCATAATAACACCATACAGTGCTATATACCATGATAATGCCATACAGTGCTATATACCATGATAATGACATACAGTGCTATATACCATGATAATGCCATACAGTGCTATATACCATGATAATGCCATACAGTGCTATACACCATGATAATGCCATACAGTGCTATATACCATGATAATGACATACAGTGCTATATACCATGATAATGCCATACAGTGCTATACACCATGATAATCCCATACAGTGCTATATACCATGATAATGCCATACAGTGCTATATACCATGATAATGCCATACAGTGCTATACACCATGATAATGCCATACAGTGCTATATACCATGATAATGACATACAGTGCTATATACCATGATAATGCCATACAGTGCTATACACCATGATAATGCCATACAGTGCTATACACCATAATAACACCATACAGTGCTACATACCATGATAATGCCATACAGTGCTATATACCATGATAACGCCATACAGTGCTATACACCATGATAATGCCATACAGTGCTATACACCATGATAATGCCATACAGTGCTATATACCATGATAATGCCATACAGTGCTATATACCATGATAATGCCATACAGTGCTATATACCATGATAATGCCATACAGTGCTATACACCATGATAATGCCATACAGTGCTATACACCATGATAACATCATACGGTGCCAAATAATCGGTGACCTAGTATAACGGCCAATGTCCCTCTCCTTTGCTCAGTGCCGCTGCCGCTCTCTCCATTTTTACTACACCTAAAGTTGGAAAGTTGTAAATAAAAGTTATTGGTGTAGGTGGGATAAAGACCCATTGGACTTTCTCATCATATATCAGGCAGGGGCCCCTTATCTGGATGTCTGTTGGATTGCTGCATGGTGAGGACTAAATGATGGAGGTATTGCAGCTCTGCTCCATTCTCTTATAGGAGGATGAGCTGCAATACCAGACACAACCACAGGACAAGAGTGGCACATTCTGGAAGAAATCAACCAAGTTTTTCCAATCTTATACCACCCATTTACAGTGCATTATTTTTAGTGTAGTCTATGTAATACATGCAAAGATCTATTTATATTCCGTATTTTGTATATTTCCTGAAATTCTTTTCCCCCATCTCTTAAAATGAAAGCAAATACCTTAACTCTCCACCGTGCAATGGGTTTCTCATCTACAGGATCCATTCCGTCAGACTGGGAAACATCTACAGGTATCTGGCAGTCTACAGCTCTGGAGTTTCTAAATGTGGCATGTGTAAGAACTGGCTCAAGAAGGGTCCATCTGCCTCCACTATACTGAGACCATGGGAAAAATGGAGGCATATACGGTAGTTTAGTTGGAAAGTACATAAAGAGCATTTATTCAAAATTCTGCCCCATCGCGAGCGGCTTTCGTCTGTAAACCAACAGTCGACATCCTACTGTAATGGCCGGGATCGAAGATAACTCAGATATCACCCATTTAGTCCCTTAGATGTAGCGGTTAATAGCGACTGTTACCCCATCAGCACCCCCACAATGCGATTGTGGGGAGCCAATGTGTTGTCATGCTATGTGCTGTAGCCGGCCATGTGTATTTACCATTTAGGCCCTATCTAAGGCCGGGCCTTATGGGTTGCCTGTCAGTGTAACACTGACAGGTATTATATATTGCAATACATTATTATAGAAAGAATTATAAGATTATGTTCACGTCCCAAAGTGAAACTAAGTATATTTTAAAAAAAAGAGTTCAACAAAAAAAAAAAAAAATTCAATCAAAAATATTCTTATTGTGCAAAACGAGTAAAATATTTAAAAAAATATACATACACTACCGTTCAAAAGTTTGGGGTCACCCAGACAATATTTGTGTTTTCCATGAAAACTCACACTTTTATTTATCAAATGAGTTGCAAAATGACTAGAAAATATAGTCCAGACATTGACAAGTTTAGAAATAATGATTTTTATTTGAAATAATAATTTTCTCCTTCAGAGTTTGCTTTGGTCTTGGAATGCTCCATTTGCAGCAATTCCAGCATTGCAGACCTTTGGCATTCTAGCTGTTAATTTGCTGAGGTAATCGGGAGACATTTCACCCCATGCTTCCAGAAGCCCCTCCCACAAGTTGGATTGGCTTGATGGGCACTTCTTGCGTACCATACAGTGAAGCTGCTCCCACAACAGCTCTATGGGGTTGAGATCTGGTGACTGCGCTGGCCACTCCATTATAGATAGAATACCAGCTGCCGGCTTCTTCCCTAAATAGTTCTTGCATCATTTGGAGGTGCTTTGGGTCATTGTCCTGTTGTAGGATGAAATTGGCTCCAATCAAGCGCTGTCCACAGGGTATGGCATGGCGTTGCAAAATGGAGTGATAGCCTTCCTTATTCAAAATCCCTTTTACCTTGTACAAATCTCCCACTTTACCAGCACCAAAGCAACCCCAGACCATCACATAACCTCCACCATGCTTGACAGATGGCGTCAGGCACTCTTCCAGCATCTTTTCAGTTGTTCTGCGTCTCACAAATGTTCTTCTGTGTGATCCAAACACCTCAAACTTCCATTCGTCCGTCCATAACACTTTTTTCCAATCTTCCTCTGTCCAATGTCTGTGTGCTTTTGCCCATATTAATCTTTTCCTTTTATTAGCCAGTCTCAGATATGGCTTTTTCTTTGCCACTCTGCCCTGAAGGCCAGCATCCCGGAGTCGCCTCTTCACTGTAGACGTTGATAGTGGCGTTTTGCGGGTACTATTTAATGAAGCTGCCAGTTGAGGACCTGTGAGGCATCTATTTCTCAAACTAGAGACTCTAATGTACTTGTATTGTTGCTAAGTTGTGCAGCGGGGCCTCCCGCTTCTCTTTCTACTCTGGTTAGAGCCTGTTTGTGCTGTCCTCTGAAGGGAGTAGTACACACCGTTGTAGGAAATCTTCAGTTTCTTGGCAATTTCTCACATGGAATAGCCTTCATTTCTAAGAACAAGAATAGACTGTCGAGTTTCACATGAAAGCTCTCTATTTCTAGCCATTTTGAGAGTTTAATCGAACCCACAAATGTAATGCTCCAGATTCTCAACTAGCTCAAAGGAAGGTCAGTTTTATAGCTCCTCTAAACAGCAAAACTGTTTACAGTGGTGCTAACATAATTGCACAAGGGTTTTCAAGTGTTGTCTAATCATTCATTAGCCTTCTAACACAGTTAGCAAACACAATGTACCATTAGAACACTGGAGTGATGGTTGCTGGAAATGGGCCTCTATACACCTATGTAGATATTGCATTAAAAACCAGACGTTTGCAGCTAGAATAGTCATTTAGCACATTAACAATGTATAGAGTGGATTTCTGATTAATTTAATGTTATCTTCATTGAAAAAAACTGTGCTTTTCTTTCAAAAATAAGGAAATTTCTAAGTGACCCTAAACTTTTGAACGGTAGTGTATTTGGTTTTAAGGCTTTCATAATAACCATAGAATAAGGTTGAAATGCTAATTACAGAAGTACACGGAAAAAGGTAAGACGTTAAAAAAACAAGCCCTCATATAGCTACGTCAAGAGAAAAATCAAGAACTTATGATTGTTAGAATGTGAGGATCAAAACAAACAAAAGTCATTGCCGATCCCTCCTTGGAGCTTGCAAAACAATACGCATTTCCGTAAAGACAAATGTGGTTACAAAAAAAACCGGACAGATTGTATGACATCACAACTTCATAGGTCACCAGTCAAACTCCCACAATCTACATACCTGTTGCTTTGTAAATTCACATTTTAGACTCTCCACCTCCTTGAATCCCAGACCAAAAACTCTTACAGACGTGCAGTCGTATTTTCGAACGTCACAAAGTCCAAAATTTTCCAGCTCCGAAATTTCAGGCACCTGGTCTTTACAAGAGTAACAACAGAATAAGTCATCAATATATTTTCACAGAACCGGTCAGACTTTGACGTGATGACTAAACTTACCAGACAAAATGCTACAGTCATAGGAGCTATAACCATCGAAGCAGGCACAACCCCAATCCATACATTGCCCATTGGAGCTACACAGGTTGGGACATTTCAGCTCTATGGAGATTTGGAAGTTCCTAGCTTGGTCATGTCTTAACTCCAATAGTTTTCTTTCGCACTCGTTCTCCAGGAGGGGTAAACCGGCTTCGGTCCATCCTAGGTCATCCTTCAATAGAATATCTGTAATACACATGTCAATGACATCCATGATACGTTTCTCCATGAATCCAGAGCAGAGTTTCCCGATACTGGAGTTAAAGACTGCCTGCTGGCAAACCGCTGACGCGTATGAATAAGTCAACCCTGAAGCAGTTGGCCAAGAAGGCAGAAGCTCCGGGGGGGTGTCTGTCGAGTGATCCTCAGGGAAGAAATAGCTGAATCCTTCCAAGTCTGTTTGGCTAAGACTTTGATATGAAAACGTTGAGAGATCTTCATAATAATTCTGACGTTTAGAGCGGTTCTTAATAACATTCTCTTGGCTTAGGTTTCTATAGCTTTCCCCGTGCTGTGGTGGCCTCCTTGAGATTACATTTCTCCTTGATACATTCTTGAGGTCTATAGAGATAGTGGCCATTCCTTGGAAGCCAACCTCAACAGATAGTGGATCATCCTCTTGGGGACTGTCCACAGAGCGTTTCCTTAGATCTCGAGTGATATCCGTTGAGAACACATACTCATTAGTGACATCCAAGACTGGTATTAACGTGGGAAACCTTACATTTTCTTTGCCCGAGCAAAGAGGGACATCTTGTGGAGAATTGCTAAGAAGTGTATTTGGTGATGGCTGCCGAACACTTGTCCCTGTGGTAGATGCACAACCGCAATATTTAGTCTTCTCAATGTTTTGGGGAATGGAAGTTGGGATTTTATCGAATAAACTTTCTCCTGCGGGAATTCTAGAACAACAAGGAAAAAATGTAAAATGTATCAGCTAAAAATGCCTAATGGCAATCATGGTAATAGCCCTAGAATTCATTTCTGATGTTTGTAGGGTCTATTTTAGCGACCTTGTAGAGGGTGGAGTATATTTCCTTGAAACAAGCCTCACATGCATGTAGATAAACACATATACATAGGACCAGGCCCAGATATGTTTATGTCCACCCATCCATGGGTTCATGGTCATCCATCAAATATGAGGATATAAGTTGCCAGTCCATAATACCCTAATGACCTAATTTTTCATCAAATGTCCTTAAGACATACAGTAGAAAGTTGGTACTAGCCCGGGCCAGGCCAAATTCACGGCAGAAGGTTTGTATATACTATGGGCAGTTTATCCAGCCACAAAGGAAGTACCAATACATTAGCCTTAAGTGCTACTTAATCTTTGGTCGAAGCTCATCTTGGACCGTGATATGTCCTCTCCATAGTGACCTTTTCAGGACTAGTTCCCTTCTCTACCACTTGACAATATTCATACATATGTTTTGAACCCAATGAGGATGATTGAGGTATGATGTTTTATACTGCAGTAAATGGAGATATTTTTGGACTATGGGGGGCAATGGGACTTTTATTATGTGTCTCCTTTGGAAGTTAAGACTTTTTTTAAAGAGTATATTTGCCTCTAAAGCACCTGCTCACCCTTTCATCAGCGTTTCTGACCTGGCTGTGTCCATTTGTAAGTATGGCCTTTTTCGGTGTTTTTGTATATGTCCCTGTGTTTTTATCGGTTCTGTTTGTGCATCAGGAACGTTCTGTTCCAGTTTAGGAGTTAGGGACTCGCAAGTCTGGGGATCCTTGTCGTGGATTGCGAGCTTGCGTCCCTTTGGCCAAAATGATTACCAATACCCAAGGTATTTTTCATTATTATGTATATTCGCTTCTCTTGGACACAGCCGGGTCTTTGATGCTGGGAGAGCATGGTGTGTTGTTGTTTGGCATAGCAAGCAGGGTAGCCCGCTCTATGAACTATCAAGGCGTCACAAATAGGCTTCTACCTGGCTTTACACGTTGTGCCTCATGACGTACACACTATCCCTCCATGTTTCACTCACTTGCACCCCATTATCCATTTATTTTTATTGAGGCACTTCACTGATTACTGCCCCCTATATTTCACTTATGTATTACACTTGCACACACTATTCATTTATTATTTCATACTACACATCCCATGCACCACACACCACTCCCCTCAAGACTAGTGGGAGTGGCTATTATTATTTAAAGCACCTGCTCACCCTTTCATCAGCGTTTCTGACCTGGCTGTGTCCATTTGTAAGTATGGCCTTTTTCGGTGTTTTTGTATATGTGCCCTTGTTTTTATCGGTCCTACTTAATCTTTGGTCGAAGCTCATCTTGGACCGTGATATGTCCTCTCCAAAAGTGACCTTTTCAGGACTAGTTCCCTTCTCTACCACTTGACAATATTCATACATATGTTTTGAACCCAATGAGGATGATTGAGGTATGATGTTTTATACTGCAGTAAATGGAGATATTTTTGGACTATAGGGGGCAATGGGACTTTTATTATGTGTCTCCTTTGGAAGTTATGACTTTTTTTAAAGCGTATATTTGCCTCTAAACATTGTTTTACCGTTTACATGTAGTACAAAAAAAATAAAAAATAACTTTGTACATACATGACATTACTTATCCTGTACTGATCCTGAGTTACATCCTGTATTATACTCCAGAGCTGCCCTCACTATTCTGCTGGTGGAGTCACTGTGTACATACATTACATTACTTATCCAGTACTGATCCCGAGTTACATCCTGTATTATACTCCAGAGCTGCACTCACTATTCTGCTGGTGGAGTCACTGTGTACATACATTACTTATCCTGTACTGATCCTGAGTTACATCCTGTATTATACACTAGAGCTGCACTCACTATTCTGCTGGTGGAGTCACTGTGTACATACATTACATTACTTATCCTGTACTGATCCTGAGTTACATGCTGTATTATACTCCAGAGCTGCACTCACTATTCTGCTGGTGGAGTCACTGTGTACATACATTACTTATCCTGTACTGATCCTGAGTTACATCCTGTATTATACACCAGAGCTGCACTCACTATTCTGCTGGTGGAGTCACTGTGTACATACATTACATTACTTATCCTGTACTGATCCTGAGTTACATCCTGTATTATACACTAGAGCTGCACTCACTATTCTGCTGGTGGAGTCACTGTGTACATACATTACATTACTTATCCTGTACTGATCCTGAGTTACATGCTGTATTATACTCCAGAGCTGCACTCACTATTCTGCTGGTGGAGTCACTGTGTACATACATTACTTATCCTGTACTGATCCTGAGTTACATCCTTTATTATACTCCAGAGCTGCACTCACTATTCTGCTGGTGGAGACACTGTACATACATTACATTACTTATCCTGTACTGATCCAGAGTTACAGCCTGTATTATACTCCAGAGCTGCACTCACTATTCTGCTGCTTATTTTTCTTGTGAAATTCTTGATAAGTTTGATGTGTCACATGACCCTCTTCCCATTAAAAAAACTAAAGTTGGATACAAAATGGCCGACTTCAAAATGTACGCCATGGTCAACACCCAGCTTGAAAAGTTTCCCCCCTCCCATATACTAATGTGCCACAAACAGGAAGTTAATATCACCAACCATTCCCATTTTATTTAGGTGTATCCATATAAATGGCCCACCCTGTACATTATGATGGTACACAGGCAGTTGTTAGGACATACCTAAGTATGCCCTAACAACAGGAAATATGGGTAGACAGCCCTGGGGTCCTTCAATGGACCCTGGGCTGTCTGCCCATATATGGTATGTCCCTCAATTGCGTTACAGGAATTCCCTGTGACGCGATCCAAGGGACATCCCCCCTTCTCATTTTCCCCTGAATGCTGCAGTCCGCTGTGATCGCAACATTCACAGGAATAACGGCGGAGAGGTTTCTCTGATCTCCGCCAGCAGAGCTGCGGCTGTGTAATAGTTATTGCTTGCTCCTGACAGGAAGTGCGTGCGCGGTCAGCATGAGGAGATGCGGCCGGCGCTGAACTATTGAGCGCCGGTTCAGGCACTGAAGACAAAACATGGGGGTGTTTTGCAGTGCGCCCGCCATGTTCTGTCTTCAGTGTCGCCGCTCATTAGTGCAGCGCCGGCCGCATCGCATCATCCTGACCCCGCGCACTTGTCAGGACTCAGGAGCGCGGCAATGACTGTATTACACATCCGCAGCCCCGCTCTCATACATTCATGTGTTATGATAGTTAGCTGTGCGATAGCACAGCTAAGTATCGAAATACATGAAATAACGGTATCGAACCGTTTGGGGATGCAGAGTATCGAAACAGTATCGAAGTTTCGATGCATCGTGCATCCCTTATCCTGAACTGATATTGAGTTACATCCTGTTTTATACTCCAGAGCTACAGTAACAATTCTGCGGGTTGTTATTGGAAATAGTCAGCAAGCTTGTTGTCAGACACGCCCCTGACAGCTTAACTGAAGTGGTGTCAAAGGTGGAACTACACTTTAAGAAGTGATAATTCTGTGATAGGGATCGGGAGAGTATACACGTCTGCGTCTAGAATGTGTTGAAAAATACACCAAGTTTTGGTACATTTAATTTTAGACTTATTTAAGAACGTTTTTTTGTGCCTCACCAGACGCTTTTAAAAAAAAAAGTCCAGACAAGGGCCGGCGGGACTTAGTGGGGAAGGGGTGTGAGTTGAGATGCGTTAAACGAAATCTAAGTCAACCAAGAGTTGGTATAAAGAAGAGAAAAGTGTATAGCAAGATGTGCCTAACTAAGCTGGCCATATACATTAGATAAAAGTTGGACAACTTGACAAGTTTAGCGGCATCGACCCATGATCTAATGTGTATAAGGATGTCCCGACTCTCCCACAACAGCAGATATCGGAAGAAAGAATGATCCTTTGTTCCAGCTGGAGTTAAGCCCCTGTCATAGGGGTCTGGCAGTGTTTTTTTACTGTGCCCACACTAACCAATACAATGATAGATATACACGCCGAGCTCCTTACCTCCACTCATTGATGAAATAAAGGCGCCCGTGTGACGTCTCTTCCAGTTGAACTCCCTTTTTATCATGAAAATCATTATTTGCATTGCCATCAAACGTTCCACAAAGACCCAGTGTGTCCTTGAAGTCCATGTTGGACGCTCTGAGTGTCAAACTCAAACCCCAGTCACTCACATCAGCCCGGATGA
The DNA here is from genome assembly GCF_050947455.1 of Rhinoderma darwinii. Classification (NCBI taxonomy): domain Eukaryota; kingdom Metazoa; phylum Chordata; class Amphibia; order Anura; family Rhinodermatidae; genus Rhinoderma; species Rhinoderma darwinii. Next base: position 334,863,783 of record NC_134691.1, read on the forward strand.
AAGCTCCAGATGAAAATGAAATCTACAAAAAAAAAAATTTGCCTATTTTATAATTTATTTCATTTTGTGATAAAAAAAAACCAACATATTTAACCCTTAGGTAGATTTGTACCTTATTTAAAAAGAACCCATCACTCCAACGGACCTCAGTATGACACCCTAACAAAGTTATATTAGTGGGTAAGAGGGCTAAAAAGAAAGAACCTCCTGGTTCTGTGGGGTACCACATTATCCTTCTCGGCCAATCAGCAGCTCTGATCGTGATATCATGTGATAACTGCTGTAGCTTCAGAGAACCAGGAAGGATTTTATTTTTCACTCTCTTTAGACACTTTAGTGGGAACAATTTTAGACACTAGTATCACTCTACAAGGGTATCACACTGACGGTGGGAGACTTTCCACTTGTCTTCCAGTCACTGGATATTCAGAGATGTTTGGTTTGCCCCAATCAATCTCCCGCACCCTAAACACCAAGGAAAGGATGGCAGAGGATCCATTGGTCAGTGACATGTGGTCATCTCAACAATGCAGCCCAAAACTATAAATATTGTGATTGCCCATCTTCAGCTGGGTTTACTAAAATGTTACTGCATCAAAGGCTGTGGTGGCTCTCTCTTTTTGCGTAACTCCCTCACTCTTTCTTTATAGCAGTGCGGCTCCTTCCTCAGCCTCTCTGGTCAATATGTCTCGCAATCGTGATTCTCAACTGCGTCAATAGTCAGAGTCTTTCTCTCCAGGCCTTACTCAGGCTCTGTCAAGAACACTACTGCTTTCCGACTTTCATCCACTCTCTACAGGTGTACTACGGCCCCTCTACTTGGACTGTCTCTGCAGTCCCACTGTAATATCTATGGCCGCGGACCGTCGTTCTGACTTATCCCCTAACGGCCGCGACCATGGACGAGTGAGCGTCGGCACTCACTTCCGCATCAAGGTACTGGCTCCCGTATGGTGCGCATGCTCGGCCTTAAAGGGCCAGTACGCGCACATGCAGAATATCTGCAAATTAGCCCAGAATGCCTCTGGACTACAAAAAGGGCTATGCCCTTCCATTCATTGCCTGAGCATTGTTGTGTTACCCTAGTCTGTCTTTGCAAATGTTCCCTTAGTGTTTCCCAGTTCCCAGTGTTCTGTGCCTGCTTCCCTTACCCTGTATCCCGTGCTTCTGTGCCCCTGTGCCTTAAAGTGTTGGAGTTTAGTTGTGCTCTCTGCTGCATCTGCTGTGTTGCACCCCGCCTGGTGCCTGCCTACTGCCGGAGCCTCATCTCAGCCTGAAACCACCGCTACTGTCTACGTTGCCTCAGGTACACTTTCCAGAACTATAGACATTGCCTATACCTATTTGGCTAGCTGCTATCCCAATACACAGTACGACCCAGTGGGTCCACACCCCGCGCCGTGACACCCACTATTGGGTCACAACACTTTCACAGATCAAAGCCCAACATTTGGCGCCAAATACTTCTGTCCCTTATATGGGCTTTTTAATCCCACCCCTCGAACACACGACTTAGTCTTCCACGTCTTCCCAGAAGAAAAAAAGATGCCAGAAGGACCCTGCCTCCCTTAGCATGGTGAAAAAGGCCATAAGTACCTGCCTCCATGTTATCTCATGAGACACCAGCAACATTTCCAAAATTTATAACGTGAGTCCTTGCGGAAGAACCACCATAAAACGCAATAAAATTTCATACAGTATAACATACTTACAACATATACAATTGTATACATAACACTCAATACTTCAAAAAAATTGTACTGCAACATATCTAGTGCCCCGGCACACCTTATACTGGGGTGGCAAGGATATCGGTGGCAGCTGCAAGAGGTGATGGTCACCATGTAGCCTTAAAGGGGTTGTCAGTTTATAAAGTCCATTTCTGTACACCCTATAAGTGAATTGTGAGTTAATAGAGGGGGGTCCTCTGTTCAGGAGCCTCATCTATGGCCTGAGTGGATAGTAGTTAGCAGGGGCGTAACTAGGAAAGACTGGGCCCCATAGCAAACTTTTGACTGGGGCCTCCCCTCCCCTGGGTGTCACACAACCCCCCCCCCCCCCCTTGTAGATAGTGCCTTTTTTACAGCCCCCCTTGTAAATAACACCATACATCCCCCCTGTAGATAACGCCATACAGCCCCCACTGTAGATAGCGCCATACAGCCCCCCTGTAGATAACGCCATACAGCCCCCTCTGTAAATAGCACCATACATCCCCCTGTAGATAACGCCATACAGCCCCCCTGTAGATAACGCCATACATCCCCCTGTAGATAACGCCATACATCCCCCTGTAGATAACGCCATACAGCCCCCTTTGTAGATATCTACAGAGGGGGCTGTATGGCGTTATCTACAAAGGGGGCTGTATGGCGTTATCTACAGGGGGGGACTCTGTATGGCATTTTCTACAGTGGGGGCTGTATGGCGTTATCTACAGGGTGGCTGTATGGCGTTATCTACAAAGGGGGCTGTATGGCGTTATCTACAGGGGGGACTCTGTATGGCGTTTTCTACAGGGGGGCTGTATGCGTTATCTACAGGGGGCTATATGGCATTATCTACAGAGGGGGCTGTATGGCGCTATCTACAGGGGGCTGTATGGCGTTCTCTACAGTGGGGGCTGTATGGCGTTATCTACAGGGGGGCTGTATGGCGTTATCTACAGGGGGGGCTGTATGGCGTTATCTCCAGGGGGGGCTGTATGGCATTATCTACAGAGGGGGCTGTATGGCGTTATCTACAGGGAGGGCTGTATGGCGTTCTCTACAGGGGGGCTGTATGGCGTTATCTACAGGGGGGCTGTATGGCGTTCTCTACAGGGGGTGCTGTATGCCGTTATCTACAGAGGGGGCTGTATGGCGTTCTCTACAGGGGGTGCTGTATGCCGTTATCTACAGAGGGGGCTGTATGGAGCTAACGCCATAAACCCCCCCTATAGAGAATGCCATACAGCCCCCCCGTAGGGAATGCCATACAGCCCCCCCTGTAGGGAACGCCATACTGCCCCCCACCCTGTAGGGGACGCCATACAGTCCCCCTCTGTAGGGAACGCCATACAGCCACCCCCTTAAGGGAACGCCATACAGCACCCCCCCTGTAGGGGATGCCATACAGCGTCCCCCCTCCCAAAAAAATGCGACCTACAGCGTGTCCTACAAAAGACATGTATCCCCTATCCACAACTGGCAGCGATAGGGAGAACGGGGGACTGAAAGTCCCCTGAAGTTCTCCATGACTAGCCTCTGACTTCCGGCGTCTGCACAGCTCAATAAAAATGAAAGGAGCGCTGGTCACGCATGCGCACAAGCACGACCGGCGCTCCATTCATTTCTACGGAGCTGCCGACACAGACCCCGGAAGTCCGAGGTTTGTGATGGAGAACTTCAGGGGACTTTCAGTCCCCCGTTCTCCCTATCGCTTCAAGCGATCACACATGTATCCCCTATCCTGTGGATAGGGGATACATGTCTTTTGTTTAATGGCAGAGCAGGGAGATACCTCGGCGACACGGGCCCCTCATGCCGCGGGCCCCGTAGCAGCCGCTACGGCTGCTACGGCGGTAGTTACGCCACTGGTAGTTAGATAGAGCGTCTCTCGCTCTGGAGCATCTGACCTGTCCTGCATTACACAGACGACAACAAATTGATATGAATGGACACTGTGTAATACTTAGTTTCACCTGTGGTGGCGCTGTAGGGAAATTGAACATTTATTGCCAGGTTTCCCCATAGATTACAGCTGATCGCTGGGGGTCCCAGCAGGGGAGACTTTGTGATCAACTTAGTAGGGACCCTTCTAACAAGTAGGGATTGTCCAAGTCGAAGCTTTTTTCTTGTAACATATTGTAATATGCACCATTACCAATCCTCTAAATATCCTTGACCAGCGAAACATAGTTTCTGCACACTGTGAACAGATGTATTATTTCAAGCATGACTTAATACAATATATTTGGCCTGGAAAGATAATGTATGACTCAAATGATCCCCTATCCAATATTAACCTTACAATAGCATTAAATCATTGGCAGGGAATGGCTCACACTTTCCAGACAATGGCTTTACAGTATTGCAACAAGAAAGCTGAGAGCAGAATCATTCTCCTATGTGACTCGGATACATGTGCTACAATGTAAATATTAAAGTTGCGTTGGCCTCTCTCTCGAGCGATCTCCAATGATTATCTTTACTGTGACCGTCTGAAAACATCTGTTTTCTGGCAATTGGATTTATACTTTCCCACAGGCTATTGAGTTAACCCCTTAATCAGTGGAAGCCATGAATCACATTTCAAAGCCTCACTGTCCCCTACAGCTATAGGACTGGTAATAAATCTTGTAACAATTTTGAAGTGTTTGGGTGGAATATTCGGATGGTGGAAGGGAAAACAATCACAGCATAGAGGAACATATGGGGCCAAATGGGAGATAATCGCTTGCATGAACCTTATAGAAAACAGGCATATCTTTGGAGGGTTGGATTACTAACACACATGGTTCATTTCCCATGTCATGTACTTCCGTTTTGATGGACAGCCGGTGGCCTTTCTGGTGAAGTCACTGATCACCAGTTCTTTTCCATCAAATTTTCCCATTATTATTAGTATGGAAATTGCTTGGCTTCTTCTAGTGAGATATTGTGATGAAGATGAATCTGGATTGGCAATTTTGAAGAGGTGGGGTTTGGAGGGTCTAACAGGATGAGGTAGGAAGGTCTCTAGGAAAGGGGCAGCGTGAGAGAAGTCCTGTATGTACGAGAGGAGATTATGAGACAGGAGCAGCAAGGAGGTTATTAAGGTAAGTATTTTTGATTGCGGACCTAAAATATAGGGGAAGTAAAGGGTGTTAGGCAATATTGGGGGTTGGAGGGATTGTTTAAACAATTTGATGGTTACCGCGACCCTTGAGATACCCAAACTCCTTAGATTAAAGTTTGCTGAAGCCGATTTCGTCAGGACGGACCGACCATCTAGCAACTGCAGTTTTCGGGGGAAAGAAGGTTGGGGCATGTTGGATTTCAAAATGCCCGATCCTTTGTGCCCAAAAAATACAAGTTGCTGCCAGAGATGTCTGACAGTGGCTTATTTCTCTCTCCCCATTGAGTACACACGCACGCTCATCCATGTGTATTGGAAGGTTGGGAGGAATTGCTGATTGTTCGCACCACAGCTATCTAAAGTGTGTTTCCACCTTACCAGGGTAAAGAAGGTCCCACAGGGTTGGGCCAAATTTGAAGAAGTCATGTTTGTGAGATTAAACTATGATATAGACGGAGCCTGAAATGTAGGGAGCACAATGTTACATGTTTTTAAAGAGGAGATGTTTTGAGGGATTGTTGAAACACGTTAGAGGTGGTGGAAGTCGAAAAGGGTTAGAAAGGAAATTCTAGAGGATGGGGCAGCTGGAGAGAAGTCCTGTGTGTACGAGAAGAGATTATGAAAGAACAGAATGGCCAGTTAGTAGATGATTTGTGGTTGAGACCTGAAATGTATGGGGTTCAAGTGAAGGTAATTTTGAAGAGGTAGCATGGTAAGGGATTGTTTAAACAGCTTAAATGTGGTGGTGGGGGGGGGGGGGGGTCTAAAGGCCTTTTTGCCCTGGTCAATTTTACGGCCTCTTTGAATTTGGGGCCGGTCACCGGCTCCCACGCGGCAAGATTTCAGGAGCCAGTGTATTCCTATAGCATCAGGGAGCCCTGTGAACGCTCCCAGCCCTGCTATAGGAAGATTGCCTGTGGCAGTTCTCAATAACAATGCACTGTACTTGCCATAGACTACAATACTGTAATATTGCAGTTTATGGCATAAGCAATCTAATGATTGCAGGTTCAAGCCCCCCTGGGTGGACTAAAAAAAAGCTATAAAAATAATGTAAAAAAAAGTATTAAAAAATATAAAAATTCAAATCACCCCCCTTTCCCTAGATCATAAATAAACAGAAATAAACATGAACACATTAGGTATCACCGCGTCTGAAAATGCCTGAACTGTAAAAATATTTATCCAATATGGTGAACTCCGTAGCAGGAAAAATATCAAAATGGCCGAATCACAATTTTTTGGCCACTTCAACCCCCCAAAATTTTTTAATAAAAAGTGATTGAATTGCTCGACATTTCCCCAAATAGTATTAATAAAAACTACATCTTTCCACGTACAAAAATACGCATTAGGCCTCATGCACACGGCCATGCCCGTAATCACGATTGCGGGCACGGCTTGCCGCCGACGGCAGTGGACAGCGGCCCGCATTCTCGGCCTGTGCTCCCATACAAAGTATGGGAGCACGGCCCGTAAAACGCAAAAGATAGGACATGTTCTATGTTTTGCAGTACACTTCTACGGCCCGGACCCCTTCCCGTAAATAAATGGGAAGGTGTCCGTGGACAATAGAAGTGAATGAGTCCATAATTGCGAACTATTTTCATGCTCGTGTGCAGGGGGTCTTAGTCAGCTCTATACACAGATATGTAAAACAGTAACGGGGGTCAAAATATGGCCATGCAAAAAATTTTTTGTTTCTTTCAAACTTACATTTTTTTTAAAGGTACTAATACATAACAAAAACTATATAAATTTGGTATCACCGTGATCGTACTGACCTGCAGAATAAAGGTCATGTATCATTTTCACCGTACAGTAAACATGGTAAAAACTAAATATGGCGGTGTCAAAAAAAAAAATCAATTTTTTTTGTGAAGCTGGGGAAGAAAAAACAGAAAAAGAAAAACTACAATTAATCTGGTCCTGAAACTGTTAAAGGTGAGGAAGGAAGTTCCAAAGGATAGAGAAGTCATATGTACGAAAGGGAATAAAAGGTATGTTCACACGCTGTGTTTTCAGGCGTATTTTAGGGGCGTAAACGCCTCGAAAAACGCCTGAAAAAATGGTAGCTGAACGAACGCCTACAAACATCTGCTCATTGAAGTAAAAGAGAAAAACGACGTTTCGTTGAGGTGGGGCACTTTTTTATGCCGCCGTTTTAAAAACCGGCACGTAGAAAAATGCCCCATGATGATGGGTATGTTCACACGCTTAACAAAACATGTCTGAAAATATGGAGCTGTTTTCAAGGGAAAACAGCTCCTGATTTTGAGCCGTCTGTTAAGCAGTTTTTCTATTGAGTCAATGACATGCACTTCTTTTTACGAGGCATTATTTTACGCGGCCGTTTTTAAAAACGGTTGCATAAAAAACTCCCCGTGGGAACGGAACACCGTTTTTCCCATTCAATCAATGGGCAGATGTTTGGAGGCGTTCAGCCCCCGCATTTTTAGCCGGTTTTCGGGGCGTTTATGGGCCGGAAAACGGCTGAAAATAGCCTGTGTGAACATACCCTAAAAAGATGGAGCATGTCACTTCTTGAGCCGTTTTTGGAGCTGTTTTTCATTGTGTCAATTGAAAAACAGCACCAAAAACAACTCCATAAACAGCTCCAAAAAACGCCTCCAAAAAAATGTTTTCAGCTTCAAAAACGGCTGAAAATCAGAGGCTGTTTTCTCTGAATCTGTTTTTGATTCTGTGTGGACATACCCTAAGGCCTCATGCACACGACCGTAGCTATGTGCATGGCCGTGATTTTCGGGTCGGACGTGGAGTGTCACCCGCGGGCCGTCAGCAAATAGTGGGCTGTGCACATGGCCGCGTGCATTCATTTCTATGAGCCTGGACCGCAGAACACGGCCGTAATAAGACATGTCCGTTCTTTCTGCCGTCCAGGCTCCTTGGCCATGCACGGACCGTGGAAACCACGGTCGTGTGCGTGGGCCCATAGAAATGAGTGGGGCCGCAATTCTCGCGTGGATTTTCTGTGGAATTGCGGCCGCAAAAGCACGTTCGTGTGTATGGGGCCTAAGAGAACGAGTAGAGTGGTTGTGGGAATATTTTTGGCGTGACATGTATAGGTACAAGTAAAGCGGTTTAGGGGCAAAGCATAAAAGTTTGAATATTTTAATTTTTTCTTAGGCTGATTGGAGGTCAGAGCGGGAATGGTGTACGAGATAGATGAGCCTTCCAGCAGTATCATGATCAATTGTAGGGGTAGAGGAAGACCATGTTATAAACATACCATCATTATAATACCACCAAAGTGACCCCTGGTGACATATTTATTTCTTGGGGTACCCACCGTCATCTTTCTCCCGTGATAAGATTCAGTAATCTTAAAGTTCGGCTCGGATGATTCTTGAGTCTTGACAGCCAGGTGAGGTTGGGACTCATGGAGCTGACCGCTACACATGTCAAAGGTGATAATATCTCCCCCTTCCTTGGCTACAAAGCCACAGTTACATGAAGCCGGGTGGTCCACGCTTCCACAGTCCCACTGCCGGACGTGAACTTCGAAATCACGAGACGCACTTTTATACAGCACGAAAGTTCCAGTGTTAAAATTGTCATAATATCTGCAAAGAGAAATATATACGTTGTGTTAACCTGTCCCACAGGGTGGTCGACATCTCCACATCCCCTACACGAACCCCATTACTGATCCAGACCGGCACAAATAATACCATTAACCCTTTCATCATGCTAAACCAGCAGGAATCTAATCACCGGGGATATTTATCAATGCCATCGGGCCAGTTTTCTCATCTACTCGCATGTTTTCTGCCATTTTTTGTTCAATAGCTACGTCATTTTTCTCAACATATGGGAAGGGGAAATATTATCACTAAAAGATATTGTCTGGTTTAGAAAACTCAAGGAATTCTGAGTTATTTGCAACTTCTAGGAATTATCTTGAGTGACTAGAAATAATTTCTCTGTTACTGGAGGACCAACGCATCTGTGGATTACACAGACAATCCATTCATTCCAGTGGGCACCAATGTAATGCTTCATTTATCCTGTGGTGGCACTGCAGGAGTATCAAACACTTGCTGCCAAGTGATCATCTTAATTTTGGGAACTTTTTTCCCAATTTTTTTTTGTTTTTAAAGACAGATAGCCTCTTTTAGTATGATAAGGATTATACCATTCTTAAACCTCTCTTCAATGGCCTATCAAGTATATTCTTCCGCCAAAAAAGGGGCCTTACAGCTTTAAGAGGGTCATGTGCGGACCAAAAATTATTATCAGTGTAGTCCCCGCAGTATGTGAGTACAGTCGCTAATATACATTCCGCCGATCCCACGTCACACTGATTATGAGGTTTTCATATATTTTTATAGCACAGCCGAGGGACCGGAAGTCTAGTTACGCAGTCTTCTTTGATGATGATACGATTCTTCGTCACGCGACCGACCCCACTGTACTTTATGTAACCAATGTACTACTGCTACTGCGTGTATATAGAGTACAGCGGGACGGCACTGAATACAGAACACTGTAGCTCAAGAAATACATACATACAACAGAAACCAACAGAGACATATAGCAAATTACCTGCCATCAAATGTGATGATATGGGGGTCAGTGAATGAATAGCAATAAGCAGTAGTGATGTCCTTCACTGTGATCTAAATAGAATTACAATAATTACAATTTAGGAAACCTTATACAACTAAAAACATAAAATGTAACACATCCATCATGTTTAGGTAAAATATTCTGTGCTGATTAGGCCCCGTTCACATCTGCGTTGGGGTCCCGTTCTGACGTCCAGCGGAGCTTTCCGTCAGAACGGGACCCTGAACTGACATAAATGGAAACCAGAGGTTTCCGTGGCCATCACCATTGATTTCAACGGTGACGGATCCGGTGCCCGTGGTTTCCATTTGTCTCTGTTGTGCACCGGACCCGTCGTTTTGCCGGAAGCAATAGAGAAGCAATAGCGTAGTCGACTACGCTATTGCTTCCGGCAAAACGACGGGTCCGGTGCAGAACAGAGACAAACGGAATCCATGGGCACCGGATCCGTCACCTTTGACATTAAGGGTGATGGAAACGGAAACCTCTGGTTTCAGTTTGTGTCAGTTTGTGTCTGTTCTGGGTCCCGTTCTGACGGAAACCTCCGACAGAACGTCAGAACGGGACCCAAACGCAGATGTGAACAAGGCATTAACTGTATAATAAATCTTTACAGCACTCAGTGCTCCGATATTTCTGATACAGTGCTCCCAATTCCCTGCAAAGACATGGGCTTAAAATGATAAAAATCAAACTGTCTGTAGATGCCACTAGGGGGAGCTTAGGAGATTATTGCATACTGATTTGCTATTAAGTTCAACCCCTTAATGACCGCCGCCATTACGTGTTTTCACGACGGTCATTAAAGGTACTAATGCGCCTTTTCAAAGCATTGTGACAGAAGTCTTGGACGGGTGTCCCGTACCAGCTATAGCACGTGACGGACTGTCTCAAGACAGCCGGGCACCTGCTCTAGTGGGCAGAATTCAAATTAGTATAGATCTCGCCCGTTTAACCCCTTAGATGCTGTGGTCAATGGCGACCGCGGCATCAAAGTGGTTTTAGAGCAAGGTGGCTTCCTCTCTCACCCCATCGGTACACCCGTGACATGATCGTGGGGTACCGATTTTTAATTTGGCAGCCGGCAGCCTAACAAAGGCCCCCAAGTCTGCCTTTAGTGAATGCCTATTAGGCCCTGCCAACGGCATGGCAGATTAGATGCCTGTCAGTTTTACACTGACCGGCAGAATACACTGCAATACAGAAGTATTGCAGTGCATTATAAAAGCGATCAAAATATTGCATAGTAAAGTCCCGTAGTGAGGTTTAAAAAAAAAAAAGTTAATAGTTTAATAAAATTTATACTAAATAAATAAAAAATCTTAAGAAAAAAATAAAAAAACAAACATTTTTTTCCCTACAAAATGCTTTTTTTTTATAGAAAAAAATGAAAAAAAACTCCACATAATTGGTATCGACATGTCCGTAACTACCCGAACTATAAAACTATTATGTTATTTGACCCGCACAATGAACAAGGTAAAAAATAAATAAAAAAACTATGTCAGAATTGCTGTTCTCTGTTCACCTTGCCTTCCAAAAATGTGATAAAAAGCGATCAAAAAGTCAAATATACCCCAAAATAGTACCAAAAAAATCTATGAGTCGTTCTGCAAATAATAAGCCCTCATACAGCTGCATTAGCGGTAAAATAAAATAGTTATGGCTCTTAGAATATGGAAAAAAATAATAATAATTTAAATAAAAAAAAAAGGGTTTTTATTGTGCAAAACTAGTAAAACATAAAAAAACGATATAAATTTGGTATCTCCATAATTGTAACAACCCGCTAAATAACGTTCTTATGTTATTCATACCACACAGTAAACGGCGGGAATTTAAGACGCAAAGAGAAATGGCAAGATTTCTGTTTTTTTTCCATTATCCCCCCAAAAATGCTAATAAAAATTAATCAATTATATGTACCCAAAAATGGTGGCATTAAATAATACAGCTTGTCCTGCAAAAAAGTTATAGCACTATGCGACGATGGGAAAAAAAATGATTAATGCTTAAAATAGGCGGGTCACTAAGGGGTCAATGTATAAACTGTGTAAAGTAAGCTCCCTCTAGTGGTGGCTGTAGGTAGCTAAAATGTATAAATCTCCCAGCTATAAAAGGACAACTACAATGTAATTATAAACTAATAATGTATCTATTATATATGGGAGGAATATGAAGCCCCTTTAAAAACTATGTACACCTCTAAAAAAATATATATATTTTCTTAAAAAAAAGTGCAACTTTGTAATTACTTTTTATTAAAAATTATTTTTGCTTTTTCAGTTACAGCTACTTTGTATCCTGTATATAGTGCAGCTGTATCTAGCGTTGAGACCTGAATCCGTCAGTGTCAGCGGGTATGCAGGATCCACCTGTAATCGATCACATCTAAGTTCTAAACTGTCACGCAGGACCCGCTGACACTGAACCCGTCAGTACTGCTGACTTGACGGATTCAGATCTCAGCGCTAGATACAGCTGCTCTATATACAGGTTACAAAGCAGCAGTATCTCAAAAAGTAAAAATTATTTTTAATAAAAAGTAATTACAAAGTTGCAACAAACACAACGATACACAATTATATATAAAATAGTTTTCAAATGTTTACATCGCCTTTAAATGTAGAACAAGAGTTTTGTTTAGAATTGTAGCACCTGTAATGATTCCGGAATATAACCGTTCCACAGGAAAATGCTGCTCACTATGGGGTCAACCTCAATGCTGGTCACTGTGTCCCCATCCATGGCAAAGTCCATCACTGCAGTATAATAGAGGTCGGCCTGACCACACGTTTTGTTTTGACAGCTCGACTGTAGAAGATTCACTTCACAGGACGAAAGTGCCAAATCTGAGTCATGATTTTCTTCAGCTGTTAAAAACAAAAGCATAGACATTTCCAAATTTACTACATTAAAGCCAAATCATTGGTCATCATGAAGCATCATCCAAAAGAAACACTAATCAGTATGTACTGACACCGAGTAATTTCCTGCAAGCCTCTACTTCTGGAAAAAAATTTATTGCTTTTTTACATTTTTATTATATAATTTATAATGGTGAAGTATTATTCTGCACAAGCAGAAGCAGCCAGTGTACAAGTCCAACCGTACAGCTAAGAAAGCTCCCCAGGATTATAATAGTTATATTCTTGTATATAGGGGGCAGTATTATAGTAGTTATATTCTTGTACATAGGAGCAGTATTATAGTAGTTATATTCTTGTATATAGGAGGCAGTATTATAGTAGTTATATTCTTGTATATAGGAGCAGTATTATAGTAGTTATATTATTGTATATAGGGGCAGTATTATAGTAGTTATATTCTTGTATATAGGGGCAGTATTATAATAGTTATATTGTTGTATATAGGGGCAGTATTATAGTAGTTATATTCTTGTATATAGGAGGTAGTATTATAGTAGTAATATTCTTGTATATAGGGATCAGTATTATAGTAGTTATATTCTTGTATATAGGAGGCAGTATTATAGTAGTTATATTCTTGTATATAGGAGGCAGTATTATAGTAGTTATATTCTTGTATATAGGAGTAGTATTATAGTAGTTATATTCTTGTATATAGGAGGCAGTATTATAGTAGTTATATTCTTGTATATAGGGAGCAGTATTATAGTAGTTATATTCTTGTATATAGGGGCAGTATTATAATAGTTATATTGTTGTATATAGGGGCAGTATTATAGTAGTTATATTCTTGTATATAGGAGGTAGTATTATAGTAGTAATATTCTTGTATATAGGGATCAGTATTATAGTAGTTATATTCTTGTATATAGGAGGCAGTATTATAGTAGTTATATTCTTGTATATAGGAGGCAGTATTATAGTAGTTATATTCTTGTATATAGGAGTAGTATTATAGTAGTTATATTCTTGTATATAGGAGGCAGTATTATAGTAGTTATATTCTTGTATATAGGGAGCAGTATTATAGTAGTTATATTCTTGTATATAGGGGGCAGTATTATAGCAGTTATATTCTTGTATATAGGGGGCAGTATTATAATAGTTATATTCTTGTATATAGGGGGCAGTATTATAGTAGTTATATTCTTGTATATAGGGGGCAGTATTATAGTAGTTATATTCTTGTACATAGGGAGCAATATTATAGTAGTTATAATCTTGTATATAGGAGCAGTATTATAGTAGTTATATTCTTGTATATAGAGGGCAGTATTATAATAGTTATATTCTTGTATATAGCGGAAGTATTATAGTACTTATATTCTTGTATATAGGGGGCAGTATTATAGTAGTTATATTCTTGTATATAGGGGGCAGTATTATAGTAGTTATATTCTTGTATATAGGGGGCAGTATTATAGTAGTTATATTCTTGTACATAGGGAGCAATATTATAGTAGATATATTCTTGTATATAGGAGCAGTATTATAGTAGTTATATTCTTGTATATAGGGGGCAGTATTATAGTAGTTATATTCTTGTACATAGGGGGCAGTATTATAGTAGTTATATTCTTGTATAAAGGAGCAGTATTATAGTAGTTATATTCTTGTATATAGGGGCAGTATTATAGTAGTTATATTCTTGTATATAGGGGCAGTATTATAGTAGTTATATTCTTGTATATAGGGGGCAGTATTATAGTAGTTATATTCTTGTATATAGGAGCAGTATTATAGTAGTTATATTCTTGTATATAGGGGCAGTATTATAGTAGTTATATTCTTGTATATAGGAGCAGTATTATAGTAGTTATATTCTTGTATATAGGGGCAGTATTATAGTAGTTATATTTTTGTATATAGAGGGCAGTATTATAGTAGTTATATTCTTGTATATAGGGGGCAGTATTATAGCAGTTATATTCTTGTATATAGGAGGCAGCATTATAGTAGTTATATTATTGTATATAGGAGGTAGTATTATAGTAGTTATATTCTTGTATATAGTAGCAGTATTATAGTAGTTGTATTCTTATATATAGGGGCAGTATTATAGTAGCTATATTCTTGTATATAGGGGCAGTATTATAGTAGTTATATTCTTGTATATAGGGGCAGTATTAAAGTAGTTATATTCTTGTATATAGGGACAGTATTATAGTAGTTATATACTTGTACATAGGGAGCAGTATTATAGTAGTTATATTCTTGTATATAGGGAGCAGTATTATAGTAGTTATATTCTTGTACATAGGGGGGCAGTATTATAGTAGTTATATTCTTTTATACAGGAGCACTATTATAGTAGTTATATTCTTGTACATAGAGGGCAGTATTATAGTAGTTTTATTCTTGTATATAGGAGCAGTATTATAGTAGTTATATTCTTGTATATAGGAGGCAGCATTATAGTAGTTATATTCTTGTATAAAGGAGCAGTATTATAGTAGTTATATTCTTGTATAAAGGAGCAGTATTATAGTAGTTATATTCTTGTATATAGGGGGCACTATTGTAGTAGTTATATTATTGTATATAGGGGCAGTATTATAGTAGTTATATTCTTGTATATAGAGGCAGTATTATAGTAGTTATATTCTTGTATATAGAGGCAGTATTATAGTAGTTATATTCTTGTATATAGGAGGCAGTATTATAGTAGTTATATTCTTGTATATAGGGGGTAGTATTATAGTAGTTATATTCTTGTATATAGGAGCAGTATTATAGTAGTTATATTCTTGTATATAGAGGGCAGTATTATAATAGTTATATTCTTGTATATATAAGAGGCAATATTATACCGTGTTTCCCCGAAAGTAAGACAGTGTCTTACTTTCTTTTTATCCCCAAAAGCCCCACTATGTCTTACTTTCGGGGTATGTCTTATATTGGGAAAAAATTGTCGAATTATTTATTTATTTTTTTTCACAAACTTTATTTAACTGTTTTACATTTTTTTTTTTAGTCCCACCAGGGGACTTCACTATGCGATGTGCCGATCGCATATATAATGCTTTGGTATACTTAGTATACCGAAGCATTATTGCCTGTCAGTGTAAAACTGACAGGCAACCTATTAGGTCATGCCTCCGGCATCGCCTAACAGGCAGATGCTGAAAGCAGACCTGGGGGTCTTTGTTAGACCCCCGCCTGTCATGGAAACCCGACGGCGACCCGCGATTTGTTTGCGGGGGCGCCGATCGGGTGACAGAGGGAGCTCCCCCCTCTGTCAAACACATTAAATGCCGCTGTCACTATTGACAGCGGCATTTAATGGGTTAAACTGCCGGAATCGGCGCGCGCTTCGATTCCGGCAGTTGCAGCAGGAGCCAGGCTGTGTATAACAGCCGTGCTCCTGCCGCTGATCGCGTGGGTACAGTCTCAGTACCCGCGCCATCACAGGACGGATATATCCGTCCTCCTGCGCGAACTAGCAGCTGCTGAGGACGGATATATCCGTCCTTCGGCGTTAAGGAGTTAATACTGTGTGCATTACCGTATTTTAAGCAGGAGGCGGCATTGACAAGTGCAGGGGACGGCGCGGTGACGTATGGAGAGGGGGGCGGCGCGGAAGTGGGCAGGAGGCGGCAATACCCCCGTGTTTCCCCGAAAGTAAGACATATATCTTACTTTCGGGGTACGGCTTATATTAGCCGACCCCCCTGAAACCCCCGATACGTCTTACAATCAGGGGTGTCTTACTATCGGGGAAACACGGTAGTAGTTATATTCTTGAATATAGGGCTATTATTATAGTAGTTATATTCATGGATATAGGGGCAGTATTATAGTAGTTATATTATTGTATATAGGGGCAGTATTATAGTAGTAATATTCTTGTATATAGGGGCAGTATTATAGTAGTTATATTCTTGAATATAGGGCTAGTATTATAGTAGTTATATTTTTGTATATAGGAGCAGTATTATAGTAGATATATTCTTGTATATAGGAGCAGTAGTATAGTAGTTATATACTTGTATATAGGGGGCAGTATTCTAGTAGTTATATTCTTCTACATAGGAGCAGTATTATAGTAGTTATATTCTTGTACATAGGAGCAGTATTATAGTAGTTATATGCTTGTATATAGGAGCAGTATTATAGTATTTATATTCTTGTATATAGGGCAGTATTATAGTAGTTATATTCTTGTATATAGGGGCAGTATTATAGTAGTTATATTCTTGTATATAGGAACAGTATTATAGTAGTTATATTCTTGTATATAGGGGCAGTATTATAGTAGTTATATTCTTGTATATAGGGGCAGTATTATAGTAGTTATATTCTTGTATATAGGGGCAGTATTATAGTAGTTATATTCTTGTATATAGGAACAGTATTATAGTAGTTATATTCTTGTATATAGGAGGCAGTAATATAGCAGTTATATTCTTGCACATAGGGGCAGTATTATAGTCGTTATATTCTTGTATATAGGAGCAGTATTATAGTAGTTATATTCTTGTATATAGGGGGCAGTATTATAGTAGTTATATTCTTGTATATAGGGGCAGTATTATAGTAGTTATATTCTTGTATATAGGAGCAGTATTATAGTAGTTATATTCTTGTATATAGGGGCAGTATTATAGTAGTTATATTTTTGTATATAGATGGCAGTATTATAGTAGTTATATTCTTGTATATAGGGGGCAGTATTAGGGCAAAGCCACACGTGGCGGAATTGCTCTTGAATTCTGCTGCGGACACTCCGCAGCGTTAATCCGCAGCGGAGACGTTTCTCCATTGCCTTCCACTTCTTTTTAGTAGGCTTCGTTTAGACGAGGCTGAAAATTCCGCTGCGGAGCATAGACTGCGGTGCGGAATTTGGTGTCCGCAGCATACAATGGATGTTGCGGACCAGTGGCGGACTGGTTGCGGACTCATGGCGGAAGTTCTCCATTGACTTCAATGGAGATTCTAAATTCCGCAATGAAGTCCGCAGCTGTCATGCACATGTTATGTGTTCTGCGGATGCGTCTTGCTTTTTTGACATGACATTTCTTCATTCTGGCTGGACCTATGTTTTTCTAGGTCTACAGCCAGACTGAGGAAGTCAATGGGGCTCCCGTAATTACGGGAGCGTTGCTAGGAGACGTCAGTAAATAGTCACTGTCCAGGGTGCTGAAAGAGTTAAGCGATCGGCAGTAACTGTTTCTGCACCCTGGACAGTGACTACCGATCCCAATATACAGCAACCTGTAAAAAAAATAGAAGTTCATACTTACCGAGAACTCCCTGCTTCTGTCTCCTGTCCGGCTTCCCAGGATGACGTTTCAGTCTAAGTGACGGCTGCAGCCAATCACAGGCTGCAGTGGTCACATGGACTGCAGCGTCATCCAGGGAGGTCGGGCTGGATGGCGAAAGAGGGACACGAATTTCATACTTACCGGCCGTTGTCTTGGTGACGCGGCCCTCTTTCGGCATCCAGCCCGACCTCCCTGGATGACGCGCCAGTCCATGTGACCGCTGCAGCCTGTGCTTGGCCTGTGATTGGCTGCAGCCGTCACTTAGACTGAAACGTCATCCTGGGAGGCCGGACTGGAGACAGAAGCAGGGAGTTCTCGGTAAGTATGAACTTCTATTTTTTTGACAGGTTGCTGTATATTGTGATCGGTAGTCACTGTCCCGGGTGCAGAAACAGTTACTGACGATCGCTTAACTCTTTCAGCACCCTGGACAGTGACTATTTACAGACGTCTCCTAGCAACGCTCCCGTCATTACGGGAGCCCCATTGACTTCCTCAGTCTGGCTGTAGACCTAGAAATACATAGGTCCAGCCAGAATGAAGAAATGTCAAGTTAAAAAAGCAAGACGGATCCGCAGCACACATAACATGTGCATGACAGCTGCGGACTTCATTGCGGAAATTAGAATCTCCATTGAAGTCAATGGAGAAATTCCGCCATGAGTCCGCCACTGCTCCGCAACAGACAGAGCATGCTGCGGACACCAAATTCTGCTCCGCAGCGGAATTTTACGCATCGTTTAAACGAACACTGCTAAATTAAAGTGGAAGTCAATGGACAAACGGCTCCGCTGCGGATTAACGCTGCGGAGTGTCCGCAGCGGAATTTAAGTGAAATTCCGCCACGTGTGAATCCAGCCTTATAGTACTTATATTCTTGTATATAGGAGCAGTATTATAGTAGTTATATTATTGTATATAGGAGGTAGTATTATAGTAGTTATATTCTTGTATATAGGGGCAGTATTATAGTCGTTATATTCTTGTATATAGGGGCAGTAATGTAGTAGTTATATTCTTGTATATAGGGGCAGTATTATAGTAGTTATATTCTTGTATATAGGGGCTGTATTATAGTAGTTATATTCTTGTATATAGGAGCAGTATTATAGTAGTTATATTCTTGTATATAGGAGCAGTATTATAGTAGTTATATTCTTGTATATAGGAGCAGTATTATAGTAGTTATATTCCTGTATATAGGGAGCAGTATTATAGTAGTTATATTCTTGTATATAGGGAGCAGTATTATAGTAGTTATATTCTTGTATATAGGGAGCAGTATTATAGTAGTTACATTCTTGTATATAGGGGGCAGTATTATAGTAGTTATATTCTTGTATATAGAGGGCAGTATTATAGTAGTTATATTCTTGTATATAGGGGGAAGCATTATAGTAGTTATATTCTTGTATATAGGAGCAGTATTATAGTAGTTATATTCCTGTATATAGGAGCAGTATAAGGGCATGACCACACATGGCGGAATTCCTCCGCAACTGTCCGCATCCATGCCGCACAGAATCTGCGTTGCAGATTCTGCTGCGGATCTGCACAAAATGTGCAGTACATTGATGCGGACTAGCTGCTGCGGACTGCGGGAAAAGTGCTTCCCTTCTCCCTATCAGTGCAGGATAGAGAGAAGGGACAGCACTTTCCCTAGTGAAAGTAAACGACTTTCATACTTACCGGCCGTTGTCTTGGTGACGCGTCCCTCTTTCGGCATCCAGCCCGACCTCCCTGGATGACGCGCCAGTCCATGTGACCGCTGCAGCCTGTGCTTGGCCTGTGATTGGCTGCAGCCGTCACTTACACTGAATCGTCATCCTGGGAGGCCGGACTGGAGACAGACCCAGGGAGTTCTCGGTAAGTATGAACTTATATATTTTTTTACAGATACATGTATATTGAGATCGGTAGTCACTGTCCCGGGTGCAGAAACAGTTACTGCCGATCGCTTAACTCTTTCAGCACCCTGGACAGTGACTATTTACTGACGTCTCCTAGCAACGCTCCCGTCATTACGGGAGCCCCATTGACTTCCTCAGTCTGGCTGTAGACCTAGAAATACATAGGTCCAGCCAGAATGAAGAAATGTCAAGTTAAAAAAGCAAGACGCATCCGCAGCACACATGACATGTGCATGACAGCTGCGGACTTCATTGCGGAACTTTGAATCTCCATTGAAGTCAATGGAGAAATTCCGCCATGAGTCCGCCACTGCTCCGCAACAGACAGAGCATGCTGCGGACACCAAATTCCGCTCCGCAGCCTATGCTCCGCAGCGGAATTTTCAGCCTCGTCTAAACGAACACTGCTAAATTAAAGTGTAAGTCAATGGAGAAACGGCTCCGCTGCGGATTAACGCTGCGGAGTGTCCGCAGCGGAATTTAAGTGAAATTCCGCTATGTGTGAACCCGCCCTTATAGTAGTTATATTCTTGTATATAGGAGCAGTATTATAGTAGTTATATTCTTGTATATAGGGGCAGTATTATAGTAGTTATATTCTTGTATATAGGAGCAGTATTATAGTAGTTATATTCTTGTATATAGGGGCAGTATTTTAGTAGTTATATTCTTGTATATAGGGAGCAGTATTATAGTAGTTATATTCTTGTATATAGGGGCAGTATTATAGTAGTTATATGCTTGTATATAGGGAGCAGTATTATAGTAGTTATATTCTTGTATATAGGGGGCAGCATTATAGTAGCTATATTCTTGTATATAGGGGGCAATATTATAGTACAGGGTGGGCCATTTATATGGATACACCTAAATAAAATTGGAATGGTTGGTGATATTAACTTCCTGTTTGTGGCACATTAGTATATGGGAGGGGGGAAACTTTTCAAGCTGGGTGTTGACCATGGCGGCCATTTTGAAGTCGGCCATTTTGTATCCAACTTTAGTTTTTTCAATGGGAAGAGGGTCATGTGACACATCAAACTTATCGAGAATTTCACAAGAAAAACAATGGTGTGCTTGGTTTTAACGTTACTTTATTCTTTCATGAGTTATTTACAAGTTTCTGACCACTTATAAAATGTGTTCAAAGTGCTGCCCATTGTGTTGTATTGGTAATGCAACCCTCTTCTCCCACTCTTCACACACTGATATCAACACCGCAGAAGAAATGGCTCCCGATCTGACCCCCTTAGACTTTTATCTTTGGGGTCATCTGAAGGCAATTGTCTATGCTGTGAAGATACGAGATGTGCAGCAACTGAAACTACGGATACTGGAAGCCTGTGCTAGCATTTCTTCTGCGGTGTTGCTATCAGTGTGTGAAGAGTGGGAGAAGAGGGTTGCATTGACAATCCAACACAATGGGCAGCACTTTGAACACATTTTATAAGTGGTCAGAAACTTGTAAATAACTCATGAAAGAATAAAGTAACGTTAAAACCAAGCACACCATTGTTTTTCTTGTGAAATTCTAGATAAGTTTGATGTGTCACATGACCCTCTTCCCGTTGAAAAAACTAAAGTTGGATACAAAATGGCCGACTTCAAAATGGCCGCCATGGTCAACACCCAGCTTGAAAAGTTTCCCCCCTCCCATATACTAATGTGCCACAAACAGGAAGTTAATATCACCAACCATTCCCATTTTATTTAGGTGTATCCATATAAATGGCGCACCCTGTAGTTATATTCTTGTATATAGGGGCAGTATTATAGGAGTTATATACTTGTATATAGGGGCAGTATTATAGTAGTTATATTCTTGTATATAGGAGCAGTATTATAGTAGTTATATTCTTGTATATAGGGGCAGTATTATAGTAGTTATATTCTAGTATATAGGAGCAGTATTATAGTAGTTATATTCTTGTATATAGGAGCAGTATTATAGTAGTTATATTCTTGTATATAGGGGGCAGTATTATAGTAGTTATATTCTTGTATATAGGAACAGTAATATAGTAGTTATATTCTTGTATATAGGGGGCAGTATTATAGTAGTTATATTCTTGTACATAGGGGGCAGTATTATAGTAGCTATATTCTTGTATATAGGGGCAGTATTATAGTAGTTATATTCTTGTATATAGGGGGCAGTATTATAGTAGTTATATTCTTGTATATAGGGGCAGTATTATAGTAGTTATATTCTTGTATATAGGGGGCAGTATTATAGTAGTTATATTCTAGTATATAGGAGCAGTATTATAGTAGTTATATTCTTGTATATAGGAGCAGTATTATAGTAGTTATATTCTTGTATATAGGGGGCAGTATTATAGTAGTTATATTCTTGTATATAGGGGCAGTATTATAGTAGTTATATTCTTATATATAGGGGCAGTATTATACTAGTTATATTCTTGTGTATAGGAGCAGTATTATAGTAGTTATATTCTTGTATATAGGAGCCGTATTATAGTAGTTATATTCTTGTATATAGGAGCAGTATTATAGTAGTTATATTCTTGTATATAGGAGCAGTATTATAGTAGTTATATTCTTGTATATAGGGAGCAGTATTATAGTAGTTATATTCTTGTATATAGGAGCAGTATTATAGTAGTTATATTCTTGTATATAGGGGCAGTATTACAGTAGTTATATTATTGTATATAGGAGCAGTATTATAGTAGTTATATTCTTGTACATAGGGGCAGTATTATAGTAGTTATATTCTTGTATATAGGAGGCAGTATTATAGTAGTTATATTTTTGTATATAGGGATCAGTATTATAGTAGTTATATTCTTGTATATAGTGGGCAGTATTATAGTAGTTATATTCTTGTATATAGGGGTAGTATTATAGTAGTTATATTCTTGTATATAGGGGCAGTATTATAGTAGTTATATTCTTGTATATAGGGGGCAGTATTATAGTAGTTATATTCTTGTACATAGGGTGTAGTATTATAGTAGTTATATTCTTGTACATAGGGGGCAGTATTATAGTATTTATATTCTTGTACATAGGAGTCAGTATTATAGTAGTTATATTCTTGTATATAGGGGCAGTATTATAGTAGTTATATTCTTGTATATAGGGGCAGTATTATAGTAGTTATATTCTTGTATATAGGAGAAGTATTATAGTAGTTATATTCTTGTATATAGGAGCAGTATTATAGTAGTTATATTCTTGTATATAGGAGGCAGTATTATAGTAGTTATATTCTTGTATATAGGGGCAGTATTATAGTAGTTATATTCTTGTATATAGGGGCAGTATTATAGTAGTTATATTCTTGTATATAGGAGCAGTATTATAGTAGTTATATTCTTGTATATAGGGGGCAGTATTATAGTAGTTATATTCTTGTACATAGGGGGCAGTATTATAGTATTTATATTCTTGTATATAGGGGCAGTATTATAGTAGTTATATTCTTGTATATAGGAGAAGTATTATAGTAGTTATATTCTTGTATATAGGAGCAGTATTATAGTAGTTATATTCTTGTATATAGGAGGCAGTATTATAGTAGTTATATTCTTGTATATAGGGGCAGTATTATAGTAGTTATATTCTTGTATATAGGGGCAGTATTATAGTAGTTATATTCTTGTATATAGGAGCAGTATTATAGTAGTTATATTCTTGTATATAGGGGGCAGTATTATAGTAGTTATATTCTTGTACATAGGGGGCAGTATTATAGTATTTATATTCTTGTACATAGGAGTCAGTATTATAGTAGTTATATTTTATCATACATTATTCCCTAGGGGGCTGAACAGTTGTTGAATGACAATGAAAAGCTTCAACTTTTTTACGGCTCTTTGCACATAATTATGGTTATTGTATTTATATAATTTTTCGGAATACAGATAATACAAATGATTAGGTTAGAAGTAAAATGTTGCTTACTATCTCAGAATAACAAATTTCAAGGGATACAATATTTTGCTGCATCTCAATAATGTGTAATCGTCAGAATGTTACATGAATAAGATTTACAGTATCGCTCAAAACCCAACCACAAGAGCCTGGGGCACAAAAATTACTGGAGTCACCAAATTTATCTCAATCTTTAACAGGAACAATTTATTTCTAAATATTTTCAAACGTGCTCGTTGAAAGCCCAATCTTTACGTCCCAAGGTTCCCTTTGATCTAATTATTCAGAAATTATGTTTGAAAATTATTAAAAAGGGTTTAAAAAAACCAAAACAGCACTTGACATTTCAACGTTAAGTACATTTTTTTATGTATTTTTATTTTTATTTTAAAGACCAAGGCACTTTATGACCCGCCAGTTAGAGGCTGGGGGGTCTCCGGTTTCCCAGAAATTTCTCCAGTGACCAGGGCAGGAGGCCCTTACATACTATGAGACCAGTGGTATCGCTAGCACCTAGCATTTAGGGCCCAAGCCCTGGATTTTTGGCCCGGTGCCCGAACGACTGTCACATTCAATTGTACCTGCGTCCTCAGGATGAAGATTCAATTGAATACTATAGCAGAGCAGGGAGCTATTAGCTCCCTGCTCTGTCATTCACTAGGCTACAGGCCAAGCTAGGCCTGCAGCCTATAAAATGCAGAGACAGTATCCCTGCGCAGCCCAGCGTGGTGACATCACTGGATCGTGCCGGCCTACGCAAAGATTCCATCTCGGCGCTTCATAGAGTGCAGGACTGAGGAGGCTGTGAAGCTCTGTTCATCGTGGGAATGGGGATAGGTGAATATTAGTTTTTTTTTTCATTTGTTTGGTGGCACTATCTATAAGGGGGGGTAGAACTATCCACAATGGGTTGTGTGGCACTATCCGAAAAAGGGGGGTGTGTGGAACTATCCACAAGAGGGAAGTGTGTGGCACTATTTACAGGGGCTGTGTGTTCCATTATCTACAGGGAGCTGTGTGTGACACTATCCACAGGGGGCTGTGAGTGGCACTATCTACAGAGGGCTGTGAGTGGCACTATCTATAAGGGGTGTGTGTGTGTGTGTGTGTGATCTATAAGGGGTGTGTGTGTGTGTGTGTGTGTGTGTGTGTGTGTGTGTATGGCACTATCTACAAGGGAGGTGTGGCACTATCTACAAGGGGGGAGTGTGTGGCACTACCTACATGGGGGAGTGTGTGGCACTATTTACAGGGGCTGTGTGTGGCATTATCTACAGGGGGCAGTGTGTGGCACTATCAGCGGGTGGCTGGGAGTGACCCTATCTACAGAGGGCTGTGTGGCACTTCCTACATGGGTGTGTGGCACTATCTATAAGGGATGTGTGTGGCACTATCTACAAGGGGGTTATGGCCCTATCTACAAGGCAGGTGTGTGTGGCACTATCTACAAGGGGGGTGTGGCACTATCTGAAAAGTGGAAGTGTGGCACTATCCACAAGGGTGGGTGTCGCTATCTACAAGGGAGAAGCCCTAGTGTGACCATATGATTATGTACAGCACCCAATGGTGGATGCTATCTTGTGGAACCTCAAAGTAAGTATCTAATGTTTCTTATTGGGACTATATTGTTTTTAGTTGAGCTTCAACCTTTTCATATAGCGCTGCTTGGCGCCGAATAGTAACCCATCATTGTTTTGAAAGCTTAGTTTGACTACTACATTGTGCGGTAACTCATTGTATCAAGTTGTGTAGAACCTCAACTAGTTAATATCACACTCTGTATAACGTCACTGTGATCATATCATGTTGTCTAGAACCTCAACTAGTCCATATAACACTCGGTAAAACGTCACTGAGATCGAATCATGTTTGTGCAGAACCTCAACTAGTCCAAATAATACTTGGTATAACGTCACTGAGATCATATCATGTTATGTAGAACCTTAACTAGTCCATATAACACTCGATATAACGTCACTGAGATCATATCATGTTGTGTAGAACCTCAACTAGTCCATATAACAGTGGGTATAACGTCACTGAGATCATATCATGTTGTGTAGAACCTCAACTAGTCCATATAACAGTGGGTATAACGTCACTGAGATCATATCATGTTGTGTAGAACCTCAGTGTTTCCATCTTGGACTTACCTTCATTCATTGTATCGAACCTTAGTGTGATCTTACAATCATTCTCCAATTGACTGGCATCTGAGCAGGAAATTGGAATTGTGCTCTTCACTGTTAATCTATATTCTCTTCCATCTTCTGAAATGGTGTAAGACTCTGGAACCAACTGTAAAAAGAAAGTAGATACAGGTTTTGTCGAATAATTAAGAGAGTGTTAGCTGACAGATAAACATCTCATAAAAAAAAACATATCTATTCAAGGTCTATGTCCCCACTCAGACTCATAATCCAATCTCTCTATGTCGCGAATATAAGGACTAAAGGGCCTTTTACGTGAGCAATTACGTGTAAAATTTGTCGTTGATAAAAATCTTTTATGATAACCTAAAAATTATCGAGTGTCAGCGGTAAGTCCCCACGTGTAAAGTTAGTCGTTAGCGGTTGAAACAGGGATGTGGAATCGTTTTTTGGAAGGACCAGCAATCTCAAAAGAGATTCATATGTTAATGACTCGCTAAATCGATCAACATTTAGCTTTTGAACCAAGAACATTTCTCTGCCTGGATAGTATAACTTGCATTGGCAACTAGTAAACCCTATCATCACCAAAAAAAAAAAAATCCCCCTGAAAATCTCGTATTTTTTGTGTGTGTATACAGTTGAAATGAGACTAATGGGTCTCCATGTTTACTGACTACAATCATGTCCTGTGTAGTCTGATCGTGTAGTCATGTAGTGTTATATTCTTCTATCTGTCCCCTCTTCTTAATAATCTACAGACCGTTGAAGAGGGGCAGATGGAAAAAAAAAAAGTAACACATGACTTAAGGATCAGACTACACAGAAATTGTTTGTAGTCTGTAACCATGGAGACACCTAGGTTTGCATAGAAGTTGTATGCACAAAATTGTATATTTTTAATCAATCTTTGTAGAGTTATTTTATTTTTTTTTCATTTGATATGTTTTGGAGTAATAAAAAATGGTTGCAAAAGTAATCATACTCCTTATAATATTTAAACAACTAAAATTAAAGAAATGTTATCCCAAAGTCACCAACATGTCCAGTAGAAGGAATGTTATCTCAAACATGTTGTCTACTCGAGAACAAAGACTCTTTTGGGCAGTGTATTTACTTTAATAACAGGTCATAAAAGATTATTTTACAATTTACCTTAATGCCAGCAAAAAATTCTTCACTCTCTAGAGTGAGACTGTGAACATCTGGTTGTTCTAAGTTAAAGCTGGAGACGCTGCAGTATATCTGTGTGATAAAACGTGACGACAGAATTAGGTGGGACAATAATCAGTAGTCTGACATTGTAACATCAAAGTACTTGGTGTGTCGGATTACACCTGAGGTACACAGGGGAATGCAGGGGAGGGTGCAGGTTATAAAGTTTAGTATAGATTATGTATGAAAGACTTAACGGCCCATTCCCTTACAATAGCTGCCGGTCGAACGCTCTTTCGGCGATGGTTGTTCCACCCGACTCCCCCATACACAGGCTTGACCGAGCGTGCATGTGTTTTCAACGGGTAGAGGGTAATAAGCCGCTGAAGACGCCTCTGGCAGCAGCTTATCTGCCCTTGGAACAAAGGATCGGGCAAGTTGAAATCCAACATGCCCGATCCTTCTTTCCACTGGCATCTATTGTTGGGGAGGGTCAGGACACCCACATATAGAGATAGTCGGCTGGTTCCGCCAAAATCATCGGGTTTGCCAACTTTTATCTAATGTGTATGGGCACATCTTGAGATGTGGACTTTTATGGATGGGAAAGACAAATAATAAGGAAAAAAGATCTGAAAAACGTTAAAACTTCTGAACTTTGTTGTTGGCAAAGGCTTTTGAGAAGACTATGGAAAGAAGAAAAAGTTGATCCTTGACCAAACCAAGCTGACCGCAGACTCCTATCATCCTGCAGATGTCTTCCTCCCCAGAGATGCCAGCACATACAGCCGTCCTGTCCTGCAGTGATAATAGGGTGCACGCTCTAGCTCATTCCCCGCCTTAATGGACCAGAGCACACACATGTTTTAGATTGACTGATTGCTCCCAGATCACCCTGGACTATAAGAAGGGCCCTGCCCCTTCCTTCATTGTCTGAGCGTTGTTGTGTTTACCCGTGTTAGTCTTTGCAAATAATCCCTTAGTGTTTTCCAGTTCCCAGTGTTCCCGTTCCTGCTACCTGTATCCTGTATCCCGTGCTACCTTGTTCTTGTGCCGTAGAGAGTTGGAGTCGTGTTTTGTCATATACTATGCCTGCTGTATTTCACCTCACTGGTGTCTGCCTGCTGCCAAGGTCCCATCCGAGCCTGCCATTGCTACTATCTGTATTGCCACAGGTACCCTTATTCGAACGATTGACTTTGCCTTGGTATCCTGTTTGGTTAGCTGCTATCCCGCTACAGTGGTACGGCCCAGTGGGTCCCCACACCCATTGTGACACTGACCTTCTAAAAGGATCCAAAATGACCTCTAGATTTCACACGGCCATGATACAGGTGCATTTTAGCTTTTGTATTAGGGGGCAAGACCAGTGTTTCCTGCAGTTCTGCTGATCATATCATGGTGTGACCTAAGTTTGGTTTAGTCAAGTGTTTTTCGATGTTTCTAAGCCATGGACCCCCTACTCGAATACATTACATCAAGTCACGCTATGGTCACACACTTTGCTGCACATTAAAAGCAAAGCATAAGGACAGTATGAGTACCCCCTGGAGGGATGGTGTGTACCCCCTGAGGTACATGTACCACAGGTCAAGAATTTAGGGTAAAGTAGACCCATTGAGGATCTGGGTTTTGTGAGTGTAATGCAGATGTCTGGTACGAGTCTTATAATAAGAAGAGATACTCTTTTAGAAAAGGCTGTTATTACTGGATAGATTGGAGAAGGAGAAAAAAAGAACCTTCTAAGATAGATAAACAGGGTCCAATAAAGAAGAACATATCATTGAGAAGCCTAAGGACCCAAAAAGAAGACAGGACATAGAAGGAAAACCTTATTGAGATGGTCATCAAGAGATGAAATTTGACTTGATGACAAATATTAATAATGATATAGCTATTTTTTTTAAATCTATTTGTGGGGGTATCAGATCCATAGATTTTACTTTGAACTGTAAAAAGCTTAAAGCAAAAGCCGAGACGTAGCCTTGACCTAAAGTTCTTTAGAAGAAATTCACTTCAAATAAAATAAAATTCTTACTCGGTCTCCAAGTCTGACATTTATTCCGTCCAGCTCTATGATAGAAAATGTCTGCACTATAGCCTCTTGTCTAAGTTCTTCCTTCTCTCCTCTGGTAGATAGTCTAGACCATCTCACCAGGAATCCCAAGGAACTGTTCGTAGAAGGAGCCTCAAAAGAACATTTCAGATGAACCCTTGTGCCAACCATCTCCGTCACAACTTCGGGGGTAGATGGAGATTCCGGTAGCAGACTTTGAGAGTTTGCTTTACCTGCAATATAATATAATTAAATATTTCAAAAGTGATCCGATTAATCCCTCAACGACTTGAATGTTTTGGGTCTGAAAAACACTTTTTAGTGGTTTTGCGCACGTAGTGGTCTAACGACCCAAACTTTTTTATTTATCTTGCTACCAAAATAAATTTTTGCACCTTTTTTTCGTGACACATAGGGCTGTTTTAAAAATGAAAAATAAAATAAAAATTGTAGTATTTTTTTTTTTAAAGTTACATTAGTATTAAATTGGCCAAAATATAAATAAATTACATATATATATCTATATCTATAGATATATATATATTGTTTTTAATTCTTGAATATATTCTTTCGTTCTTTTCTTTTTTACATTGGAAAATTCACATTAAAATAAAGTATTAGACTGGGTTCCCCATTTTAGTTCATCATTTTGATATCATATGTATAGTCCCGAGTCATCGGGATGGAAATAGCGACGGTTTGGGTGGGCTGAAAGTTTGGTGGGGGATAAATCCCTGAGTTTTTAATGGATGCAATTTCATATGATATTGCATGTCAGACCCTCTGTGGCATTGTATGCACTCTGCCTGATAACAAATGCTACTACTAAGACCCAGCAGCTCTGCCATGCGGATGGGCATTGTCGCCAAGGCCGGCCTTTGGGGTGTGCGACCTGTGTCATCGCACATGGCGCATCACTCCAGCATGTGGAAGGCGGCACTGTGCTGGCTTCCTTCCCCTGCTTGTGTTTCTGAAGCGCCCGGTCCTGACGACTCTACAGCTGCCTTTCCACCCATGCGCTCCTTCTCTGCTCACGGCGTAACTACCGCTGTAGCAGCCATAGCGGCTGCTATGGGGTCCGCAGCATGAGGGGACCTGTGCTGCCCACCGGGACCACCCCCCCTCTTGCACGATGGCGCCGCTAGCAGCTGCTATGGCTACTACAGTAGTAGCGACGCCACATTCAATAGTATCTGCATCCTTAGGACACAGATACGATTGAACACTATGGCAGAGCAGAGAGGTATCTCCCTGCTCTGCTATTTACGAGGCTACAGGCCGTTACTGGATCACGCTGGCCTACGCAAGCATCCCGTCAGCGTTGTAAAGGTGGTGGGGGGTAGTATGGCACTGTCTACAAGGGGAGGTGGGGGGCTGTATGGGGCTGTTTACAAGGGGAGGTAGGGGCTGTATGGCAAAATCTATAGGGGGGGGGGCTGTATGCCAGAATCTACAGGTGGCACTATCTACAAGGGAGGCTATGTGTGGCACCCAGGGGAGGGAAGGGGGGACATTATACTGTGGGGGGCACTAAGGGAGCATTATACTGTGTGGGGTCTACTAAGGGGAAATTATACTGTGTAGGGGCACTACAGGGGGCAATATACTATGTGTGGCACTTAGGGGGCATTATACTGTGTGGGCAAAATACTGTATCCTTAAGGGGGTTATAATATATTATTAAATATTATTATTATACTGTATGGGGCAGCTATGGGGGCATTGTACTGTATGGTGGGCACTAAAGAGGCATTATGATGTGTGGGGGCAATATACTGTGTGCGGTCACTTAGGGGACATTTTACTGTGTGTGAGGGGGAACTAAAGGAGGCATTATACTGTGTGGGGGAACTATAATGGGTATTACACTGTGTGGCGGCAATATACTTTTTTATGGGGCATTTTTTTTATGATGGGGATGGGGCGCCGAAAGAAAATTTTGCACGTGCCGCCATCTATCCTAAGGCCGGCACTGATTGCCGCCACTTCTATTCCCTACACAGCCATCATTAAGCTCTGCAAGCTGAATTAGGAAAGACAAAATCGGTATTAACTGCGTTGGCTCTTTCTTTTTCGGAGCCCTGCTCCTGCACCCGACCCGCTCCTCCTGGCTTGCAGGTGCTTTAACCCCAGATTACAGTCCAGGACCGTAGTCCTTAACATGTTAATATGACTAAATATTCATCACACTTACTTGTGCATATGCCATTGACTTCTATCTCTCTATCATCACATTGGGATCTAGAGTCTGGAAGCACTGAAAAAGTAAAATCATACAACTTAAATAATTGTAACAAAAGCATGGATGACTAGAGATAAATCTACACCCAAACCAACCATACCCAGTGCCAACATCGATACACCGACTATGCCACCCTTGGTTTCCTTACCTTTATTTCTTATATTAGTATAAGGACTTACCCTCTGCACAGTAGCCCATACACCCTTGTGTAGGCTGCAACAAATATACAAAAAAGTCCCCACAGTTTCTGACAGTCACTGGGATACGGAAAAGGCAACAATCCTTGATGCTACTGAAGAAGAACTGCCACGTGGCACAAGCCGTGAGATGCCTCTCCTCACCCGCTGCCGGGAGAGATTCTGATTCCCTTAAGGACAACCATACAGGAGCTTGTGTCCCACAGTGATTCATCTGCCAAAGAGAAAGAGAATGGCGTCAACATTAGGAGCCTCTTCTACGCACTTAATAATCATATTATATCTACTGCCACCGCTGCCGCACAGCTTCTTCCTGAGTATTTTCTGCTCTAGAATTGAGTTCTATATACTTTTCTATGACCATTTGATTATCCAGAACAGTTGATAATCCAGAATGATACCTTTCAGGTCCCATTAGTGTCAGATTAAAGCTAAATGATTAAAAATGGATTGTCCGTATGGAGCAATTTCTTTACATTGTCCTGTGACATTAGAACAGAGATGTAACTTGTCGTTTCTGGACCTCAATGCAAAATCTGTGACCGGGACCCCACCTACCATTTATAATACTAGTGTCTTCTTATGTGGCAGAGGGGCCTTTGGGACATAGGTGTAACTAGGAAAGACTGGGCCCCATAGCAAACTTTTGACCGGGCATAGTAGTGTCATACAGCCCCCACCTCCCCCTTGTAGACTGTGCCCGACCGCCCCCTTGTAGACAGTGCCCCCAATGCCCCCTTGGAGAGAGTGCCATACAGCCCCCACCTTCCCCTTGTAGACAGTGCCCCCCACATTCACCTTGTAGATATTGCCATACAGCCCCCACCTCCCCCTTGTAGACTGTGCCCCCACCGCCCCCTTGTAAACAGTGCCATACATCTCCCACCTCCCCCTTGTAGACAGTGCCCCAAAACAAATAAAACAAAAAAATTATACTCACCTAGGCCCGTTCCCATGACGAACGTAGCTGCTCCACAATGCCGACGGGATCCTTGCGTAGGCCGCCGTGATCCAGTCAGGTCATGATGCCGGCCTGTGCAGCAAACCTGCCCCTGTGCCTGATCAGCTGCAGGCCGAATGGCCTGTAGCCTACTAAATGGCAGAGCAGGGAGATACTTCCCTCCTCTGCCATAGTGTTCAATAGTGTCTGTGTACTAAGGACGCAGATACTATTGAATTACTATTCAATGTGGCAGCGCTACCGCTGTAGCAGCCATAGCGGCTGCTAGCGGCACCACCTGGCATGGGGGAGCCATACCGGTGGGCGGCACGGGCCCCCTCATATCACGGGCCCCGTAGCAGCAGCTATGGCTGCTGCGACGGTAGTTACACCACTGCTTTGGGGCATCTCAGACACCGGCAGGTGAGGCTGCTACCTTGGCACCCCCTATAGCTCCACCTCAGTATTGTAGAGAATCAACAGAGCACATCCTTGTGATTATACATAGTTAAAACACAGTAGAGTCCCATTATTATGACCACCTTCTACTTTCGATGTCGGCAGCGTGTAGCCCATGAAGGAAGTGATGTGTCATAGTTTGGTGAGTATATAAGGTGTGCGGTCGTCTGTCTGATCACATATCACTCGTTGTTGTCATGGGTAAAAGGGGCAATTTATCAGAGTTGTAATAAGGGCTGATTATTGGCTTTCGAGCCCGGGGTGGCGGTATTTCTCACACAGCGCAGTTTGTGAACTGTTCGCGTGCTGCTGTGGTGAAAGTGTATTGTGAGTGGACAAATGGCACCAATGGGAATAACATACATGGAACATGCGGAGCAACACGGCCATTGATGTGAGAGGTGAATGCCGGCTATGAAGGTGCGCGAGGGCCGAACAACACGCTACAGTGGAGCAGCTCACCATGAAAATCAACCAGGAGGCTACGACGTGTGTCTAATACAACAGTTCACTGAACCCGTTTTTCATGGCATTCTCTGGGCCACTCATCCATGTAGAGGGCTCTGAGCCGATGTGAGTATGAATCCATCATTGCAGATCACGTCGTCCCCCCCCCCCCCCCCCATACATGCTGTTTGCCTTCCCTGGGGCAGATGGAATCTTCCAGCAAGTGTCCGACAGTGGTTGGAAGAGCCTGACCAAGACTTCCAAGTAATTCCCTGGCCCCTAATTCTCCAGACTTGTACCCAATTGAGTATCTCCAGTAAACGTGGGATGTTCTGCAGTCAGCATGGCGCCAGCTACCTGAGACCAGAGACCAGCACCTTATTGAGTCACTGCCCGCCCGTCTACTGCTGTCCGTGCTACACATGGCAGTTACTCTGGATATTAGCTGGTGGTCATAATAATCTGACTCGACTGTGTATAATTATTCTATACACAGGTTTGGTGGTGCACTAGGTAGAGATCCGAACTTCACCTCAACCAGCTGACATTGTACATGATGTATGAATATTAGACAAAGATATTTCTTCTATTAGTTTCCCTTCTCCTAGTGATTTCTTATGTTTGTTACACTCTTTAATTTGTTTTACTGTTCTAATCTATTACATATTTAATGTGTAAATGGAAAGATGATGATGTTTTAGGAAAGAATCACAATGTGTAACAGAGACTGGAGAACAATCATTATATAGTAAATAACCACAAAAAAGTAAAGCACAAATAATACACGAGAAAGCAAAACAAAGTATAGAGCAATTCAGTTCGATATGAAAATGTCAAATATGATGCATTGCAGTAGTTTATTGCATATTCTTCTGCATGAGGGGCAGTATTGTAGTAGTTATATTCTTGTATATAGGGGGCAGTATTGTAGTAGTTATATTCTTGTATATAGGGGCAGTATTATAGTAGTTATATTCTTGTATATAGGGGGCAGCATTATAGTAGTTATATTCTTGTATATAGGGGGCAGTATTATAGTAGTTATATTCTTGTATATAGGGGCAGTATTATAGTAGTTATATTCTTGTACATAGGGGGTAGTATTATAGTAGATATATTCTTGTATATAGGAGCAGTATTATAGTAGTTATATTCTTGTATATAGGGGGCAGCATTATAGTAGTTATATTCTTGTACATAGGAGCAGTATTATAGTAGTTATATTCTTGTATATAGGGGGCAGTATTATAGTAGTTATATTCTTGTATATAGCGGGAGTATTGTAGTAGTTATATTCTTGTATATAGGGGCAGTATTATAGTAGTTATATTCTTGTATATTGGGGGCAGTATTATAATAGTTATATTCTTGTATATAGGAGTAGTATTATAGTAGTTATATTCTTGTATATAGGATCAGTATTATAGTAGTTATATTCTTGTATATATGGCAGTATTATAGTAGTTATATTCTTGTATATAGGAGCAGTATTATAGTAGTTATATTCTTGTATATATGGCAGTATTATAGTAGTTATATTCTTGTATTTAGGAGCAGTATTATAGTAGTTATATTCTTGTATATATGGCAGTATTATAGTAGTTATATTCTTGTATATAGGAGCAGTATTATAGTAGTTATATTCTTGTATATATGGCAGTATTATAGTAGTTATATTCTTGTATATAGGGGCAGTATTATAGTAGTTATATTCTTGTACATAGGGGGTAGTATTATAGTAGTTATATTCTTGTCCATAGGAGAGGATAGACGTGTGCTTGTGAGCTCCCTGTTAGGACTATGCATGGCTTCTGACCCAGGTGGAGGGGAGGGGTCCTGGGCTGATGATCCTGGGAAAGCCCAGAGTCTGGAGTTTGACCTGCAGCATGGAGATGGTGGAGGTGAAGATCTGGAAATGGTGGCTGGTGAGTCAACTGAATCTCATGATGTTGGTGAATTGTGCACAAAAATGACAAAGAAAAATATCTTTAAAATGGAAATGCAAGTTCGCAAATTGAGAACTGAAATTAACCAAGAGACTGATCCAAAGGCAAAGCTGATGAAATGTGAGTGTCTGGATGTTTGCACACGTGAGCTGGTGATATTGAAGGAGAGATTGCAGAAAGAATCATGCACAGTGCCCAAAATAAAGAACCGGGCAATGGAGAATAAAAGGGAGACTAGAGCCCAAACTGTGAAGAGAAAAAATATCATTGCAAAAAAAGACACTGACTATAAGACTGTGTATAATATTGTGGAGCAGGGAAACCCTGGAAGATATGAGTGTGCAGTGGCTGGAGGATCACATCTCTCATCATGTGTGGGCTCTGTGCAATCAGTGAACAAAAATGCTGCTAAAGCTGCAGAGAAATGTGTGCCAGCTGACGAGGGGTTAACTGCAGTAGACTCTATGTGCAGTACTGATGAAGTAAATGCGAGTGGCACTCCTGGGAGTGAGCAAGAAAGTGCCTCATGTCCTGACATTATAAGTGAGACCTCGCTCACCGCGGTGATTGACAGTCTGATATCTGATGAACCAGCGGCACAGGCTGAGGCGGACATTGCAGACCCTGTGCTGGAGGTTCAGCCGTCCGCAGTGTCAGTGAATGGAGTGCAGGTTACACAGCGATCAGGAGCAGACACAGGAGGATCTGCAGTACAATCAGGTGAGGAGAGGTCCAGTCCTGACCCACCTGCTGACAGACCTCAGTACAGGAGACTGTTCTCCAGCGTCACAAGACCGACTAACCCCGCACCTCAGAGGAGGAACGCGGTCAGAATCAGGTACTCGGGACCAGAGGAAAACATCCCTTCCAGACTCTACATTGGGAAAGTTTTGTTGAAGGAGTTTATGAAGTTTAAAGCTTCTGAGGTGTTCGCTCTGATCCACGTTCCCTCCAGCAGGAATTATGACATCAGTTTCAAGCTGCAATATAGTCTAGACTTGTTCTGGAGTATTTATAACGATACAAAGGAGCACGCGATGTGGGAGCATCTACATGTCATCCAGCTGACTAAACCCCAGGTAGTCACCGCCACCGTCCTGTTCCAGTCTGAGGTGGTGGCTCTGGCAGATTTGCAGCACTGGTTGAGCAGATATTGTGAGGTGAAGAGACTGCCAACAAAGATCTATGATGAGGAGGAGATCTGGAATGGAGGATATTCTGTCAAGATCCAGCTGGTTCAGGAGAATGGAGTGACCAGACATCTGCCGCACTCCTTCTACCTGGGCTCGGAGAGAGGCATATGTTACTACCCTGGTCAACTGCGACGGTGCCATAGATGTGGGGGCAGACACCTGGCGTTCAACTGTTCCCGTATTAAGTGCTCACTATGTGGTCAGTTTGGGCATGTGAAGGACGAGTGTACAGGACCTGTCATCTGTAACCTGTGCTTAGGACCTGGGCATACATTCCGGGAGTGTCCACATGCAGAACATAATAAAGAGGAGACCTTTAAAGAAGCCATGGAGGAAGAGCAGGAGGATGTCTCCATATGTGTAGATACAACCCCAGAACCTGGAAGCCCCAGCGATGATGTAAGCCGAAGTACCAGAGACCCTGCTCCAGGGACGAATGTCCCATCTGTGGATGCTGCAGAAGTGTCACCAGCCACTGAAAATAGAGGTCATGCTAAAAGTAAAATATCCAGTCACTCTGTCACCAAAACATCTAAAAATCTGCCCAACACCAGTAAGGAACCAGCTGATCCAGCTGCAGCGACCAGTAAGGAACCAGCTGATCCAGCCGCAGCGACCAGTAAAAAACCAGCTGATCTAGTCGCAGCGACCAGTAAAGAACCAGCTGATCCAGCCGCAGCGACTAGTATGGATGAGGAGGGATTTCAGACGGTTAAAAGGAGAAGTAAAACAGATGATTCTTCGAGGAAAAAAATCACTGCTGCAAAGAAATCACCGGAGTCTCCAGTGCTGGCGATAACGGGGGGACGTTACTGTGCGCTGGGAGAAGATGACCAGGAAGAAGAAGCAGAGATGGAGCAAGTCTCCTCACGCAACCCAGACAACGAACCTCAGGATGAAGACTCTGACCCCCCAATGTCCACCAAAAGATGGGGTGTAACGGGACATAGCAGTGGAAGAAGGAAAAAAAGTAGGAAAGATCTGTAACCAGGATGATGCTGAAAATCACCTCCATCAATGTGAACAGTGTGAAGAATAGGAGCAGGCGGCAGGCGATATTCCAGCGTCTGTCTGACGACAAATCTGACATCATCTTTATACAAGAGACTTATCTGAAGAGCAATGCTCAGGTGTATGCAGCCAAGAGAGACTGGAGACACGGACCATCATTCTGGTCCTTTGGACTGGAACGAAATGATGGTGTAGGAATTCTATTTAATAATATGGACGTACAAGTGGAGAAAGTCCTGGAGCTCTGCTCCGGCCGCTGCCTGATGCTGGACTTTACCCTGGACACTGTACATTATAGAGTCATTAATATCTATGCCCAGCAAACCAGGAAAGAGAGGAGGGAATTATTCCAAAATATTAAGCCCTATTGTTTTACTTCTAAGGTCTTTATTTTGAGTGGTGACTTCAATAGTGTCTCCAGTAATGTGGATCGTTCCAGTAGTCACAAAAGATTGAGATATGATGAAAATTTTCTCAATAGTCTAGTCCAGCAGGCTCATTTAGTGGACCCCTATGGTCTACATTGTAGTCGTAAAGCTTACACTTATCATAAGGGAGGTCATGCAAGCAGAATAGACCGTGTGTACATTAAGAAAGAATTGAAGTGTTCTCAGTATAGGATAAGTCCTATAGAGTTCTCCGACCATTGTATGGTGAGTGTAACGCTGGATCTGGACGATGCTGTGGTCTATGGTAAGGGTTACTGGAAGGTAAATAGCTCTGCGCTCCAGGATCCACAGTTTAAAGAGTCCTTTATCACATTTTATAACGACCGGAGAACTACCCAGTGTATGTGCGATGATACAGCGGAGTGGTGGGAGGACATGAAAAGAGACATCAAGCAGTTTATTATAAGAGCTGCAAAGAGACGGAGTAATATGGAGTATATGAGGTATTCTGCCCTGAGACTGCTACTGAGCCGTCTATATAGTAAGATGAATAGTGGAGAGCAGGTAGACGGAGAGAGCGTCCGCCAGATAAAGCAGAAGATGAGACAGCTGCAGTATGATCGCCTCAAGTCCCTGAAGGCAGAAGGCCAGTTTGATAGTTGGGGGGTTCAGACCCCAGATCCCTTTATTGCCTGTAAGAACCGGGTTAGTAAGAAACGTCTGGTGAGTCTATTAGATGAGAACGGGATGGAGCAATCAGAACAGAAAAAACTTCATAAAATCATTGGAAATTATTATGGAAAACTGTTTGAAGGGAGTCAGATTAGAGATGGCGACATAAAGGCCTATCTGAAGAGTGTGACCCTGCCAAAATTAGATCCAGCGCAGGCAGATGGCATGGCTGACCCTATATCTGAGGAGGAGGTAAAGAGGAGCATCGACTCCTTAAAAACCAAGAAGAGTCCTGGTCTGGACGGCCTGACCAACGAGTTTTATAAGGAGTTCAGGGATTTATTGGCCCCTGACCTGGTGCAGGTATATAATGATTGCCTCTCTGCTGGGAAACTTTTACAATCGCAGTATAAATCTGTTCTAGTTCTCCTAGCAAAGAAGGGAAATCTGAAAGATTTAAAAAATTGGCGTCCATTGTCCCTGCTGAACACTGATTATAAAATCCTGGCCAAGATCTTGTATTACAGGCTGAGTGAGGTGGCGGATGATCTCATCATCCCTAATCAGACGTGTGGTGTGAAAGGCCGGACTATAGAGGACTCCTTGCTGCTGATGAGAGAATCCATGACTTATATTAAGCAGCATGAGGTGGGGACATATATAGTAGGCTTAGACCAGAGTAAGGCCTTTGATAGAGTCCATCATGACTACCTGTATCAGGTGTTGTTGGAGTACGGCCTTCCTGCGCAGTTTGTACAATGGCTGCAGGTTCTGTATAAGGAGGCAGTTAGCCGGCCTCTGATTAATGGTTACTTGGCAGACGCCTTCAGTATAAAGTCGGGTGTGCGGCAAGGCTGCCCTCTCAGCCCATTATTATATGTGTTTAGTCTGGATCCATTTTTAAGGAAATTGCAGGACAATAAAAAGTTTATGGGGTTGAAATGTCATTTGCAGAATAAAGTAGAGGAGATAAAGTTCTGCGCCTATGCGGATGATGTGACGGTCATGTTGTCTTCTGCTGGTGACTGTGCAGCTCTACAGCAAGAGATAGCCAGGTTTTCCCAGGTGTCTAATTCTGCTGTGAATATGGAGAAGAGCGAGGCCTTGTGGTTGGGAAGTGACAGCGATGTCTTCTCGGTGCCCTTCAGAACAGTTCAGGAGAAGATAAAGATTTTGGGGGTTGTGTTTGGAGCTGTGGATGAAGGGAAGGTGAACTGGGAGGAGAAGTTAGCGCTGTGTGAGCAGAAGGTGCTGAGCTGGAAGCACTGGCGGCTGACGTATCAGGAGAAGGTCCGCCTGTTGAAGAGCTTCCTCCTCCCGCTCTTCCTATATATCAGTGTGGTGTTTCCAGTACCGGATACTTTACTTCCCAGACTGACAAACGTTTTCTTCCGCTTCTTGTGGGGTAACAGGGTCAATGTAGTCAGGAGGAACATTGTCTATCTCCCTCATAAGGAAGGTGGTCTCTCCATGCCCTGCCCGGAGCTCTTCTTTAGTCTTATGTTTCTGATGAAGAATTTTTTATTTTGTAAGAATGCTGAGGTGAAGCCATGGGGCAGTTTGTTTAAAAGTCAGATCCAGCAGTTTGTGTCTGTGTGGTCAATAGGTGACCCCATAAAGAGGATCTCAGGGCGCATTAAGAATAACGTGTCTTGGTATGGAGTCAATATAATCAGGAAGATCATTAAATGGAAGATCTTATATGATGATGTCAAGTTACTCCATAGGAAGGAGTTGTACAAGAAGCTCCTTAGATGTCAGTTCACTGTCCATATACAATTGAGGGAAGCCCCGAGCCTTGATATAAGACAGGCTGCAAAAATCCTGGATGACTCTAGAGTTCCTCCGCACATGAGGGACGTGGCATGGTTAGGATTCCATGGCAAAATGTATGTTAGAGTCAACCTTAAGTGTAGATTCATGTTGGACAGATTCTGTCCTAGAGAAGAGTGTCCCCAGATACTAGAGACCATGGAACATCTACTGCTAGAGTGTCCTTTCAGTATACAATTATGGGAAGCTGTGTCCCTGTCCCTGCAGTTACCACATCTAGTGGGACAGCCATACTCTCAGCTACTGTATGGAGACTTCCAGCCTGAACTTAGTGTATATGATAGAAGTTCATTATATGTCATAAATGTGGTGACCCTGTATCATCTGTGGTGTGCGCGATGCAGCCTGGTCATCAATAAAGAAGAACTCTCCTGTAATACTGTCAGGCAGAATATCTTGGAAAGTCTTAAGACTGTGTATAGGAAAGATATGGAAAATAATTTGAATTTATACTGGAGGAATATTAATATATCATGCTTTGTTTAATATTTGTGATGTTATTAAGAGACAAGTTTTGTTCTATATTTGTCATGACTGTCTTGTAAATACATTGTAATATTTTGTTGCAAGTTTTCAAATAAAAAAGATCATTATAGTAGTTATATTCTTGTCCATAGGAGAGGATAGACGTGTGCTTGTGAGCTCCCTGTTAGGACTATGCATGGCTTCTGACCCAGGTGGAGGGGAGGGGTCCTGGGCTGATGATCCTGGGAAAACCCAGAGTCTGGAGTTTGGCCTGCAGCATGGAGATGGTGGAGGTGATGATCTGGAAATGGTGGCTGGTGAGTCAACTGAATCTCATGATGTTGGTGAATTGTGCACAAAAATGTCAAAGAAAAATATCTTTAAAATGGAAATGCAAGTTCGCAAATTGAGAACTGAAATTAACCAAGAGACTGATCCAAAGGCAAAGCTGATGAAATGTGAGTGTCTGGATGTTTGCACACGTGAGCTGGTGATATTGAAGGAGAGATTGCAGAAAGAATCATGCACAGTACCCAAAATAAAGAACCGGGCAATTGAGAACAAAAGGGAGACCAGAGCCCAAACTGTGAAGAGAAAAAATATCATTGCAAAAAAAGACACTGACTATAATATTGTGGCACAGGGAAACCCTGGAAGATATGAGTGTGCAGTGGCTGGAGGATCACATCTCTCATCATGTGTGGGGTCTGTGCAATCAGCCAACACAAATGCTGCTAAAGCTGCAGAGAAATGTGTGCCAGCTGACGAGGGGTTAACTGCAGTAGACTCTATGTGCAGTACTGATGAAGTGAATGCGAGTGGCACTCCTGGGAGTGAGCAAGAAAGTGCCACATGTCCTGATATTATAAGTGAGACCTCGCTCACCGCGGTGATTGACAGTCTGATATCTGATGAACCAGTGGCACAGGCTGAGGCGGACATTGCAGACCCTGTTCAGGAGGTTCAGCCGTCCGCAGTGTCAGTGAATGGAGTGCAGGTTACACAGCGATCAGGAGCAGACACAGGAGGATCTGCAGTACAATCAGCTGAGGAGAGGTCCAGTCCTGACCCACCTGCTGACAGACCTCAGTACAGGAGACTGTTCTCCAGCGTCACAAGACCGACTAATCCCTCACCTCAGAGGAGGAACGCGGTCAGAATCAGGTACTCAGGACCAGAGGAAAACATCCCCTCCAGACTCCACATTGGGAAAGTTTTGTTGAAGGAGTTTATGAAGTTTAAAGCTTCTGAGGTGTTCGCTCTGATCCACGTTCCCTCCAGCAGGAATTATGACATCAGTTTCAAGCTGCAATATAGTCTAGACTTGTTCTGGAGTATTTATAATGATACAAAGGAGCACGCGATGTGGGAGCATCTACATGTCATCCAGCTGACTAAACCCCAGGTAGTCACCGCCACCGTCCTGCTCCAGTCTGAGGTGGTGGCTCTGGCAGATTTGCAGCACTGGTTGAGCAGATATTGTGAGGTGAAGAGACTGCCAACAAAGATCTATGATGAGGAGGAGATCTGGAATGGAGGATATTCTGTCAAGATCCAGCTGGTTCAGGAGAATGGAGTGACCAGACATCTGCCGCACTCCTTCTACCTGGGCTCGGAGAGAGGAGTATGTTACTACCCTGGTCAACCGCGACTGTGACATAGATGTGGGGGCAGACACCTGGCATTCAACTGTTCCCGTATTAAGTGCTCACTATGTGGTCAGTTTGGGCATGTGAAGGACGATTGTACAGGACATGTCATCTGTAACCTGTGTTTAGGACCTGGACATACATTTTGGGAGTGTCCACATGCAGAACATAATAAAGAGGAGACCTTTAAAGAAGCCATGGAGGAAGAGCAGGAGGATGTCTCCATATGTGTAGATACAACCCCAGAACCTGGAAGTCCCAAAGATTATGTGAGCCGAAGTACCAGAGACACTGCTCCAAGTGTCACCAGCCACTGAAAATAGAGGTCATGCTAAAAGCAAAATATCCAGTCACTCTGTCACCAAACATCTGCCCGACACCAGTAAGGAACCAGCTGATCCAGCCGCAGCGACCAGTAAAAAACCAGCTGGGCCAGCCGCAGCGACCAGTAAAAAACCAGCTGATCCAGCCGCAGCGACCAGTAAAAAATCGGCTGATCCAGCCGCAGCAACCCGTATGGATGAGGAGGGATTTCAGAAGGTTAAAAGGAGAAGTAAAACAGATGATTCTTCTAGGAAAAAAATCACTGCTGAAAAGAAATCACCGGAGTCTCCAGTGCTGGCGATAAATGGGGGACGTTACTGTGCGCTGGGAGAAGATGACCAGGGAGAAGAAGCAGAGATGGAGCAAGTCTCCTCACACAACCCAGATGACGAACCTCAGGATGAAGACGCTGACCCCCCAATGTCCACCAAAAGATGGGGTGTTACAGGACATAGCAGTGGAAGAAGGAAAAAAAGTAGGAAAGACATGTAACCAAGATGAGGCTGAAAATCACCTCCATCAATGTGAACAGCGTGAAAAATAGGAGCA
The DNA here is from genome assembly GCF_050947455.1 of Rhinoderma darwinii. Taxonomy (NCBI): domain Eukaryota; kingdom Metazoa; phylum Chordata; class Amphibia; order Anura; family Rhinodermatidae; genus Rhinoderma; species Rhinoderma darwinii. Next base: position 334,906,872 of record NC_134691.1, read on the forward strand.
GGCGGCAGGCGATATTCCAGCGTTTGTCTGACGACAAAACCAATGTCATCTTTATACAAGAGACTTATCTACAGAGTAATGTCCCTGCTGTGTCCCTGCAGTCACCACATCTAGTGGGACAGTGAAGCTCTTTGCTGCTTTATGGAGACTTCTACCCCGAACTCCGTTTATATCATAGAGGTTTACTATATGTCATAAATGTGGTGACCGTGTACCCTCTGTGGTGTGCGTGATGCTGCCCGGTCACCAATAAAGAAGAACTCTCCTGTAATACTGTCTAGAATAATATCATGAAAAATAGTTGAAACAATCTATACTGGAGCAATATTCATATATTATGGTTTGTTTAATGATTGTGATGTTATTAAGAGACAAATGTTTATTTTCTTTATCTGTTATGAGTGGAGGGTGGCAGTCTCAGAAATGGCAGCCCTAGTGGATACTGATCTCCCTAACAGCCGGGAGAACAGCCCAGCTAGTAGTCGGCGGGATGGTAATGCAGGTAAGCCAAGACAATTGATAGTTGTAGGGGATTCTATAATCAGGAAGACGGATAGAATAATTTGTCGCCAAAACCGCCTCAACCGAATGGTTTGCTGTCTCCCTGGTGCCAGGGTTCGGCATGTGGTGGAACGGGTGGACAAATTGCTGGGAGGGGCTGTTGATGATCCAGCTGTCGTAGTCCATGTCGGTACCAACGACAGAATAAATGGTAGGTGGAGGAGCCTTAAGAATAATTTTAAAGAACTAGGCTACAAGCTGAAGGGAAGGACCTCCAAGGTTGTATTCTCAGGAATACTGCCTGTGCCATGCGCATCACAGGAAAGACAGCGGGAGCTTAGGGAGTTAAATGCATGGCTGAAGTCTTGGTGTAGAGGAGAAGGATTTGGGTTCCTAGAGCACTGGGCTGACTTTTTATTGGGGTACAAACTGTATTCTGCAGATGATTTGCACCTAAATGGAAGGGGGTCCGCTGTGCTGGGGGAGAGAATTCTAGCTGGGGTGGCGGAGTATTTAAACTAGGGCTGAGGAGGGAGGTCAATGTAGAAAAAAAAGGGGTAGCCAGGTTAGAGAGGGGTCAGACTATATTGGTGGGGGGAGAAACAGAATGTGGGGAGAGGACTAGACAACAAGATAAGGAGATCCTTTCGTTACAAAACATCAGTGTAAATAAAAAGGACCGATTAATGTCAAATCACATTTCTGATAATAAAAGTGAAAAACTGACAGGCAAGTTAAAGTGTATGTTCACAAATGCCAGAAGTCTAGCAAGCAAAATGGGGGAGCTGGAGGCCTTGATACTGGAAGAAAATATAGATATAGTTGGTGTTGCTGAAACATGGCTGGACTCTTCACATGACTGGGCTGTAAATCTACAGGGTTTTACACTTTTTCGTAAAGACAGGACAAATAGGAAAGGTGGTGGTGTATGTCTGTATGTGAGAAGTGATATGAAGGCGAGTGTGAAAGAGACAATAGTGGGTGAAGACTGTGAGGAGGCTGAAACCTTGTGGGTGGAACTAGAAAGGGAGGTAAACACTGAAAAAATTACTTTTGGTGTAATCTATAGACCCCCCAATATAACTGAGGAGATGGAGGGTCAGATATATAAACAGATGGAGCGGGCTGCACAGGCGGGTACTGTAGTGATAATGGGAGATTTTAATTTCCGGGATATTAATTGGTGTCATGGTTCGGCTTCAACTGCAAAGGGGAGACATTTCCTCAACCTGTTGCAGGAAAATTTTATGGGCCAGTTTGTGGAAGACCCGACTAGAGGTGAAGCTCTGTTGGATCTGGTCATTTCTAATAATGCAGATCTTGTTGGGAATGTCAATGTTTGTGAAAACCTTGGTAACAGTGATCACAATATAGTTACATTTTACCTATACTGTAAAAAACAAACGCAGGCTGGGAGGGCAAAAACATTTAATTTTAAGAAAGCCAATTTCCCCAGGATGAGGGCGGCAATTCAGGATATGGACTGGGAAGAACTAATGTTAAATAATGGGACAAATGATAAATGGGAGATTTTCAAATCTACTTTGAGTTATTATAGTGCAAAATTTATTCCTACAGGTAACAAGTATAAACGACTCAAATTAAACCCCACATGGCTTACACCTTCTGTGAAAGGGGCAATAAATGACAAAAAAAGGGCATTTCAAAAATACAAATCTGAAGGTACAGCTGTAGCCTTTGTAAAATATAAAGAGCTTAATAAAATCTGTAAAAATGTAATAAAATTAGCAAAAATACAAAATGAAAGGCAGGTGGCCAAGGATAGTAAAACAAATCCCAAAAAATTCTTCAAGCATATAAATGCAAAAAAGCCCAGGTCTGAACATGTAGGACCCCTAGATAATGGTAATGGGGAGTTGGTCACAGGGGATCAAGAGAAGGCAGAGTTACTAAATGGGTTCTTTAGCTCTGTATATACAACTGAAGAAGGAGCAGCTGATGTAGCCGGTGCCAGTGCTGTTAATATATCAGTTGATATACTGAATTGGATGAATGTAGAGATGGTCCAAGCTAAATTAAATAAAATAAATGTGCACAAGGCCCCGGGACCAGATGGGTTACACCCTAGAATTCTTAAAGAGCTTAGTTCAGTTATTTCTGTCCCCCTTTTCATAATATTCAGAAAATCTCTAGTGACTGGTAAAGTGCCAAGGGACTGGCGCAGGGCAAATGTGGTGCCTATTTTCAAAAAGGGCTCTAGGTCTTCCCCGGGTAATTATAGACCAGTAAGCTTAACATCCATCGTGGGGAAAATGTTTGAGGGGCTATTGAGGGACTATATACAGGATTATGTGACAATAAATAGCATTATAAGTGACAGCCAGCACGGTTTTACTAAGGACAGAAGTTGTCAAACTAACCTAATCTGTTTTTATGAAGAGGTGCGCAGAAGTCTAGACAGAGGGGCCGCTGTGGATTTAGTGTTTTTGGACTTTGCAAAGGCATTTGACACTGTCCCCCATAGACGCCTAATGGGTAAATTAAGGACTATAGGTTTAGAAAATATAGTTTGTAATTGGATTGAGAATTGGCTCAAGGACCGTATCCAGAGAGTTGTGGTCAATGATTCCTTCTCTGAATGGTCCCCAGTTATAAGTGGTGTACCCCAGGGTTCAGTGCTGGGACCACTATTATTCAACTTATTTATTAATGATATAGAGGATGGGATTAATAGCACTATTTCTATTTTTGCAGATGACACCAAGCTATGTAATATAGTTCAGACTATGGAAGATGTTCATGAATTACAGGCAGATTTAAACAAACTAAGTGTTTGGGCGTCCACTTGGCAGAAGAAGTTTAATGTAGATAAATGTAAAGTTATGCATCTGGGTACCAACAACCTGCATGCATCATATGTCCTAGGGGGAGCTACACTGGCGGATTCACTTGTTGAGAAGGATCTGGGTGTATTTGTAAATCATAAACTCAATAACAGCATGCAGTGTCAATCAGCTGCTTCAAAGGCCAGCAGGATATTGTCGTGTATTAAAAGAGGCATGGACTCGCGGGACAGGGATGTAATATTACCACTTTACAAAGCATTAGTGAGGCCTCATCTAGAATATGCAGTCCAGTTCTGGGCTCCAGTTCATAGAAAGGATGCCCTGGAGTTGGAAAAAATACAAAGAAGAGCAACGAAGCTAATAAGGGGCATGGGGAATTTAAGTTATGAGGAAAGATTTAAAGAATTAAACCTATTTAGCCTTGAAAAAAGACGACTAAGGGGGGAAATGATTTACTTATATAAATATATTAATGGCACATACAAAAAATATGGTGAAATCCTGTCCCTTGTAAAAACCCCCTCAAAAAACAAGGGGGCACTCCCTTCGTCTGGAGAAAAAAAGGTTCAAGCTGCAGAGGCGACAAGGCTTCTTTACAGTAAGAACGGTGAATTTATGGAATAGTCTATATACAGGATTATGTGACAATAAATAGCATTATAAGTGACAGCCAGCACGGTCACAGCAGGGACAGTAGATGGCTTTAAAAAAGGGTTAGATAATTTCCTAGAACAAAAGTATTATAGTAGTTATATTCTTGTATATAGGAGCAGTATTATAGTAGTCATATTCTTGTATATAGGAGCAGTATTATAGTAGTTATAATCTTGTATATAGGAAGCAGTATTATAGTAGTTATATTCTTGTATATAAGAGCAGTATTATAGTAGTTATATTCTTGTACATAGGGTACAGTATTATAGTAGTTATATTCTTGTATATAGGGGCAGTATTATAGTAGTTATATTCTTGTATATAGGGGCAGTATTATAGTAGTTATATTCTTGTATATAAGGGCAGTATTATAGTAGTTATATTCTTGTACATAGGGGGCAGTATTATAGTAGTTATATTCTTGCATATAGGGGCAGTATTATAGTAGTTATATTCTTGTACATAGGGGCAATATTATAGTAGTTATATTCTTGTATAAAGGAGCAGTATTATAGTAGTCATATTCTTGTATATAGGAGCAGTATTATAGTAGTTATAATCTTGTATATAGGAAGCAGTATTATAGTAGTTATATTCTTGTATATAGGAGCAGTATTATAGTAGTTATATTCTTGTACATAGGGTACAGTATTATAGTAGTTATATTCTTGTATATAGGGGCAGTATTATAGTAGTTATATTCTTGTATATAGGGGCAGTATTATAGTAGTTATATTCTTGTATATAAGGGCAGTATTATAGTAGTTATATTCCTGTATATAGGGGGCAGTATTATAGTAGTTATATTCTTGTCCATAGGAGAGGATAGACGTGTGCTTGTGAGCTCCCTGTTAGGACTATGCATGGCTTCTGACCCAGGTGGAGGGGAGGGGTCCTGGGCTGATGATCCTGGGAAAGCCCAGAGTCTGGAGTTTGGCCTGCAGCATGGAGATGGTGGAGGTGATGATCTGGAAATGGTGGCTGTTGAGTCAACTGAATCTCATGATGTTGGTGAATTGTGCACAAAAATGACAAAGAAAAATATCTTTAAAATGGAAATGCAAGTTTGCAAATTGAGAACTGAAATTAACCAAGAGACTGATCCAAAGGCAAAGCTGATGAAATGTGAGTGTCTGGATGTTTGCACAGGTGAGCTGGTGATATTGAAGGAGAGATTGCAGAAAGAATCATGCACAGTACCCAAAATAAAGAACTGGGCAATTGAGAACAAAAGGGAGACCAGAGCCCAAACTGTGAAGAGAAAAAATATCATTGCAAAAAAAGACACTGACTATAAGACTGTGTATAATATTGTGGAGCAGGGAAACCCTGGAAGATATGAGTGTGCAGTGGCTGGAGGATCACATCTCTCATCATGTGTGGGGTCTGTGCAATCAGCCAACACAAGTGCTGCTAAAGCTGCAGAGAAATGTTTGCCAGCTGACGAGGGGTTAACTGCAGTAGACTCTATGTGCAGTACTGATGAAGTGAATGCGAGTGGCACTCCTGGGAGTGAGCAAGAAAGTGCCTCATGTCCTGATATTATAAGTGAGACCTCGCTCAGCGCGGTGATTGACAGTCTGATATCTGATGAGCCAGCAGCACAGGCTGAGGCGGACATTGCAGACCCTGTTCTGGAGGTTCAGCCGCCCGCAGTGTCAGTGAATGGAGTGCAGGTTACACAGCGATCAGGAGCAGACACAGGAGGATCTGCAGTACAATCAGCTGAGGAGAGGTCCAGTCCTGACCCACCTGCTGACAGAACTCAGTACAGGAGACTGTTCTCCAGCGTCACAAGACCGACTAACCCCGCACCTCAAAGGAGGAACGCAGTCAGAATCAGGTACTCAGGACCAGAGGAAAACCTCCCCTCCAGACTCCACATTGGGAAAGTTTTGTTGAAGTAGTTTATGAAGTTTAAAGCTTCTGAGGTGTTCGCTCTGATCCACGTTCCCTCCAGCAGGAATTATGACATCAGTTTCAAGCTGCAATATAGTCTAGACTTGTTCTGGAGTATTTATAACGATACAAAGGAGCATGCGATGTGGGAGCATCTACATGTCATCCAGCTGACTAAACCCCAGGTAGTAACCGCCACCGTCCTGTTCCAGTCTGAGGTGGTGGCCCTGGCAGATTTGCAGCACTGGTTGAGCAGATATTGTGAGGTGAAGAGACTGCCAACAAAGATCTATGATGAGGAGGAGATCTGGAATGGAGGATATTCTGTCAAGATCCAGCTGGTTCAGGAGAATGGAGTGACCAGACATCTGCCGCACTCCTTCTACCTGGGCTTGGAGAGAGGCGTATGTTACTACCCTGGTCAACCCCGACGGTGCCATAGATGTGGGGGCAGACACCTGGCATTCAACTGTTCCCGTATTAAGTGCTCACTATGTGGTCAGTTTGGGCATGTGAAGGACGATTGTACAGGACCTGTCATCTGTAACCTGTGCTTAGGACCTGGACATACATTCCGGGAGTGTCCGCATGCAGAACATAATAAAGAGGAGACCTTTAAAGAAGCCATGGAGGAAGACCAGGAGGATGTCTCCATATGTGTAGATATGACCCCAGAACCTGGAAGCCCCAGCGAGGATGTGAGCCGAAGTACCAGAGACCCTGCTCCAGAGATGAATGTACCACCTGTGGATGCTGCACAAGTGTCACAAGCCACTGAAAATAGAGGTCATGCTAAAAGTAAAATATCCAGTCACTCTGTCACCAAACATCTGCCCGACACCAGTAAGGAACCAGCTGATCCAGCCGCAGCGACCAGTAAAAAACCAGCTGATCCAGCTGATCCAGCCGCAGCGACCAGTAAGGAACCAGCTGATCCAGCCGCAGCGACCAGTTAAAAACCAGCTGATCCAGCCACAGCGACCAGTATCGATGAGGAGGGATTTCAGACGGTTAAAAGGAGAAGTAAAACAGATAATTCTTCTAGGAAAAAAATCACTGCTGCAAAGAAATCACCGGAGTCTCCAGTGCTGGCGATAACTGGGGGACGTTACTGTGCGCTGGGGGGAAGATGAACAGGAAGAAGAAGCAGAGATGGAGCAAGTCTCCTCACGCAACCCAGACGATGAACCTCAGGATGAAGATGCTGACCCCCCAATGTCCACCAAAAGATGGGGCGTTATAGGACATAGCAGTGGAAGAAGGAAAAAAAGTAGGAAAGACATGTAACCAGGATGAGGCTGAAAATCACCTCCTATTAATGTGGACAGTGTGAAGAATAGGAGCAGGCGGCGGGCGATATTCCAGCGTCTGTCTGACGACAAAACCAATGTCATCTTTATACAAGAGACTTATCTACAGAGTAATGTCCCTGCAGTGTCCCTGCAGTCACCACATCTAGTGGGACAGTGAAACTCTCAGCTGCTGTATGGAGACTTCCAGCCCGAACTCCGTTTATATCATAGAGGTTCACTATATGTCATAAATGTGGTGACCGTGTACCATCTGTGGAGTGCCCGATGCTGCCCGGTCACCAATAAAGAAGAACTCTCCTGTAATACTGTCTAGAATAATATCATGAAAAATAGTTGAAACAATCTATACTGGAGCAATATTCATATATTATGGTTTGTTTAATGATTGTGATGTTATTAAGAGACAAATGTTTATTTTCTTTATCTGTTATGAGTGTATTGCAAAGGTATTGTAATAATTTGTTGCAAGTTTTCAAATAAAAAAGATAATTATAGTAGTTATATTCTTGTATATAGGAGCAGTATTATAGTAGTTATATTCTTGTATATAGGGGCAGTATTATAGAAGTTATATTCTTATATATAGGGAGCAGTATTATAGTAGTTATATTCTTGTATATAGGAGGCAGTATTATAGGAGTTATATTCTTGTATATAGGAGCAGTATTATAGTAGTTATATTCTTGTATATAGGAGGCAGTATTATAGTAGTTATAGTCTTGAATATAGGGGGCAGTATTATAGTAGTTATATTCTTGTACATAGGGGGAGTATTATAGTAGTTATAGTCTTGTATATAGGGGCAGTATTATAGTAGTTATATTCTTGTATATAGGGGGCAGTATTATAGTAGTTATATTCTTGTATATAGGGGGCAGTATTATAGTAGTTATATTCTTGTATATATGAGGCAATATTATAGTAGATATATTCTTGTATATAGGAGGCAGTATTATAGTAGTTATATTCTTGTATATAAGAGCAGTATTATAGTAGTTATATTCTTGTATATAGGAGCAGTATTATAGCAGTTATATTCTTGTATATAGGGGCAGTATTATAGTAGTTATATTCTTGTACATAGGAACAGTATTATAGTAGTTATATTCTTGTATATAGGAGCAGTATTACAGTAGTTATATTCTTGTATATAGGGGCAGTATTATAGTAGTTATATTCTTGTATATAGGGGGCAGCATTATAGTAGTTATATTCTTGTATATAGGGGCAGTATTATAGTAGTTATATTCTTGTATATAGGGGGCAGTATTATAGTAGTTATATTCTTGTATATTGATGGCAGTATTATAGTAGTTATATTCTTGTATATAGGAGCAGTATTATAGTAGTTATATTCTTGTATATAGGAGCAGTATTATAGTAGTTATATTCTTGTACATAGGAGGCAGTATTATAGTAGTTATATTTTTGTATATAGGAGTCAGCATTATAGTAGTTGTATTCTTGTATATAGGGGGCAGTATTATAGTAGTTATATTCTTGTATATAGGGAGCAGTATTATAGTAGTTATATTCTTGTATATAGGATCAGTGTTATAGTAGTTATGTTCTTGTATATAGGAGCAGTATTATTGTAGTTATAGTCTTGTATATAGGAGCAGTATTATAGTAGTTATATTCTTGTATATAGGGAGCAGTATTATAGTAGTTATATTCCTGTATATAGAGAGCAGTATTGTAGTAGTTATATTCTTGTATATAGAGGGCAGTATTATAGTAGTTATATTCTTGTATATAGGGGGCAGTATTATAGTAGTTATATTCTTGTATATAGAGGGCAGTATTATAGTAGTTATATCATTGTACATATGACTAGATGTGGCTAGTATTAATAAATGTCACTGTACTGTATAGTACAGGGATCTCAAACTCGGCCGGGTAAGTGGGCCGCATATAGAAAAAATGGGAAGTTGACGGGCCGCATTACTTTCAAATTTGATACAATACAAAATTATTGTTAATCAATTAGTTATTTGAACTACTATAACACTATAATACTATATACTATATACACTATAATACTACATTACTATAATAATAACGCTAGGTTTAAAATTTGAGATATTTCTCCACGTGCTTATTTCAACAATCCAGCTTTCCAGTTTAAAGAGGCTCTGTCACCAGATTTTGCAACCCCTATCTGCTATTGCAGCAGATAGGCGCTGCAATGTAGATTACAGTAACGTTTTTATTTTTAAAAAACGAGCATTTTTGGCCAAGTTATGACCATTTTTGTAGTTATGCAAATGAGGCTTGCAAAAGTCCAAGTGGGTGTGTTTAAAAGTAAAAGTCCAAGTGGGCGTGTATTAGGTGCGTACATCGGGGCGTTTTTAATACTTTTACTAGCTGGGCGCTCTGAAGAGAAGTAACATCCTCTTCTCTTCAGAACGCCCAGCATCTGACAGTGCAGATCTGTGACGTCACTCACAGGTCCTGCATCGTGACGGCCACATCGGCACCAGAGGCTACAGTTGATTCTGCAGCAGCATCAGCGTTTGCAGGTAAGATCGACTTAATACACGCCCACTTGGACTTTTACTTTTAAACACACCCACTTGGACTTTTGCAAGCCTCATTTGCATAACTACAAAAATGGTCATAACTTGGCCAAAAATGCTCGTTTTTTAAAAATAAAAACGTTACTGTAATCTACATTGCAGCGCCTATCTGCTGCAATAGCAGATAGGGGTTGCAAAATCTGGTGACAGAGCCTCTTTAAGTGTCGCTAAATGCAGATGTTGCCGCAGAGTCCTCCGTAGATGCTGCCGCAGAGTCCTCCGTAGATGCTGCCGCAGAGTCCTCCGTAGATGCTGCCGCAGAGTCCTCCGCAGATGCTGCCGCAGAGTCCTCCGCAGATGCTGCCGCAGAGTCCTCCGTAGATGCTGCCGCAGAGTCCTCCGTAGATGCTGCCGCAGAGTCCTCCGCAGATGCTGCCGCAGAGTCCTCGGCAGATGCTGCCGCAGAGTCCTCGGCAGATGCTGCCGCAGAGTCCTCGGCAGATGCTGCCGCAGAGTCCTCGGCAGATGCTGCCGCAGAGTCCTCCGCAGATGCTGCCGCAGAGTCCTCCGCAGATGCTGCCGCAGAGTCCTCCGCAGATGCTGCCGCAGAGTCCTCCGCAGATGCTGCCGCAGAGCCCTCCGCAGATGCTGCCGCAGAGCCCTCCGCAGATGCTGCCGCAGAGCCCTCCGCAGATGCTGCCGCAGAGCCCACCGCAGATGCTGCCGCAGAGCCCACCGCAGATGCTGCCGCAGAGCCCTCCGCAGATGCTGCCGCAGAGCCCTCCGCAGATGCTGCCGAAGTGTGCCCTCCGCAGATGCTGCCGCAGTGTGCCCTCTGTAGATGCTGCCGTAGTGTGCCCTCCGTAGATGCTGCCGCAGTGTGCCCTCCGTAGATGCTGCCGCAGTGTGCCCTCCGTAGATGCTGCCGCAGTGTGCCCTCCGTTGATGCTGCCACAGTGTGCCCTCCGTTGATGCTGCCGCAGTGCCGTGAGGGGCTTGCCTAGAGCTGGCGTCCCGGAGCAGAGCCGCTTCTGGCACTCTGCCTGGGATTCCAGCTCTGCTCCTGACATCACTGTCCATACATAGACAGAGATGTCAGGGGCAACCCCAGAGCTGGAGTCCCGGGCAGAGCGCTAGTAGGCTCTTCCTGGGACTCCAGCTGGGCTCCTGACATCACTGGGACTCCTGCTCTGGGGAAGCCCCTGACATCATTGTCGATGTATGGACAGCGATGTCAGAGGCTTCCCCAGAGTCCTGGAGCAGAGCCGATAATAGAGCTCTGCCCGGGACTCCGCTCTGGGGAAGACCCTGACACACTGTCCACATATTGGCAGCGATGTCAGGGAATTCCACAGAGTCCAGGAGCAGAGCCGACACCAGCGCTCTGCTCCGCTCTGGGGAAGACCCTGACACACTGTCCACATGTGGACAGCGATGTCAGGGAATTCCACAGAGTCCCGGAGCAGAGCCGACACCAGCGCTCTGCTCGGGACTCTGGCTCTGGGGAAGCCCCAGACATCGCTGTTCATATGTGGACAGCGATGTCAGGGAATTCCACAGAGTCTCAGAGCAGAGCCTGTTCTAGCGCTCTGCCCGGGACTCCGGCTCTGGGGAAGCCCCAGACATCGCTGTTCATATGTGGACAGCGATGTCAGGGAATTCCAGAGTCTCGGAGCAGAGCCGCGTGCTTGAGACCCCTGGTATAGTATATCTGAACTCCAGCAAATTCTTCCAGTGCTATGTGTGAGTGTTTTACTGTGAATTAATTTTTGTCTTTGAAATAACTCTATGTGTAATCAAGATTGGCAATACCAATACCTCCACGCACTTGGTTGGCATCTCAGCTGGCTTATCAAAGATCATAAATCTGTACCATCCGGAAGTGAGTGAGTGGTCACATATCAGGTCATGTATAGCAGATTGCTGGAGCCTCGTGGAATCAAAGGCCAGACTTCTGTAGGGGTTCTGAAGGATATTATGTCCAGCGGGCGAGCACTCTGGAGCTGCAGAGACATATGAATCTACGAATAATTACAATGACAATCACAATATAAACACAGACATTATTTAACATTGATTTGGTTACTTTTACAAAACCATCTATTCTCTACAGCCAAGACGTCTTCAGGGCTGAAATTATAATATTTCAGCACAACTTTAAATAAACAATTGTAGCAGAGCTGGCAAGGTGAGAGAACAATGTAGTTTTCCACAAGCTTTACTAGACACATGTAGAGTCTATTATTCAGGTGGGTGGAGGAGGTCCCTCAAAATAAACTGGGTCTCCATTGACACTATGCATCTTAAATCCCTTTATATGGAGAATATATTCACTTCCCAATGATACTCACTACAACTTAAGCTCCAACCTAATGTTTATTAAAACAGGATTTCCAGGAATATCCATTGACTTATCTTTAGGACTTTCAGGACAACCACCAATTATCTGAAGGGGCTGAGCTGCAGTACCAGGCACAGCCACATGTAGAGATGCAAGAATAAAGGGATCATGTGGTGCCCCATCTGCTGTTCCGGAGGATCTCAGGGGTCAAACCCACAAGATCCCTAGTTTAAGGCTTATTAATGGATATTCCATGAATTCCTTTAGGATTCTTAATTAAACGTAATTATTTGGCTTTATTTTAAGCTCCACATTTGACCTTGGGTATTTAGACTTTGGATTATATCCTCATTACTCAGGGCCATTAGAGAGTTTGGCCAAGGTTCTTCCTTTTGGATGGCAAGACTCCCCTCCCTCTTGTTTTCCTAACAATCCAGTTCCTCTGGAGAAGGGTAAGTGGCCTGAGGATCCTGGAAAAAGCGTGGAGGGGAAATCAAACCCCAGGCCCTACTGCCCTGGGTTGCACCATAATGGGGAGAATCCTGTTAATCTTTACTATGGATCCCCCACTCCTCTGTTTACGCCACTACTTGAGTACGAGAGAAGCTTCTTGTGGCAGGTCCTCTCTCTGGCTAATAGAAGGGGGTTTCGAATGGGGAAGATCTCCTATTACCAAAATATGGAAAATAATTGTTCAAAGAGATCAATTCCTTTAATTATTCAGCATCTTATATACATTTTTTTTAATTGTTTGTAGCCTCCAATTTCATCTCCCTCCCTAAGACGCACATATTATGGTAATTTTCCAAAAAGCCAATTAATTTATGAGTATGTTTTTGGAGTATGGGAGGAAACCGGAGAGCTCGGGGAAAAGCCATACAAACACGGGAGGAATATGCTGAACACATGCAGATAGTGCCCTGTAAGGCAGACGTTCTTATTACTGTACCTCAGTTATCATAAAGTTCACTTTCCAGGGTCAACTGCAAGCATTTTGGTTACTTTTAAAAACGCTTTGATAAATATATAACTGGAAACACATGGAGGAGACATCTGGAGGGGGGTCCCCGTCCAATATAAAATGTTCTTTAAACAGATTGTAAAGTCACCTTACAGAATAACAATTCCAGATAAGAACACTGCACCTGGTATCAATAATGGGTTGGCAAATTGGAAACAGTTCCCATGATAACCATATAGCATATATAGCTAAGTACGGCAAGAATATTAGAGTCTACATAATTTATACAAAATATTGATGCACAACACTGGGAAAATTATATTCAGGAATGTTGCCTCTTGCATACAAAGAGACATGTGGGAAGGAATGGGAGCACAGAATAGGTAAGTATACTAAAAGGAAGCAGGGTGTAATGTCCACGGTCGCGGCCCATCGTCCTCACTTCTGCTCTGCTCTGCAGTGTCCTCTAGGGTGCGCGCGCTCATTCTCAGCCTTAAAGGGCCAGCGCGCGCACATGAAATTAATTACAAATTATTCCCAGATCACCCTGGACTATAAAAAGAGCTCTGCCCTTTCACTCCTTGCCTGAGCATTGTTGTGTATTCCCATGTAGTCTTAGAAAATGGTCCCTTAGTCGTATGCTGTTCCCAGTGTTCCCGTGCCCTGCTACCTGTATCCCATGCTGTGCCTGAGCCTTTTCTAGTCTTGGAGTGGTGTTGTGCCATCTGTCACGTGTGTTGTGGTACAGCATGTCTGGTGTCATCTTCCATGCCTGGAAACATCCACCCCGTGTGGCGTCATCTACCAACAAGTTCCATCTGTGCCTAAGCCTCTGCTACTGTCTGGACTATCACAGGTTCTCTTGTACTAGGACTTTGCATAGAATGTTGTTTAGCCAGCTGCTACTCTGCTACGGCGGTGCGGCCTAGTGGGTCGACATACCCACGGATTGTGACACAATGTGTCTTTGGTTTGGTAGTATTGTATAGTTTACAAGAACATGTGGCTAAAATGTATATGAGAAGTACACAGTCGAGTCCAATTATTATGAGCAGCAGCTAATATCCAGTGTAACCGCCATGTGCAGCACGGACAGCAGCTAGACGGGCGGACAGTGACTCAATAAGGTGCTGGTCGGTGGTCTCTGGTATCTGGCGCCATGCTGACTGCAGAACATCCAACATTTACTGGAGGATGCGCGGGGGAGGATCCATAGAGCGAACAAGACGATCGAGGTCCCACAGATGCTCAATTGGCTTCAAGTCTGGCGAATTAGGGGCCAGGAAGCATTTGGAAGTCTTGGTCGTGTTCTTCCAACCGCTGTTGGACATTTCTAGCCGTGTGACGTGTTGCATTGTCTTGCTGGAAGATTCCATCTGCCCCGGGGAAGACAATCAGCATGTATGGGGGGACGTCAACCATGGATTCATACTCAAATCAGTTCAGAGCCTTCCACATGGATGAGTGGCCCAGAGAATGCCATGAAAATATCCCTCGACCATAACGCTGCCGCCACCGGCTTGTGTTCCTCCAGCAATGGTTGCCGGGTCTTTGTTCTCTGATGTTTCTCGCCTGACGCGCCAACATCCATCCGTTCCATGAAGCAGAAAACGTGGCTCATCGGAGAGGACGACCCTTATCCAATCATCGCTGGTCCAATTCCGATACTGCCGTGCAACTTGAAGCCTTTTTTTCCGCTGCACCTTTGTTACATAGCAGCAGTGACCATCCGTCGGCTCCGGAGCCCCATATGCAGTAGAGTTTGCTGAACTGTTGTATTAGACACACGTCTGGTAGCCCCCTGGTTGATTGTCACGGTGAGCTGCTCCTCTGTAGCGTGTCGTTCGGCCCTCGTGCACCTTCATAACCGACGTTCACCACTCACATCAATGACATGTAGTGCTCCTCAGTTTCCACGTCAGTTATTCCCAGTGGTGCCATTTGTCCACTCACAAAAATGTTTGTGATATATGTGTCTGCACTGTATGTGTCAAGCATGCTTTGGAAAGGTCCTGTTGGACTGAAACGTCGTACGGGTGATTAAAAAGCTGATATACATTGGAAGTGCTGTCTCCTCGTCTGTTCTTGTCTATCTGGTATTGGGGACCATGGACCAGGTCCTATTGAGGCGTGCACCCACCTGTGGTTCAGTGCTGTGGTATTTCTCTTTTTTGGATGTATTTATGTACTGAGCTTGGTTGTGCTACTGTATATATGTCAGAGCTTGGTAGTTTTAACCCCTTGAACCGCCACCATGCGGTAATACATGACCTGACAATATTTACAAACATTCCCTTGTATGTTTTTTTCAGATGCAGCAAAATTCTTAAAATCCACTTTTAAAACGGTGCACGCTATATGCTAATTACTCATTAGAGGGTCATGGGGCGGTGCCGCTGTCCTGAAGAGTCATATAGTCCTGACTCCAAACCCACCTTTCCATGTTTGAGTGACATCTCCCTGACTGATACAACTTTCTCGGATGCGCCATTGCCTTGTGGCACTATACACAAGGGGGAGCTGTGTGGCACTATACACAAGGGGGAGCTGTGTGGCACTATACACAAAGGGGGAGCTGTGCGGCACTATACACAAGGGAGGCTGTGTGGCACTATACACAAAGGGGGAGCTGTGTGGCACTATACACAAGGGGGAGCTGTGTGGCACTATACACAAGGGGGAGCTGTGTGGCACTATACACAAAGGGGGAGCTGTGTGGCACTATACACAAAGGGGGAGCTGTGTGGCACTATACACAAGGGGGAGCTGTGTGGCACTATACACAAGGGGGAACTGTGTGGCACTATACACAAGGGGGGAGCTGTGTGGCACTATACACAAGGGGGAACTGTATGGCACCATTTACAAGGGGGAGGGCTGTGGCTCTATCTACTGGGGGCTGAGTGTGGCACTTTCTACTAAGGGGGGCTGTGCTGCACTTTCTGCTAAGGGGGGGCTGTGTGGCACTATATACAGTGGGAGCTGTCTAGCGCTGTATACAGTGGGGCTGTATGGCACTATCTACAAGGGGGAGGTGGGGGTGCTATCTACAAATGGGGTGTGACACAGTCTATAGGCGGGGCTATATAGCACTGTCTACAATGGGGCTGTATGGCACATTCTACAGGGGGCACTATTTATAAGGGGGGCCCCAGTCAAGAGTTTGCTATGGGGCCAAGTCTTTCCTAGTTACGCCCCTGGGACAACCCTTTTAATTTATTAATAATAATAATAATAATAATAATAAAAAAAAGCTTTCAATTGTGTACATAACCTCTAAAGTCATTTGACCACTTTTCTTATGTTTTATAAACTTTTTTTTTTTTTTAAATGCTAAACGTGTGTCACATTGAATGTGGTCGTATTGGACCTGGTTCTGAGTTATCCAGACAAACCATTTCTTCTATAGCTCCCCCTTTCCCCACATCTTTGTGCTCTGTAGCCCGAGACCTTCGTGTGTGTCCAGTAGTTCATTCTCTGGAAAACAGAAATCCGGGAGGGGAAAGTGACTGGGCAGTGAGTTCCCAGTAGCAACAGACCGTCTCGTAGTTGTCAAGCAAAACCAAAGGAATAAAACAACATTGTAGTCTAAAGCCAAACGGGATAGTAAGAAACCAAATACACAAACGTATGCGTAGTCAGAAAATGTGCCGTGGCCAATAAAGGTAGAAACCCAGTCGAGATACAAAGGCAAAAAACAGGTAGCGTATTTAGTCAAAATCTGGGGTGACACACAGGTAATAGAGATTATAGAGATAGGTAAAGGGGATCCCAACATTTCAATTCCTATTGGCGGGACATTTTAAGCCCAGACCCCGGATTGTCCAGGAATGCCCAGAAAACCTCCCAGGAAACACCCACTTTGAGGGCAACTTTCCATACACCCCACTGCTTTGAGGTTCCCATGATGGGACGGTTGGGGTGCATGAGTTATACACCCCTATAACTGGCTACTACTGAAGGTAACACATGTGTTTTAATGGGGGGGGGGGGGTCCCTGATTGGCAGAACAGCAGCATGCACTGCGCATGCGCCGCTCTGCATCCCGGCTGGATTGGATTTATATCCGCTCCCATGGCACAAAAAAAATAACTTTTGCTTTAAGGCCTCACTTTTCTCTTGACTTACTGCAGCCGAGTCAATTTTATTCCTGGTCTCCAATTTACTAATAAGTTCAGCTAGCGGCACCTTTCGTGGGCCCCCCTCGCAGCCGCTTGTAACAGCTGCTCAGACTCAACTTCATGTACCATTTCCAATTACATCAATTTTACACGCCTGGGAACGCTACCGGGATTTATTTACCAGTCAGTAATCCTCTGCATTGTGGGGATCGGAGCTGTTTAGTTCAAGATGCAATAATCCCAGTGCAATTGTGTACAAACACTGTGACTGATGGGTAATTCCAGCTGCAGTATTTATTTCCAGCTGATTATCTATCGTACTGACCATATAGTGTCTATGGCTATTTTAATAAAAGGGGCATTCCACACGAAACTATACCTATTGCAGGACTTGAGGGGGCGGGGCATGACAATAGTTCTCTCTTTAGTGTTCTTTGAATCTTGTGTCATGCTCCGCCTCTTCAGACACTGCACTAGGTTTAATTGTTAACTTCTTTTGCGAGTATTTCTTTAAATATATTTTTACGAAAGTTTGGTTTATATATCAGAAAAACTAGAGAAGAGGCTCGTGTGGGCACTGCCAGGATTACTTGCCCATTGTTTGTCCTCATCTCAGTGCAAATTTCTAAGACCTGAATAATCTTAGACAGACTGGTTGCTAGGGACACACTGCCTGGGGACCCCATACAATTGCTAAATCTGTTACAAGGTATCCCTAGCAACCAGAATGTCTCAAATAACTAAAATGTTAGCTCAAAGCTGTATGAAGGTACTATTCACATGACAGGGATTCTCAGCCGTGCGAGGGCCGTTTTTTGAACGGCCTTCATACGGCCGCAGTAGGAACAATAGAGCACAAATGTGGGCTATTCACGCGACCGATTTTGTTTACCTGGCTGTCAAAAAATGGAACATGCCCTATTTTGGGCCATTCTCCCGGCCGCACGGCTCCCATAGAAGTCTGTGGGGCCGTGTAAAGCGCGGCTGCTACATGGATGTGATCCGAGTGACGACCGTGCTTTCTGCCACTCGTTCTCTTCTCCTCCTCACAGTGCAAAGTGAATGTGAGGAAGAGAAGAAGAAGAAGGAGGAGACTTTTTTGCTCCCTGTATTAGCGGAAACCCTAATCCCCGGCCACAGCGTTGCCGAAGGATTCCGCCCCAGGAGAAGTACCTGACTTCACTGTCCATATATGGACAGTGACGTCAGGTACTTCCCCTGGAGCGGTCCCCTACAGTGGCGCTGTCTACAGGAAAGGGGGGGGTGCCATCTACGGGTGTGCTATGTACACGGGGGCTGTGTGGCCCTACCTACAGGGGGCTGTGTGGCATTATCTACGGAGGGCAGTGTGTGCCATTCTCTACAGTGGGCAGTGTGTGTCATTCTGTACAGGGGAGCTGTGGCAGTATCTACAGAGGGAAGTGTGTAGCAAAAAATGTACAAATGAAATTCATCCGTTTTTAAAACGGACAGGGAAAAAAAACTATGGAAAACGGGTCAAAATCAGCCGGTAAAAACGGAAACACGGCCCGGAATAAAAACAGAACAAATGGAAAACGGCTGAGAAAAACGGACCAAAGCGGACGTTTTTATCGGCCGACACTCAGACCCTGACGTGTGAATAGAGCCTTAGACTATCTCAGGCTGCATTATTAATAAGAAATTACTGGTGGTCCTACTGGTCCGAGATCACAGACCCCACCAATGTGATCGTCTCACATGTATCTATGACCTATCAGATGATCATTTTGACTAGATTCGCCTTTTTAGGTACCTGCAAGGTGGGGCTTCGACAAACCACACATATACACAGCAATAAGATCTCCTCCACCTGTACACAACTGTCTCGGTCATATTTACGTTGGCTTTTATTTACACCAATGGCTATTTTTCGTTCATCGTCACATCTTGTTATTCATCTGAACGGAATGTATCCTCAGAAAATCAACAACAGAAGTGATTCAGCCAACGAAACACAGGACAGACAGTAAACAGAGACCTGTAAACACAGCGAGCACGGCGGCCAGTCCACAGATGTATAATCAGAACGCACAACCCGAAACCGAATCCTCCAGAAGTGCATCATACACATCATGCATACTGGAAAAGGACTTAAAGGGGAACTCCACATTTTCTAATTTCTGATCAGGCATTAACGGAATACTCCAGACAAAAAACTATAGACTATGTTATGCATTTTGCAGGTCCTGAGGGGGCGGAGCATGACACAAGGATTTAAATAACACCAAAGAGAGAATTTCTGTGTCATGCTCCGCCCCCTCAGGCTCTTCAATAGGCACAACTATAGTTCTGTTTCTTTAATTGTATCAAAAAGTGGTCAAAGTGGTCTGTTCCTCTAATCTTTCGGTGAATTCTCTCAAAATGTACAGTCAAAGGGACATTCCCTCCAAGGTTCCCTAAAAACCTATGCAGTCCCGATTCCATGGCCCACTGTGCCCGTTTCCTTTATGATATAGTAAATATATAATGCACTATATGCCGGTGGCATAGAGGAAACCTTTTCTGTCCAGAAAGAACATCAGGGCACGAATAAAGTTTGCTCACAAACACCTAGGAGGCAAACCAGGGTGTCTGCGGTGTGGTTTTTTATTCCGTAGTATGTCAATTGTATTTGCGTAATCGCTGCTTATTTGTTGGGGGTTTTCTCCATTGAATTCAATGGGATGGTAAAACCTGCAACAAATAGCAGATGTTGCTTTTTTTTGCGGCGGAAAAACAATCTGGGATGGTGGTGGTGGCGGAAATCTTCTGGTGTGGGGCTAATTTGCCTGGACAGATCATCATCACAGAATCCACTTTGAATTCTTCATCCTACCAGAGGATTAGAAAAACATGGCTGCTATCTTCCAAAAACAGCGCCACACCCATCTATGGGTTTTGTTTGGTATTGCAGCTCAGCTCCATTGGAAGGAGCAGCAATACCACACACAACCTGTGGACAGGTGTGGCGCTGTTTCTGGTAGGAAGTGGCCATGTTTTTCTAATCCCGGACAACCCCTTTAAGGATCATGTGAGACCATCAGTCAGAAGATTGAAGATCAGCCGAAAGTGGACCTTGTGACATGACAATGACCCTAAACATACTAGTAATAAACCAAGGAATGGCTTAAAAAAAAAAAAGCAATGGTTCATGAGTAGTCAAATCTAAGCCTCGGATCGAAATCAAGATGTTGTGGGGAATGTGAAATGGGCTGTGAGTGAACGGAACGCCTCGAAAATTCTCCGTGGAGGACGGAAAAAATGTTTCCCAGTCGATGTCAGAGACCGATAGACAGTTATAGGTAACACCTGCTGTAGGTTGTTTCTGCTAAAGAGGCAATAACGAGCATTAAAGGTGGGTGTGAGGCTGGATTCACACGAACGTGGCGTTTTTGCGGACGCAAAAACGCGGCGTTTTGCACGCGCAAAAATCACTTGCCAGCTCCGTGTGTCATCCGTGTATGATGCGCGGCTGCGTGATTTTCGCGCAGCCGCCATCATAGAGATGAGGCTAGCCGACGCCCGTCACTGTCCAAGGTGCTGAAAGAGCTAACTGATCGGCAGTAACTCTTTCAGCACCCTCGACAGTGAATTCCGATCACCATATCTTGCAACCTGTTAAAAAAAAAAGAGGTTCGTACTTACCGAGAACTTCCCGGCCGTTGCCTTGGTGACGCGTCCTTGGTGACGCGCCCTTGGTGACGCGCCTCTCTTGACATCTGGCCCCACCTCCCTGGATGACGCGGCTGTCCATGTGACCGCTGCAGCCTGTGCTTGGCCTGTGATTGGCTGCAGCTGTCACTTGGACTGAATTGTCATCCCGGGAGGTCAGACTGGAGGAAGAAGCCGGGAGTTATCGGTAAGTTAGAACTTTTTTTTTTTTAGCACGTTCACGTATATTGTGATCGGAAGTCACTGTCCAGGGTGCTGAAACAGTTTAACTCTTTCAGCACCCTGGACAGTGACTATCTCCTGACGTCGCGTACCGGATATTTTTTTGCCGGGTTCGGACAAAACAAGTTCGGCCGAACCCGGTGAAGTTCGGTTCGGTTGTCCGGGTTCGCTCTTCTCAAAGACACTCCGTTTGGATGTTTGTAAACAGAAAAGCACGTGGTGCTTTTCTGTTTACATTCATCCTTTTGACAGCTGGTGCGCGAATCACGCAGTTCGCACGGAAGTGCTTCCGTGCGGCATGCGTGGTTTTCACGCACCCATTGACTTCAATGGGTGCGTGATGTGTTGAAAACGCTGAATCAACGGACATGTCGTGACTTTTTTGCAACGGACCAACGCAGCGCAAAACTCACGCACATGTCTGCACGGCCCCATAGACTAATATAAGTCCGTGCAACGCGCGTGAAAATCACGCGCGTTGCACGCGCGTATTTCCCGTTCGTCTGAATAAAGCCTAAGGGTGTACTTACTTTTTCCATGGAAGAATATGTGGTCATATCTGGGAATTTTTTTGTTTAAAGTGTAACTAAACGTCCAACAAACTTCTGACATGTCATAGTAACATGTCAGAAGTTTTGAACAGTGGGGGTCCGAGCACGGAGACCCCCACCAATCGCTAAAACGAAGCAGCAGAAGTGTTCGTGTGAGCGCTGAGCCGCTTCGTTTCTGATCGGCTTTTCATGGCAAGCCCTGGTAACGGCGCCTATGTACGGACCCAATAGAAATTCTATGAGCCCGTACTCCGCTACATCGGCTTTCCGCAAAAAAGCCAAACAGAAACTAAGCGGCTCAGCGATCACACGAGCATTCTGCCGCTTCGTTTTAGCGATTGGTGGGGGTCTCAGTGCTCAGACCCCCAGTGATCAGAACGTCTGACATGTCACAATAACATGTCGGAAATTTGTTGAACGTTTAGCTACACTTTCATTAATTATCACAGATTCGATTTATAAGGGCATGTTCACACGGCCTATTTTCAGACGTTTTTCAGGCCGTAAACTCCCCGAAAAAAGGCTGAAAATGCGGGGGCTGAACGCCTCCAAGCATCTGCCCATTGATTTCAATTGGGAAAAATGGCGTTCCGTTCCCACGTAAAAGAGAAGTGCATGTCACTTCTTGAGCCGTTTTTGGAGCCGTTTTTCATTGGGTCAATAGAAAAACAGCTCCAAAAACAGCCGTAAAAAACGAATCAAAAAACGCTTGATGCTTAAAAAACTCCTGAAAATCAGGGGCTGTTTTCCCTTGAAAATCTCCGTATTTTCCAGCCATTTTTTGTTTAGCGTGTGAACATCGCCTTAGTGTTTTTGTTCAGTTACATTTCCTTTATCTTTATATACGGATTGAATGAAGGTCTACGTATGGTAAAAAAAAATTTAAAAAACTTGACATAGGGTGTCCTTACTTTTTCACATGTCTGAACCTATTCAGCACCTGTATATACACAATGACACAAAGTGATAGATTGCCACCCATGCCACATCTATAGGGTCATCCAGGTTAATGGGAACCTCTAAAATCTCCACCTTAGGCGGTGGCGACTGTTTCAGCTGAATGACGGACACCACACACCCTCCGCCTTATTCCCCGTCACTCTCACTCTCCATGACCTTCCTATGGCCTGATAGGAAGACGATCAATCAATTACTACAGAGCAATGTACTGGGGGCAAGTTAGAGGTCAGAAGGGTGAATGGGAAGTTTTAAGCCTTCACACACACGTTGGTTTTTTAGAGTTCCATTCGTTTTTAATGGCGTTATTAATATTAACGTTTTTGGTGGCATTTTTTTATTTAGTGTCATTTGAGCAGGAGTTTTTCTTGATGTTTTTGAAGTCCTATAGAGAAGCCTAAATAACACATGAAAGAAACAACACCACACCCAGAGAATGCTTAGTTTAGAAAAAAAAACGCTACTGGCCACAAAAACGCTACAAAAAAACGCTATAAACCAAAATGCTGTGTAGGTAGAAATTGTCATATTTTACTATAAATTTGAAACTAAAATCTGTCCACAAAAAAAAGTGAAAAACCCACCGAAAGTGCAAGTAAATGAAGTGTGGCGGGGGCATCATCCTGCAGTTGGCGGGGGCATCATCCTGCAGTTGGCGGGGGCATCATCCTGCAGTGTGGCGGGGGCATTATCCTGCAGTGTGGCGGGGGCATCATCCTGCAGTCTGGCGGTGGCATTATCCTGCGGTGTGGCGGGGGCAACATCCTGCAGTGTGGTGGGGGCATTATCCCTCAGTGTGGCGGGGGCATCATCTTGCAGTGTGGCGGGGGCATTATCCTGCGGTGTGGCGGGGGCATTATCCTGCAGTGTGGCGGGGGCATTATCCTGCGGTGTGGCGGGGGCATTATCCTGCAGTGTGGTGGGGGCATTATCCCTCAGTGTGGCGGGGGCATCATCCTGCAGTGTGGCGGGGGCATTATCCTGCAGTGTGGCGGGGGCATTATCCTGCGGTGTGGCGGGGGCAACATCCTGCAGTGTGGTGGGGGCATTATCCTGTAGTGTGGCGGGGGCATTATCCTGCAGTGTAGCGGGGGCATTATCCTGCAGTGTGGTGGGGGCATCATCCTGCAGTGTGGCGGGGGCATCATCCTGCAGTCTGGCGGTGGCATTATCCTGCGGTGTGGCGGGGGCAACATCCTGCAGTGTGGTGGGGGCATTATCCCTCAGTGTGGCGGGGGCATCATCTTGCAGTGTGGCGGGGGCATTATCCTGCGGTGTGGCGGGGGCATTATCCTGCAGTGTGGCGGGGGCATTATCCTGCGGTGTGGCGGGGGCATTATCCTGCGGTGTGGCGGGGGCATTATCCTGCAGTGTGGCGGGGGCATTATCCTGCAGTGTGGTGGGGGCATTATCCCTCAGTGTGGCGGGGGTATCATCCTGCAGTGTGGCGGGGGCATTATCCTGCGGTGTGGCGGGGGCAACATCCTGCAGTGTGGTGGGGGCATTATCCTGCAGTGTAGCGGGGGCATTATCCTGCAGTGTGGTGGGGGCATTATCCTGCAGTGTGGTGGGGACATTATCCTGCAGTGTGGTGGGGGCATTATCCCTCAGTGTGGCGGGGGCATCATCCTGCAGTGTGGTGGGGGCATTATCCTGCAGTGTGGCGGGGGCATTATCCTGCAGTGTGGTGGGGGCATTATCCTGCAGTGTGGCGGGGGCATTATCCTGCAGTGTGGTGGGGGCATTATCCTGCAGTGTGGTGGGGGCATTATCCTGCAGTGTGGTGGGGGCATTATCCTGCAGTGTGGTGGGGACATTATCCTGCAGTGTGGTGGGGGCATCATCCTGCAGTGTGGCGGGGGCATCATCCTGCAGTCTGGCGGTGGCATTATCCTGCGGTGTGGCGGGGGCATTATCCCTCAGTGTGGCGGGGGCATCATCTTGCAGTGTGGCGGGGGCATTATCCTGCGGTGTGGCGGGGGCATTATCCTGCAGTGTGGCGGGGGCATTATCCTGCGGTGTGGCGGGGGCATTATCCTGCAGTGTGGTGGGGGCATTATCCCTCAGTGTGGCGGGGGCATCATCCTGCAGTGTGGCGGGGGCATTATCCTGCAGTGTGGCGGGGGCATTATCCTGCGGTGTGGCGGGGGCAACATCCTGCAGTGTGGTGGGGGCATTATCCTGTAGTGTGGCGGGGGCATTATCCTGCAGTGTAGCGGGGGCATTATCCTGCAGTGTGGTGGGGGCATCATCCTGCAGTGTGGCGGGGGCATCATCCTGCAGTCTGGCGGTGGCATTATCCTGCGGTGTGGTGGGGGCATTATCCCTCAGTGTGGCGGGGGCAACATCCTGCAGTGTGGTGGGGGCATTATCCCTCAGTGTGGCGGGGGCATCATCTTGCAGTGTGGCGGGGCATTATCCTGCGGTGTGGCGGGGGCATTATCCTGCAGTGTGGCGGGGGCATTATCCTGCGGTGTGGCGGGGGCATTATCCTGCGGTGTGGCGGGGGCATTATCCTGCAGTGTGGCGGGGGCATTATCCTGCAGTGTGGTGGGGGCATTATCCCTCAGTGTGGCGGGGGCATCATCCTGCAGTGTGGCGGGGGCATTATCCTGCGGTGTGGCGGGGGCAACATCCTGCAGTGTGGTGGGGGCATTATCCTGTAGTGTGGCGGGGGCATTATCCTGCAGTGTAGCGGGGGCATTATCCTGCAGTGTGGTGGGGGCATTATCCTGCAGTGTGGTGGGGACATTATCCTGCAGTGTGGTGGGGGCATTATCCCTCAGTGTGGCGGGGGCATCATCCTGCAGTGTGGTGGGGGCATTATCCTGCAGTGTGGCGGGGGCATTATCCTGCAGTGTGGTGGGGGCATTATCCTGCAGTGTGGCGGGGGCATTATCCTGCAGTGTGGTGGGGGCATTATCCTGCAGTGTGGTGAGGGCATTATCCTGCAGTGTGGTGGGGGCATTATCCTGCAGTGTGGTGGGGACATTATCCTGCAGTGTGGTGGGGGCATCATCCTGCAGTGTGGCGGGGGCATCATCCTGCAGTCTGGCGGTGGCATTATCCTGCGGTGTGGCGGGGGCATTATCCCTCAGTGTGGCGGGGGCATCATCTTGCAGTGTGGCGGGGGCATTATCCTGCGGTGTGGCGGGGGCATTATCCTGCAGTGTGGCGGGGGCATTATCCTGCGGTGTGGCGGGGGCATTATCCTGCGGTGTGGCGGGGGCATTATCCTGCAGTGTGGCGGGGGCATTATCCTGCAGTGTGGTGGGGGCATTATCCCTCAGTGTGGCGGGGGCATCATCCTGCAGTGTGGCGGGGGCATTATCCTGTAGTGTGGCGGGGGCATTATCCTGCAGTGTGGTGGGGGCATTATCCTGCAGTGTGGTGGGGACATTATCCTGCAGTGTGGTGGGGGCATTATCCCTCAGTGTGGCGGGGGCATCATCCTGCAGTGTGGTGGGGGCATTATCCTGCAGTGTGGCGGGGGCATTATCCTGCAGTGTGGTGGGGGCATTATCCTGCAGTGTGGCGGGGGCATTATCCTGCAGTGTGGTGGGGGCATTATCCCTCAGTGTGGCGGGGGCATCATCCTGCAGTGTGGTGGGGGCATTATCCTGCAGTGTGGCGGGGGCATTATCCTGCAGTGTGGTGGGGGCATTATCCTGCAGTGTGGCGGGGGCATTATCCTGCAGTGTGGTGGGGACATTATCCTGCAGTGTGGTGGGGGCATTATCCTGCGGTGTGGCGGGGGCAACATCCTGCAGTGTGGTGGGGGCATTATCCTGCGGTGTGGCGGGGGCAACATCCTGCAGTGTGGTGGGGGCATTATCCCTCAGTGTGGTGGGGGCATCATCTTGCAGTGTGGCGGGGGCATTATCCTGCGGTGTGGCTGGGGCATTATCCTGCAGTGTGGCGGGGGCAACATCCTGCAGTGTGGTGGGGGCATTATCCTGCGGTGTGGCGGGGGCATTATCCTGCAGTGTGGCGGGGGCATTATCCTGCAGTGTGGTGGGGGCATTATCCTGCAGTGTGGTGGGGGCGTTATCCTGCAGTGTGGCGGGGGCATTATCCTGCAGTGTGGTGGGGGAATTATCCCTCAGTGTGGCGGGGGCATTATCCTGCAGTGCGGCGGGGGCATCATCCTGCAGTGTGGCGGGGGCATTATCCGGCTGATAAAGGGCACTGCCATTAGGGATTACCGCTGCCATGATGGGGGTACTTGTCTGCAGCAATGTTCAGGTCGGTGGTACGTGTCACATCCACATGAATGTCAGAACACAAGGTTTCCCAGAATAACATTGTTCAGAGTATCACACTGCCCCCGCTGGCTTCTTCCCATAATGCATCCTGGTGCCATCTCTTTTCCAGATAAGCGACGCACACCCAACCGACCACATGATGTCAAAGAAAACGTGATTCATCAGACCAGACGCCTTCTTCCATTACTCCATGACCAGTTCTGGTGACTACGTGCCCATTGTAGGCGTTTCGGTGATGGGCAGGGGTCAGCATGGGCACTCTGACCAGTCTGCGGTTACACAGCCCCATATACAGCAAGCTGCGATGCTCTGCATGTTGTGACATCTTTCGATCATTGCCAACTGTGACTTTTTTCGAAATTTGTGCTACGGCCGCTCTTCTGTGGGATAGGACCAGACTGTCTAGCCTTCAGTCCCCACGCGAATCAATGAGCCTTGGCCGCCCATGACCCTGTCGCCGCTCACCGGTTGTCCTTCCCTGGACCACTATTAGTAGGTACTAACCCCTACATACCAGGAACACCCCACAAGACCGGCCGTTCTGGGGATGCTCTGACCCAGTCGTCTAGACATCACAATTTGGCCCTTGTCTCAGTCGCTCAGATCCTTTTGCTTGACCATTTTTCCTGCTTCCAACATCAACTGGTTAAAGAGGCTCTGTCACCACATTATAAGTGCCCTGTCTCCTATATAAGGAGATCGGCGCTGTAATGTAGGTGACAGTGATGCTTTTTATTTAAAAAAAACTATCTATTTTCACCACTTTATTAGCGATTTAAAATTTATGCTAATGAGTTGCTTAATGCCCAAGTGGGCGTGTTTTTACTTTAGACCAAGTGGGCGTTGTACAGAGGAGTGTATGACACTGACCAATCAGTGACCAATCAGTGACCAATCAGCGTCATGCACTCCTCTCCATTCATTTACTCAACGCATAGGGATCCTGCTAGATCACTATGTGCTGTCTTATACTAACACATTAACGATACTGAAGTGTTTAGACAGTGAATAGACATTCCACGGGAATGCACTCCCAATCTATCCCCCCCCCCCTTGTCAGGCGCCATTGTAACCAGATAATCAATGTTATTCACTTCGCCTGTCACAGTGTATATATAATGCAACCTGCAGATTTGCTACATTGTATCTCGCAGGAGGTTGACACATTGATAATAGAAAAGTCACAATAAAGCTGCAGCCCATTAACCCTATGTTCACACGGAGGTTTTTGCAGGCGGAATTTCTGCCTCAAAATTCCGTTTGGAAGTTTGAGGCAGATTTTCCTCTCCCTGCACCTCATTGAGCGCCGCGGGCATAAAACGCCACAAAATACGCTTTCTCTGCCTCCCATTGAAGTCAATGGGAGATCAGAGGCATAAACGCCTGAAGATAGGGCATGTCGCTTCTTTCTCCCGCGAGGCGGTTTTATCGCTCGCGGGAGAAAACCACACCCGCCTCCCATTGAAATCAATGGGAGGCATTTTAGGGCTGTTTTTGACGAGTTTTGCGGCGCGGTTTCCGCGTCAAAAAACTCGTAAAAAAACTCTGTGTGAACATAGCCTAACGCTGCATGATGTTTATATAACAGGACCAGCAGATTATTATTATCATCATTATCATCATCATCATCATTATCATTATTATTATTATTATTATTATCATTATCATTATTATTATTATTATTATTATTATTACCATTATTATTATTATTATCATTATTATTATCATCATTATTATTATCATCATTATTATTATTATTATTATTATTATTATTATCATTATCATTATTATTATTATTATTATCATCATTATTATTATCATTATTATTATTATTATTATTATTATTATCATTATTATTATTATTATTATCATCATTATTATTATCATTATTATTATCATCATTATTATTATCATTATTATTATCATCATTATTATTATCATTATTATCATCATTATTATTATTATTATTATCATTATTATCATCATCATTATTATTATCATCATCATCATCATCATCATCATTATTATTATTATTATTATTATTATTATCATTATCATTATTATTATTATTATTATCATCATTATTATTATCATTATTATTATTATTATTATTATTATTATCATTATTATTATTATTATTATCATCATTATTATCAATATTATTGTTATTGCCGAGGATACGATCACATCACAGAACAGATGGATCTGAAGAAAGGTTTTCCCCAAATCAAGCAGTTCTCTCCACAGACCCCAGAGTTTACACTGCTTGTTACAACAGTCCAGAGAACTTCAAAGCAGCAGATAAATGGTCTGATAAGAGGCTGCGAGTGGTGTAAGTATGAAGTGTAGACAGTCCGTGTAATGAACTCAGCAGTACAATAAACGTCTACATCTTCCCCATACATTCATATACACAAGCAGTAGCCTATACCGATGACCTCCTCCACAGCAAGCATTCTAAAGGGTGTGTTTAATTATGAAACCAATCATTTTCTTTATTGCTAAAGTAAAAAATGAAAAAACTTTGCAAACAGACTTTGTTACAGATTTTTTTTTTCCCGTATTGTGTATGCAGCTCTTATGCAGATGTGTGTGTCTCCAAGGCTACAGTGTCTGAAGAATATATAATATAAATTGAGGAGAGGCCAGGGATCGATAGCATAAATCACAAATAGTCTCCCCCCTTTCTGGTGGTGGTTTACTCCACCCAAACCTCATAACCCCCAGCAGTTGGACCGTTCCATCCCTTATAGGGGATATGGTGGGAGAAGAGAAGCAGCTGTCAGACCACAATGTACTATGAGATATGAATCAACGTACGGCATCCTCAACCATCAGGGACTGTCTCACTGTCCCTATTACATTGTGGGTAGATCCCTTTGGAATCTATGGGATCAATCAAGGCAATTCTTATGTCTGTGGAGATCACTCCCATCATCATGGCTTAGATCAAACTTTTCATACACTCTATTAAGTAATTATGGAAGTTCCTCATCTATTAGAGTAAAGAGGGGCTACAAAGAGTGTCTCTTCCTCTGGAGGACCCGATAGCTTCATGCATTACACTGGCAGCCCAATCATTTCAATGGGTACCATGTAATGCTTCATTTCCCCTGTGATGGCGCTGTAAAGGAATTGAACACTTACTGGCAGGTTTCCTGGGAGATTACAGTCGATCACTGAAGGTCCCAGCAGCAGGTCACCCTGTGATCAGCTTATTTTTGGGAACTCTTCTAACAAAAAAAGATTGAACAAAGCAGACAAAGCCCTTAAATTGATGATACCATAGAACAATCGTTTGCATTTCTTTTTAATATGAGAATTTTTAATTTTATATGTGAATGTAATAAACTGGGGGAAAAAAATCTAGAATATAAAGTTTTATTTTATTTCTATGTTGATAAAGCTTAGTCATTGTATAATAAAAAGTTCTGTAACTTTATTATATACATTGGGTTTCAATTCCTCATCATTTTCCTGACCTCTGCTTGCTATCAGTGAATGTGAACATTCTTGTTTACATTCAGAGGTTGCAAAGCCGTCTTGATCTATAATGAGTTTAAAGGGGTTTTCCCATGAGGGACATTTATGACATATCCACAGAATATGCCATAAATGTCAGATAGATGTGTGTCCCACTTATCTCTAGAATGGGGTCCCTTAAACCCCATTCTACCTTTCCTGTTTCCCGCTTCCTCCCGGGCCACTTCCTGATTACATGGTCGGGAGTTACAAAGTGGCCCGGGAGGCAGCGGGGACCGAGAAAGGTAGAACGGGGTTTAGGGGACCCCGTTCTAGGGATAGGTGCGGGTCCCAGAGGTGGGACCTGCATCTATCTGACATTTATGCCATATCCTGTTGATATGTCACAAAATGTCCCTGATGGGAAAACCCCTTTAACATATTAGCACCACAACTCTCCCTTCTGTCTTGACAGTTTGTTACAATGTATCAGTGCAGTGCAGGTAAAATGTATCACCCTGGAGTCCAGGCTGTTCATCTCACAGATGATTGTCTAGACTTTATACATTTGTAATGAATCCTCAGCTGCGAGAAATATTAGGTCAGAAAGGTTTTACAGTCTCCACATAAACACAAATGTTCCCATTCACTGACAGCAAGTAGAGATCTTGAAAATGGTTTAAAAAAAATGATAGACGAAGTATATTAGAAATCTGCAGAACTTTTCAAAACACATAAGACTTAAGAAACCCCTTTAAACCTGCATCCCCTCTCCTGTATTCATTTATACTAAATGTTATAAAGTCTGGTTTGAAGGGGAGGCCTTGGTATAACATCTAGATGTCATAGAGGGGGTCTCCACTTGGGATCCCCCTTAATTAGCCAGAGAAGAGAGTTGATGGAAAGAGTTGCATCCACTCTGCAGGACTCAGCACGTGGATACTGTTTTTTTTTAATAAGGTGTTGTCCTTTAAGAAATATATTGTGAAAAAGCATCAGTAACAATTCCCTAAAATTATCTGAATTGATTATTACAAGTAGAAACATTCCGGTAATAAACTAGTACCTGGAATCCCCAGTCTGAGCAGTTCATGAGAAGCAGCTATATAACAAAATTATTTCTGCTGCCACTAGGGGGAGCACACTGCAAACTGAGTTATTATTGAGTTCAATGGGAGCTGTATAAATCAGTATGCAGTGAGCTCCTCCTAGTGGTGGATGCAGGAAAACAGAATATTATCATGTAACTATGGCTGTGTAGACGGAAGCAGGGGATCTGGAGCTCTGTATCAGGGGAAAAAAAGGAGATTCGACCCCGTATGAAGAATTCTGTAAATCCTGCCCTAAACCACCGCCGTTATCTCTTGCACCTCCCAAACCACTAGGAATATTAGGTGCTAACTAGAATTACCAATCATCTGTAAATACCTGGATAGCCAGTCTAATGGGGAATGAATAAATCCTGTGTTTGCCTCTGAGCGGAATATATGCAACGTTGGTGCCAAAAGTTGGCATGATGCCCATCGTCATGTAAATTGGGCATATACCCGACTAGTTGCTCCAATAGGACAATGTTTTGGATTCTGAATTTCCCATAGCAGTGAAGTCTTACCATCAGATTGCTTCCAGCAATACTACCAATGATAACATTACACTGAGGAATCGCTAGTAATGTAATTGCCTAATGTAATACAATATAAATTGTCACATAGAAAGAATAACAGAAAAAATACCGGGGTGTCTCTATGGGCGCTCTATGTCCGCCAAGTTAAATTTTGGGAGGAAAGGAGAAAAAAAGGGGGAATCTTCTCCAGAGAATGAGTCCTATATAACTTTTCCTCAAGTCAAAATCCAATAGAAGTGAATCGGGCACTTGTGGGCATTACACGGGCATCACATTGATTACTATAGTCACTGTGTAATGCTTAGCTTCTCCTGTGGGGGCGCTGCAGGGGAATTGAGCACTTACTGTCAGGTCCCCCACAGCTGAGGGGTCCCAGTAGAAGGATACTAGTTATAGGGCAACTCTTCTAATAAAAAGGGATTATCCACAGTGGACGACCCCTTTAAGTAAATCAAATAGATGTTTACATTACATTGTTTCTATGGAAGTATTAAAATTGTATCCGGCGGGAAGGTTCATAATAAAGTCTTAATAAAGGACATTGATGGATTTGCGTTCAATGTATTAAAAAAAAGGCGCACACCTCCTAATAAATTTGGCGCATTTTTCACAGACAGAGAGAGAAAAACGAATCCAGATTTGCGACAAAATTAGCGCCATTCTCAGGCTTCCTAATTATTACATTTGACTAAAACAACATCTCCTGGGAGACCTCGTCCACTTTTAATTGTCATTTTCCAAAATTAGTGACAAGGAACGTATAATATTTACCGCAAACTTGTCGCACCTTGTGATTTGCTACTTTTTAGTTGCGGTTCTCCGAGCACATGTGCTGAATGTGTCTATAGAGCCCCATTGACCCGACATATGCCAAAAGAGTGTCCTCTTGGCACTCGCTGAGCCGGTATACGTCGGCATTTCTTTTTTAACTGTATGGAAAAGCGTAGCCAATGAAACGATTCAATACAGAGGCTTCTGGGGGAAAAAAATGTACTACGCTGTTTACGTTTTTTTTTACAATGAGGCCCTATGGACGATGTATGTCACTGTTTGCCTAAGTTGGAAACTTCTGGTATACATCGGAAAATTCTCCCAACATTTACCTCCAAAGGAATCCTCAAACGATGTGAACAGATCCCTATAACTGCCTGGATTACAACGTACAGCGCCATACATGCTGCTTTAAGACGAACGCAATATGCCATTTTTTTTGTCCCTAATAAAGCCATGGGTCTAATAACCCGGGACAAAAAGCATCATAGATCCCAATAACGCTGTGACTTTGGGCGATCAGCGCCCGTATTATGGATGATGGCGCTATATAAATCACCGATGATTATTATAAGGATAAAGTAAAAGTAACTAAAATATATGATTATAATAGTAATAATAATAATAGTGCAAATAATGATCCTTCTTCTTACCTTGCTGACAGTTTCCAGTCCTCACAACAATCAGTATAATCCAGATTGCAGAATAGATTTGTGCAGGGATTAGCCCCATAGTGATGAATGGGATTACAGAATAATCTCAGTGCCCTAAACACAATGTAAGGAGTTTTTGGCTGTGTATGGCTGGAGTATAATCACTATGCTGGGAGCTCCATCAGTTTCCATGTGAGGATCTTCTCTCCAGTAACATTGTGCAGCACACAGAGCGCAGGATCGTGTCAGTGTCACCGCTGTAATACTAGCCAGACCCACGCCCACTGTGCCCCTTCACAGTCCAGGAGGAGGAGGAGGATCTGAGGAAGAGCTGAGATGGATTTCTGATGTGTTGTGCTACAATCATCTCATATATTGGAAAATTCAAGTCCGGTGCAAAGTCTTGGAAGATTGTTTTTTTTTTTTTTAAAATAAAAAAAAAGTGAAATTCCTTTAATCCAGCATCTGATAATCCAGAAAGTCTGGTAATCCAGCACGATAGAAATGTAATATAATCGGGAACATTCACAATCGTCACATTTAGAATGACCCGTATAATAAAGTTATCACATGATTTAAATGACACGAGAAACGGCGTAAAACACCAATGCAAAAAAAAAAACAATGTACAATAAGCTTTTTTTTTCTATTGCCCACCAGAAAAAATAAAATTTAAGTTAATCAATAGCTTATATGTATCCCAATATAGTTATATTAAAAAATGTGAGGCGTCCCGCAAAAAACAAGCCCTCATATCGCTACTTCAACGGAAAAATAAAAAAGTTACGCCTCTGGGAATGCGGCAACATAAAAATGGATTATTTGTTTCCATGAAATCTGGTATTATTGGGCAAAAAGCGCAAAATGTATCACTGAAAAAAAAAACAATGTGGAAAGTGATATTTTATTTCCATTCTTCCCAGAAAGTTAATAAAAGTGAATCAATAAGTCGTCAAACAGCCACGTCAGAAAATATATATTATTTTATGACTTTCACAATTCAGTGACACAAAATAGAAAAAATAGGCTCAATCCTGAAGGGAATAATGTTTTGATTTGTTAAGATACCAAAATTATTATTTTTTTACACGTAGAGGTTTTTTTTCATACCTTTTTGTCTACGAATAATGTTTGTTTTATTAGGAGTAAATTGTACAAAAAGGTCAAGAAAAAAATTTATGTTATTTAATATTGTCCTAAATTACAGTAAAATAAACTGTTCAGTAAGCCCAGCGTAATGTAGGCGCAGCCGTAATGAAGGAAGCGCATGACTAGGTGTTTGGGAGTTCTAGGCTATTATGTTCTAGGTATTATGTTTTAGGCTATATTTATAGGGATTGGAGGGTTATGTGAAAGGGGCAGGGGGCAAAATGTATCTATATGTGGTGGGTGGAGAATAAAGTATATAAGTCCATGCGGGGAAGAGGCAGCCCTCTTTCCCGCTGGACAACAGGAGAAAGTTTTGTCCTGTTATTACATTTAAAAAATATATATATATATATATCATATTTTTCACTTACCTGATGGACGCGGCGATGGAGACCACGATGGCCAGGATCCGGGATGCAGCGATGCAGCACGGCGTGGGATGGCTGGATGCGCTGTTTGCCGGGGCTCTTCCTCCGGTTCCAGCGGCTGGAGAGGAGAGTGAGGGACGCAGCAGCAGGCGTTCCAGGCCTCAGGAGAGGCCTTCATCAGCAGAAACACCTCGGTCTGGTCGGCGCCGAGGGAGCCCCTCCAGGGACCCTCCTCCTCCTGCTGGTCCGGAGCTGCACCCTGGCGACGGGCCGCGGAGGTCTGGGAGGAATCCCATCAGGCGGGCAAGACCGGAGGTGACAGGAGGGGGGGGGCCGCGGCGGCCATCTTCCTCCCTCCTGTCTGCAACGACAAGACCGGAAGTGGAGGCGGAACCGGAAGTGGAGGCTGAACCGGAAGTACACGCTGAACCGGAAGTGCACGCTGAACCGGAAGTGCACGCTGAACCGGAAGTGACGGCTTTCTCCGGCGCCGATGTTCCTGGTGCCGGAAGAGCTCTTCAGAAGGACGTCCGGACATCAGACCCGATCCGGAGGAAGAGGCGGGCGGCCTCCAGATGGGGAGCGAGATCGCCTCCTGCTGGAGCAGGGAGGCGTGTGGCGGCGGCAGCGACCGGAAGGACCCGGGCAGCTTCGGTGAGCGACGCCGGGCCCTATCCGGAAAAGGGGGGGCAGCGGTCTGCGAGACAAGTGACGAGCAGAAGATTTCTTTTTGACAGCCCTGCAGAAGGACTGGATCGGCAGGGCTGTCAGTCTGAATATGTCGCGCCACCAGCGGGTGGCAGGATCGTGGACAAATATGTCGCGCCACCAGCGGGTGGCAGGACCGTGGACGGGCCGCGTTCCGCTGGGCCTAGAGCTTCACCGACCAGAAGTGCGCGGAGTTACGGGGAGCGTGGGGTGCAGGAGCACCACTCCCTAGGATCGTCACGACCGACGCCTGGATTATCTGGAGTGATGGACGCGTCCGCTGGGAGGTCACCTCAGGGACGTACGGGTGAGTTTACCACGGATGTGGTGCCGGGGATGTGTGGGGGGGATGTGGGGGGGATGTTGTCAATGTCACAGATGCAATTGTTGTTTAGAGGGATGCAGGAGTATTTTATGAGAACTGTGCCAGGCGTAGAGCAGTCGCCAGCGAGGGTATGGGGCGCTGCTAGTGAGGCGTCTGCTAGTGCGGCAGGGAGTGCGGTTGCTAATGAGGCGATTTCTGGTGCAGCTGCGGCAGGGATTGCGGGTGTTAGTGAAGTGGCGCCGGTTGTGGGTGCCGTAGTGGCTGTGGGAAAAGCGGTTGACGAGGCGGCTAGTACAGAAAGAAAGTGGTGGAGGATGTGCGTTTGGCTGACGCGGCTAAAGGTGAGGTTTATGTGTGTTTTGAGGGCCCGCTGGGGGCACATTTGAAGGTGGAGATTAGGGAAAAGATCTGGAAAGATGAATATGTTGAGATTTTTTCTTTGCTGCCGTTAGAAAAGTTTAATTTGGACCGGTGGAAACCGGACGAAAGTAAGAAGGAGGAGGAGGAGCGGCGGCGGTATCGTTTGATTCCACGGACTTTTGCGAATTGGCTGCAGGCCTTCGCTATCTTGGCTAGTGTGGTAGGTGAGAAGGCGCCGGAGAACTGTTCGGCGCTATTCTGTTATATGGATTCGGTAGGGGAGGCGTATCGTGTATACGGTGGTAATGCGTGGTTGCGGTATGACGAACAGTTTCGTCAGCGGAAGTCGGTGCGCCCGTCGTTGCGATGGGATCACAAGGATATCAGTTTATGGATGCGTCTGATGTCTGCACCAAAACAGGGGCAGCAGCCCTTTCGGGATGCGGCCGGCGGTCAGGGGTCAGCAGCGGGTCGGTCAGGATCCTCAGGAAAGGGGTGTTGCTGGCAGTATAATGAGGGGCATTGCAAGTTCGGCCCAGATTGTAGGTACAAGCACGAGTGCTCCGGTTGCGGAGGCGCCCATGGTTTGTCCAGATGCTTCAAGAAGCATAAGGGCAGGCAGGGAGATGCTGAGCAGAAGAGGGGCGACGCCGGTGAGGGTGGAAAGGATGCTCCCGTTTTTAAGGGGCTATCCAAATAGGAAAGTGGCGGAATTGTTGTGGTTAGGATTTTCAGAAGGTTTTCGGATTCCGTGTAGGTCGGTTGGACGTGATGGGGTAGTCCGTAATTTGTCGTCTGCTTTGGCGCGGCCTGATCTGGTTACGGATAAGCTGCTGAAGGAGGTGGCTTTGGGCCGCATGGCCGGGCCGTTTTCCTTCCCGCCTGTTCAGAGTTTGCGGGTTTCCCCTTTAGGTTTGGTTCCAAAAAAGGAGGTGAATAAATTCCGCCTTATTCATCACTTGTCTTATCCGGAAGGCGAGTCGGTGAATGACGGCATTGATCCGGCCCTGTGCGCGGTTAGTTACACTAACTTTGATGCGGCGGTTGTTTGGGTTCGGAAATACGGGAAGGGCTCTCTGTTAGCGAAAACTGACATTGAGGCCGCTTTTCGTTTATTGCCGGTGCATCCGGATAGTTTTTGTTTGCTGGGATGTTATTGGCAGGAGGAATATTTTGTGGATTGTCGCCTCCCGATGGGCTGCTCCATTTCATGCGCTTATTTTGAGATGTTTAGCACGTTTTTGGAGTGGGTGGTCCGTCGGGAGGCGCAGGTGCAATCTGCCCTGCATTATCTGGATGATTTCCTGTTTATCGGTCCGCCGGGTACCTATGTGTGTGCAGGATTGCTACACACTATGGAGAGAGTGGCAATGGATTTTGGGGTACCTCTGGCGCCTGAAAAAACTGAGGGACCCACGACGGTCATTAAGTTTTTGGGAATCATGATTGATTCAGATAACATGGAGTGTCGCTTGCCTGATGATAAGTTGCTGGAGATGAGAGGGTTGGTGGCGAGTGCGCTGCGCAGGAAGAAAATACAGTTGCGGGACTTGCAATCCTTGTTGGGGCATTTGAATTTTGCTTGTAGGATTATGCCCATGGGGCGGGTGTTTTGCAGGCGATTGGCGAGTGCTACCGCGGGGGTGCATTCCCCCCATCATTTTATTAGGTTGTCGGCGGAGTTGAAAGCTGATTTGTTGGTGTGGGGGGAGTTTTTGCAGACCTATAATGGGCGGTCGGTGCTCATGTATCAGCCGGTGTCTAGTGTGGACTTGGAGCTGTATACTGATGCATCAGGTGCTTGTGGATTTGGGGCTTATTTCCAGGGGCAGTGGTGTGCAGGAGTTTGGCCAGATGCTTGGCATGAATGTGGTTTTGTCCGTAACTTGGCTCTGCTGGAATTGTTCCCGATTGTGGTGGCTGCGGAGTTGTGGGGGGATTGTCTGCGGGACCGGAGAGTGCGTTTCGTATGTGACAATCTGGGTGTCGTTCAGGCTGTTAATGCGCAGACGGCTAATTCTCCGCCAGTCGTGCGACTATTGCGACATTTAGTTTTGAGAGGTCTGATGTTGAATGCGCATTTTGTGGCAGTGCATATTCCTGGGGTGCTGAATTCTGTGGCTGATTCCCTTTCTCGTCAACAGTGGGACAGGTTTCGTCTGCTGGCGCCGGGGGCGGAGTCTCATGGCCTGCCGTGTCCAGAGCATCTGTGGAAGGTGGTGTGACAATGGCGATGTCGCTTGTAGAAAGGTCGGTTAGTGCGGTCACGTGGCAGAGGTACAGTGCGGTATGGCAGGTATGGGAGGCGTTGTTGGAAAATGTGCAGGCAGGTATTGCAGATCGGCAGGCGTGTTTGCTGTATTTTATAGGAAAGGCGTACAGTGAGGGGTCGTCTGCAGCAACGGTCGCTCGGAGTTTGTCGGCCTTGGCTTTTTGGTTTAAGAAGAAAGGTGAGGAGGACGTGACTAAGTCCTTTCTGGTCAGGCAGGCAATGAAGGGTTTCAGGAGGGGCTCCGCAGTTAGGGATCTCAGGAAGCCGGTGTCATTTGAGCTGTTGGTAGCAATTTGTGATTTGTTGAGGGAGGTTTGTGTTTCAGCATTTGAAGCGCGGCTATTTACACTGGCTTTTTCTTTGGCTTTCTTTGGGGCGTTCCGAATATCGGAGTTGGTGTCGGCCAGTAAGAGTGTGGCAGGGGGTTTATTGTACGCTGATGTGGATTTGGATGGCTCCTGCCTTTCTTGTTTGCTCCGTAGATCTAAGACAGATCAGGAAGGGAGAGGTTTTGTGGTGCGTTTGTATGAGTTACCAGGGTCGCGGGTGTGCCCGGTCCGCGGTTTTCGGGAGTTTGTTGCGGTGAGGCCTGAGGGCCCGGCATCCTTGTTGGTTCATGCAGACGGGCTGTCTCTGTCAAAATTCCAGTTTTCACAGGTGTTCAAAAAATGTATCCTGTTGTCTGGCAGAGGTGGAGCAGGTTTTAGCTCTCATTCTTTTAGAATTGGCGCAGCTACGGAGGCAGCTCGGTGGGGTTTATCCCCGGCGATGGTTAAGAAGATCGGCAGGTGGGAGTCAGACAGATATAGGTTGTATGTGCGGCCTCATTTGCTGTGAGGCGGTGGAGATAAGATGTGCTGGAGGTGGATATGGAGTAGTTACGTTGTTGTTTTGTGTTGTTTTAGGTGCAGGTCCCTGCTTGATTTGGATCATGGGGCACTCCTACGTGCACTGGGGAGGTGTGCGTGCTGATGTTCGTCCGGCCGGACGGCATTTGGGCATGGATCACGCAGAAGTGCAGGTCAGATGGTTGGGCCTGCGGGGCATGCTGTGGTGTAGGCTGTTACCAGAGGTACAATTTTATGCAGGTTTGGACAGGGCGCCGGATATATTAGTGGTGCACCTTGGCGGCAATGATTTGGGCATTCGGTCGTCCAGGGATTTAGTGAGGGATGTGAAGATTGACCTTTTGCGGTTGTGGTCGGCGTTCCCAGGAGTGGTTATTGTATGGTCTGATATTGTGGCTCGCAAGGTGTGGCGGCAGGCAGGTTCCGTACATAGCTTAAACAAAGCGCGAGCAAAGGTCAACAAGGTAGTTGGCAGATTTGTGGCACGCAATGGCGGTGTTGTGGTGCGGCATAAGGAGTTGGAGGGTAGAGAGGTAGGTTTCCTCAGGGCGGATGGTGTTCATCTAAACGAGGTGGGTCTGGATATGTGGACCCTGGACATCAAGGAGGGCATGGAGAAAGCCCTGCAGTTGTGGAGGGACAATCATGTGTAAGGGGTCACACATGATTGTCGTGGCGGTAGGAGGAGGGGTCTTTGGAGGCACGGAATGGTAAGAAGGAGAAGCAACAATGGAGATTGTTGCAAGAGAACTCGGGGCGTTTAACCCGGGATAGTATTGGAGGGGCTGGGGAGTGGTTACCCAGCTCATATATATTCCTGATGGGCAGGGTCCCCAGGAAGGGAGAGAGAGGTCTTGGACATGGTTGGTGCCCTCGGGTCAGGTGCAGAACGGCTGTAGGGTAAGGGGTCCAGACCTAATAAGGAAACGATGGAGTTTAATGATTGAAGTGCCTTCAAGGATCCTTTATCTGGAGTTGGGAAATAGAGCAGGATGTTATCATGGAGTTATGATGTGTTTATGGTTATGCTCTTTTTCAGAAAAAAGGTGTGTTTAATAAATGGCTGCTGTGGCCTTTACACCAAAATTCATGTGTGGTCTCTTATTGGGGTTTGGGGTGTAAGGTCGTAGATAGCGGAAGCATCAAACATACCTTAAGTCAAGTCATTTTGATATATAATATTTATCATCTCGGGCAGTCGGAGCAGCTATGGGTATCTATCTATCTATCTATCTATCTATCTATCTATCTATCTATCTATCTATCTATCTATCTATCTATCTATCTCATATCTATCTATCTATCTATCTATCTATCTATCTATCTATCTATCTATCTATCTATCTATCTATCTATCTATCTATCTATCTATCTATCTATCTATCTATCTATCTCACATCTATCTATCTATCTATCTGTCTGTCTCATATCTATCTATCTATCTATCTATCTATCTATCTATCTATCTATCTATCTATCTATCTATCTATCTCATATCTATCTATCTCATATCTATCTATCTCATATCTATCTATCTCATATCTATCTATCTCATATCTATCTATCTCATATCTATCTATCTATCTATCTATCTATCTATCTATCTATCTATCTATCTATCTATCTATCTATCTATCTATCTATCTATCTATCTATCTATCTATCTATCTCTATTTTATTTATTAAATCTAAACATCTTCCCCGGGGTCATCCTGTATAAGCCTAAGGCCTCATGCATACGACCGTAGCCATGTGCACGGCCGTGATTTTCGGGTCGGCCGGCTGCGGACTGTCAGCCGCAAGCCGCCCGCAAATCACGGGACATGCACATGGCCGCCGCCATTGTTTTCAATGAGCCCGGACCGCAGAACACGGCCGTAATAAGACATGCCCGTTCTTTCTGCGGTCCGGGCTCCCGGGCCGTGCAAAGACCGCAAAAACTACGGTCGTGTGCATGGCCCCATAGAAAAGAATGGGGCCGCAATTCTCCCGTGGATTTTCGGGGGAATTGCGGCCGCAAAAACACGTTCGTGTGCATGGGGCCTTAGGTTATGTTCACACGCAATGTTTTCAGGCGTTTTCGGGGCGTAAAAAACAGAAGCTGAACGCCTCCAACCATCTACCCATTGATTTAATTGTGTAAAACTGTGTTTCGTTCAGACGGGGCGTTTTTATACGCAGCTGTTTGAAAAAACAGCACGTAAAAAAACGCCCTGTAAAAAGAAGTGCATGTCACTTCTTGAGCCGTTTTTGGAGCCGTT
Organism: Rhinoderma darwinii; assembly: GCF_050947455.1. Taxonomy (NCBI): domain Eukaryota; kingdom Metazoa; phylum Chordata; class Amphibia; order Anura; family Rhinodermatidae; genus Rhinoderma; species Rhinoderma darwinii. Next base: position 334,948,456 of record NC_134691.1, read on the forward strand.
TTTCATTGTCTCAATATAAAAACAGCTAAAAAAAATGCCTCAAAGAAACGTTTGATGCTTTAAAAATGGCTGAAAACAGCTTTAGCGTGTGAACAGAGCCTTAGGGACAGGAAAAACACCCCCCTGCTAAGACCCAACAGATCTGTCATGCCATCAATTGATCACTGGATCCAATAGAGGAAACAGCATCGCTCAGTGGGGGAGATTTATCAAACCTAGTGCAAAGCAAAGAGGAGTCGTTGTTTATAGCAACCAATCAGATTGCCTCTTTCATTTAAAAAATGGCCTTTGAAAAACGAGCGCTGGAATCTGATTGGCTGCTATAGGCAATTACTCCACTTTTCCTCTGCAGTATTTTTGATAAATCTCCCCATTGAGCTAGAAAAGATATAAGCGGTGTTAACCCTTGTCTTCAGGGTGCCCGGCTGTCAGATTGCAGGGGCAGACGCTGTGCCATACAATTACAATGTCGCCGGTTTAGAGCCTGGGATCAGGCGCTGGACAGATCATGTGCAACATCTTATAATAAAATCCAGTTATATGTTCAGTGATGGCGTTGGTCCCACCAGGGGAATTGATTCTGAGGGCCGACCCTCCAGTTGTAGAGTCTCATAGTCCCTGTGATGGCCCATTATATGGTCAGGACCTGGACCCACCACAGGATCATCTGATTCTCTCGTAGTCCAGTCCAATTCTGACTGTTTTTCTTCTAGACCTGTGGTCTTTATCCTGTGGCTCTTCAGATGATGTGAAACTACAACTCCCAGCATGCCCGGACACACTATTACTATCGGAATATATTGTACTATGAAGATAAAGGTTTTTATACTTATTATCCTATTCCTTCAACAATAAAATTGTCCTAATAGTTGTTACCACATTCTTTTCCTTCCTCCTCCCCTGTGATCTCAGCAGTGACTACCACCCTCATTATCTCTACAGTGTCATTATCTCCTCTCTCATTATCTGTCTGTTCCCATGTACTCATCATTAGGACAGGATCCTGGTGCCTCATCTGGCCAAGAAAAAAAAAACCAGAAGAAGACAATTTAGGATTCACAGTAGGCCGGTTTTCACCTTAAGTAGCCGGTGGTGGCAAAAGTAAAAAACTTTAATTAACTGCAGTCAATGTTATAAAATATAAAAAAAGATGGCTCACCTTTTCGGTGGTCTCCGCCAGTCCAACATCGATGACACCATGTACGGTACATCATTCGTGTGATCCCTGTAGCCAATCAACGCCTGTGATTTGCTGCAGGATTCATGTGAATGATGTATGTGACGTCTTAGCTGCATGACTGGCGGGGACCATCAGAACATTGGCGCTGGAGCGGCAGGGGGATTTACCAAATATCAACAAAGGGGCACTGTGTGTGGCACTGTCTACAGGGGGCACTGTGTCACACTATCTTCAAGGGGCACTGTGTGTGACACTATCTACAGAGGGCACTGTGTGTGACACTATCTACAGGGTGCACTGTGTGTGACACTATCTACAGAGGGCACTGTGTGTGACACTATCTACAGGGTGCACTGTGTGTGACACTATCTACATGGGGCACTGTGTGTGTCACTATCTACATGGGCCACTGTGTGTGACACTATCTACAGGGGGCACTGTGTGTGACACTATCTACATGGGGCACTGTGTGTGTCACTATCTACATGGGGCACTGTGTGTGACACTATCTAGAGGGGGAACTGTGTGTGACACTCTACATGGGGCACTGGTTGTGTCACTATCTACAGGGGCCACTATGTGTGACACTATTTACAGGGCCACTGTGTGTGTCACTATCTGCAGGGGGCATAGTGTGTTACACTAGCTACAGGGGGCACTTTGTGTATCACTATCTACAGGGGGCACTGTGTGTGTGTCACTATCTACAGAAGGCACATGTGTGGACCTATCTACAGGGTACTAAAATTAAAGTAAGTTGTTATCCATTATGGCAAATAATAGAGGGGTACATCCTAGGAGCCCCCACTTCTGAAACATCATCGCTGCAGAACCGGCGGGAATCACCGGAACGTTGACGTCATAATGTGTATGGTCACCTCTACCAAAAAGACATTGATACTCTACGTGTAAAATCACACATCACTAGAATTTTTGTTTGTGAGAATACAGAAGGTTACAAGTATTTTTAATGTGATTAAGGCCGAATTCAGATGAACGTGGGCATACTCTGACGTGAAAAACTGCAGTTTTTCACGTCCGAGTTGCCCCAGTGCGTGTCCCGTTTTCACGGATCTCCATAGACTTAAGTCTATGGAGGTATCCGTGAAAACTGAACAAAATAGGACAGGTTCTACTTTTCAACAGACTCTTCACATGGTCCATTGAAACAACGGCCGTGTGAGCGGCCCCATTGAAATGCATGCGCCCCTGTGATGACCATTGTTTTATCCGGACGTACGTATACCACGGTCGCGTGCATTCGGCCCTCATTCTAAGAATGTCATGATGTTTCTTTATATTACAAGACCCTTGCCCATTTTTTGAGGTCCATGGACTTTGGCTTCATTGAAGATATTGAAGGAGCTTATCCTTCCTGCGATCAATTATGAACAATCTAGAAATCAGAAAATAAGACACAGACTGGAACTTAGTAGAAAAAGGGCTGAAAACCTGGAGAAAATCTTCATGATTGGATCGGTTAGTCCAAGAATGAATCACCCGGGTTTTCTAAAGACCCTGAATAGCACATACATATGTATTGTTCGGCAGATGTATACTTAATCTTGCTCCATATTTCTCTTTCTATGTCAGTGTCAGTCTTTACTGCAGTTCCGGCATTCTATTCATGAAACAGGATGTTCAGCGTGAACTGCGCAAGAGGTGCATTGAATTGAGAATACAGAAAAAGATGATAAAAAGAACAGATTTTTGAGATTGAGGTGCATGCCAGTAAGTCAGTCAGTAATAGGGAGTCAGTCAGTAATAGGGAGTCATATGTTATGGATTGTAATACTCGCTAGATGGTGGAATTAAACAAGACTGAGTTTTTCGTGCAGAGGCCATGTCGCTGGAAATGCTATCTGGGACCACCTGCTGGGGACCACCGCTCGGCTCATCCTTCTGCTGAGTGATCTCTTGCTTAGTAATTGGCCATGCATTCCTACTAGGCAACCCCGGGGAAGTCACGCTGTGTAATACTGCCGAGAAGGAGGCTGACAATTCATTTATGGGCACAGATATCATGGCTGACTATGTAGATGTCTTGGTACTGTTTGTATAGGGCCGGGCGTTCACCCTGTGGCTCCCCAGCGTTTGCAAAACTACAACTCCCAGCATACAAAATAAAAAAAGGGCCAGAGGAGCAAAGGTCAGCAGCATGGGGGGGGGGTCACATAATCTCATTTTATCAGGTCCAAAACCAATAGGGTAGGGAGATGTAAGGCCCAGTTCCCACTGAGTTTTTGGCGTTCATTTTGACGCGAAAACTGCTTCGGAATCAGCGGCAAAAAACAGACGAAATCACCCCCCATTGATTCCAATGGGTGGCAGAGGCGTTATTTTTCCGGGACGGCTTCTGGCCGCATGCGGGAAAAAAAAGCGGCATGTCTTTTCCTGCCGCGGTTTCCGCCTCCGACCTCCCTTGAATTAATAGGAAAAAAAATTGTGAGCGTTTTTTGCCCGCGGTCCTTGCATTTGCTTCAATGGCCGTGAAAACGCTGCTAAAAGGAAGCACAGGCAGTTCAAAATGTGCCTCAATATTCTTGAAGGAATTCTGAGGCTGATTTTTTCTGCCTGCAAAAAAAAAAAAAAAAAACTCAGTGTGAACAGGGCCTAAGAGGGTGAGTTACCTAGTCCTCCATCCTCCCAATATCATACCTCCCCAGCGTCCCTACTTTTGACCCCAGTCCCGACTTTCTCTGTCCCTCTTTGCTCCCTCTTTTTGAACTGAGAAATCCACTCTGGATCCAGCAGACCATTCCGGCCGAAAAACCGCACCAAATTGACAAGCTGCGGACTAAAAAACGCACCGCATTTCAATTTATTCAAGTTTTTTCTGCGTTTCTTTACTCAGCGTGTGGATGAGATTTGTTAAAATCTCATCCCCTCTGCTGCTAAAGTATTACGCTGCCGATTTACCGCAACAAAATCCGTTCCGGAAAATCCACAGTATTTACACAACCTGTGTTCCCGGCCGAACCATCCAAAAAGTCGGGAGGTGTGTCCCATATATACTGTATATATACCATATATCATGCTTGCCGAATGTCCCAGAATGTCCGGGAGGTGCCTGGAAAAAAGGGGAGATCTCCCTGATCCGAGAAGATAAATCTTCCATCTTCCAGCCTTTTTAAACATATACTCACCTCTCCCATTCCCGCAGTCTTCTTCACTCCCGGGCGCCGCGCAGCGGACAACATCCTGGCCTGGTTTGTGGCAGAATCCGGGAGTAAAGAGAAGTGCTGAAATGGGGAGAGGTTGAGTGTCTGCATGTCTGGGGTCTGTATTAAGGGGTGGTCTGGTCTAAGGTCTATATTATGGGGTCTGGTCTAAGGCCAACATATGAAGGGGCGTCTGATTTGAGGTCTATATTAAGGGGGTATGGTCTGACATCTATATTAAGGGGGTCTGGTCTGACGTCTGTATTTCTTTAGGGGGTCTGTAATTATTTAGAGCGTCTGGTCTAGGGTTTGTATTAGTTTAGGGACTCTGGTGGGTCTGTATTTATTTAGAGATTGGGGGCTGCTGGAACATAGTGCCCCTGGCCCATTAGAATCGTATTCATTCCTGTAGTAGCTCGGGGTGCGGTGCTCAGATGTGAGATGGAATGGATGGGGCACCTCTTTCTGATCTTCTGTCTCTATCTCAAATGAAAGCTGTGAGCGAATCTCCTTTTTTTAACACTATGTAGCTTTTTAGTCCAAAATTCTTTAGATATCTTTTTTTTTATATATCGAGCGTCAAATCCCCTTTAAAGATATAGAATAAAAAGATAAAATTATGACTTTCTGAAGCCGCCACTAGAGGGTGCTTAGGAGTTTACTGCATGCTAAGCTCCTAAGCTCCCTCTAGTGGTGGCTGCAGGCAGAAATAATTATATTATTTAACTCTATGTCCAGACATAGAGACTCTGGGCCTCTGTATCAGAAAAACAAAGCTCCGACCCTTATAAAGATATATTAAGAAATTAGTCAGTACAGAATGCTGGACCTAAAAAAGACATGATGATAAAAAGGGAACATTCCCCTTAAGCTCACCTAATTAGTCTTTATTGATTCTGGTTCTATGTAGAAATGTTGCATACTTTGCATTTTCATTACTTTATCTTCTTCCAAGACAAACCTGAGGCAGAGATGAGGTGGTGGCGTCTGTACCCCATAAGCTCAGGACTGGGTTTACAGTAAGGGGGCGAGGGGTAGAGGTCATTCTCACATCACTGGTATTTACCGCACTTTGACTCTGCTTCATTTTACGCCTCATTGAGAGGTCAAAGTTGCTGAAGTTTATAGTTCTGTCTGGAGGGAGACTGTGTTGTGTCTCCGCAGTGTACACGTGTGAGCATCGCTTTATTACACTGATGCCTTGCAGAGTGACCTGGAATGTATTACGTAAATATCAAGTCCCAGGGATTATTGTCAGTATTACGTTGTATAAAGTGAGAAAGAACCGAGCAAAGTCATACAAACACTTCTGGGAATATGCAAAAAATAAAATAAAATAGAATAAAAAAAATAGTCTGTTCGATGTCAAGAGAGGAAACTTTCCCAGTAAAACAGAAAACAAACTGTAACACATTTCTTAGTAATATCTGATTCTAGAAAAAGTGGGTGAAAAGTAATGTGGCCCCCATCACATTGTCACCTCTGGAAACCTGCCCATTTCCACAGCGATATGGGGGATGGGGATGTATTACTAGGCAGCTTTGCCCTTGAGTGATAACCCTGTGGAAACTTTAACCAATTTAAGGGGTTGTCTCAGGGTGACACCTTCTTTCTTCATGCCCTGTTAGAGTATATGAACGTCATAGAGGTGGGGGGGGGGCCCTTAGTCAGAATCCCCTTCAATTATCCAGAGTGAGAAGTTGCTATCAAAGACACCAGAATAGCACAGAAAGAAAATCCCTCCCCATTTATCCACAACTGGCTTGTCTTTTCGAGGCTAAATTTTATTTTATATCCAATTTTGGGAAACCCAAAGCTCCTGATCTACTGGTTGTATTTGACTCCACCAGCAGCAGAATGGTGAGTGCAGCTCTGGAGTATAAAGCCACGTTCACACGTGGCAGAATTTTTCCGCTGCAAATGTTAGTGTAGGTTCTGGGCAATTACGCAACGAATTTGCAGCAACATTTGCATATTTGACAGGTAATTCAGACGTTGCAGATATCACAGCGGACTTGCCACAGATTTCAGTTTATTGCTAATGCTGAAATCCGCAGTGAAATTCCACTTCTTCTCCACAATGTAATGAGCTGCGGAGGTAATTCTGCACCGCAGCCTAAATTCCGCACAGTTATTTTCCGCAACGTCTGAACTAAGTTTCCTAAAAATGTATAGAAACAAATGTAAAAAACGGCTGCTGCAGAATTCCACTGCGGACTGTCCGCAGCGCAATTCAACAGCAATTCCGCCACGTCTGAACGTGGCCTAATACAGGTCATAACTCCGGATCAGTACAGGATAAGTTATGTAATGTATGTACACAGTGACTGCACCAGCAGAATAGTTCGTGCAGCTCTGAAGTATAATACAGGATGTAACTCAGGATCAGTACAGGATCAGTAATGTAATGTATGTACACAGTGACTTCACCAGCAGAATAGTGAGTGCAGCTCTGGAGTATAATACAGGATGTAACTCAGGATCAGTACAGGATAAGTAATATAATGTATGTACACAGTGACTCCACCAGCAGCAGAATAGTGAGTGCAGCTCTGGAGTATAATACAGGATGTAACTCAGGATCAGTACAGGATAAGTAATGTAATGTATGCACACTGTGACTCCACCAGCAGAATAGTGAGTGCAGCTCTGGAGTATAATACAGGATGTAACTCAGGATCAGTACAGGATAAGTAATGTAATGTATGTACACAGTGACTATCACAGAAGAATAGTGAGTGCAGCTCTGGAGTATTAGGGCGGGTTCACACATGGCGGAATTTCACTTAAATTCCGCTGCGGACACTCCGCAGCGTTATTCCGCAGCGGAGCCGTTTCTCCATTGACTTTCACTTTAATTTAGCAGTGTTCGTTTACACGATGCGTACAATTCCGCTGCGGAGCATAGGCTGCGGAGCGGAATTTGGTGTCCGCAGCATGCTCTGTCTGTTGCGGAGCAGTGGCGGACTCATGGCGGAATTTCTCCATTGACTTCAATGGAGATTCAAAGTTCCGCAATGAAGTCCGCAGCTGTCATGCACATGTCATGTGTGCTGCGGATGCGTCTTGCTTTTTTAACTTGACATTTCTTCATTCTGGCTGGACCTATGTATTTCTAGGTCTACAGCCAGACTGAGGAAGTCAATGGGGCTCCCGTAATGACGGGAGCGTTGCTAGGAGACGTCTGTAAATAGTCACTGTCCAGGGTGCTGAAAGAGTTAAGCGATCGGCAGTAACTGTTTCTGCACCCGGGACAGTGACTACCGATCTCAATATACATGTATCTGTAAAAAAAAATGAAGTTCCTACTTACCGAGAACTCCCTGTGTCTGTCTCCAGTCCGGCCTCCCAGGATGACGTTTCAGTGTAAGTGACGGCTGCAGCCAATCACAGGCCAAGCACAGGCTGCAGCGGTCACATGGACTGGCGCGTCATCCAGGGAGGTCGGGCTGGATGCCGAAGGAGGGACGCGTCACCAAGACAACGGCCGGTAAGTATGAATTTCTTTTACTATCACTAGGGAAAGTGCTGTCCCTTCTCTCTATCCTGCACTGATAGGGAGAAGGGAAGCACTTTTCCCGCAGTCCGCAGCAGCTAGTCCGCATCAATTTACTGCACATTTTGTGCAGATCCGCAGCCGTAATCCGCAACGCAGATTCTGTGCGGCATTGATGCGGACAGTTGCGGAGGAATTCCGCCATGTGTGGTCATGCCCTAATACAGGATGTAACTCAGGATCAGTACACTATAAGTAATGTAATGTATGTACACAGTGACTCCACCAGCAGAATAATGAGCGCAGCTCTGGTGTATAATACAGGATGTAACTCAGGATCAGTACAGGATAAGTAATGTAATGTATGTACACAGTGACTCCACCAGCAGAATAGTGAGTGCAGCTCTGGAGTATAATACAGAATGTAACTCAGGATCAGTACAGGATAAGTAATGTAATGTATGTACATAGTGACTCCACCAGCAGAATAGTGAGTGCAGCTCTGGGGTATAATACAGGATGTAACTCAGGATCAGTACAGGATAAGTAATGTCATGTATGTACACAGTGACTCCACCAGCAGAATAGTGAGTGCAGCTCTGGAGTATAATACAGGATGTAACTCAGGATCAGTACAGGATAAGTAATGTAATGTATGTACACAGTGACTCCACCAGCAGAATAGTGAGTGCAGCTCTGGAGTATAATACAGGATGTAACTCAGGATCAGTACAGGATAAGTAATGTAATGTATGTACACAGTGACTCCACCAGCAGAATAGTGAGTGTATCTGTGGAGTATAATACAGGATGTAACTCAGGATCAGTACAAGATGATTAATATAAGGTATTTATGGAAATGGCAGATCTTCTTTACAATTTTAGCAAGTTACTATGGGAAACAGCTTTTTGACTGACACAACCCCCAACTGCTTAGTTGAGCTCCTATAACGGGCTGCACTGCATTCTGGAAAATATGTTTTTTCCTATATCAGATTACGGTACAATGCCTGGTGTAAAGACGACACTTCCCAAGCCGTCTGCAGACACTGAAGAAGCAGGGAATACTCAAAGAACGCAGTTGCAGATTAGATCGTATCTATATATAGTCTGTAATATGGAGTTTAAAGGTGAACCACGGTTTTATATTTGCACTAAAATTATATTTTTTGGATTTATTTGCTCCAATTTTGGTTTTGGCTTTGAAATCACAGTTAAATATAATGATGAAATGGATGGCAGACACATGGAGAACAAGGTACGTTTTATTTTTTACTTTCAGTGACAGGTCAACTCTAATAAATGCCATCTGCTCCGAAAGATAGAGAAACTGATCATGTAAAAGGCTGGAGCGCTAACACTGATCTCCAGCTGAGCCTATAAAAATCATTCCTTCTTTTACTGGTGGCAGATAAGACTCCTAACCAAGATGACATGATGACTGTGACTGTCTCATATTGTAGACTGTTATATGCAGCTTATTGCATAATTATTTTTCCAGGGACACATAGGGTGCGGCTTTTTTGGTGTGTGTGTCTAATGTGGGCTTGGTTATCTGGTGGGTGTGTCTAATGTAGGCTTGGTTTATCTGGTGGGTGTGTCTAATGTGGGCTTGGTTTATCTGGTGGGTGTGTCTAATGTGGGCTTGGTTTATCTCGTGGGTGTGGCTAATTTGGCGTGACTTTCTTCCCAGAGTTTCTACATGCAAATAAACGAGCAAAAATTTCCGCACTAGTTTTGCTGACAGCTACTATGGTGGCCGGTATCTCTCTGGTTTTCCGGTTGTATACAGGCAAGTGATGTCTCACTTTATCACTAGGGCTAGGCGATATGTGCTGACCTCTACTGGTAGCGTAAAAACCAGCGTAGATAGTGCCACACTCAGTGCCCCTGTAGATGGAGCTCACACTGCCCCCAGTAGATAGTGCCACACACTGCTCCCTGAAGATATTGCCACGCATTGCTTACTGTAGATAATGTCACATGTTCCCCCTGTAGATAGTGCCACAGTGCCCTATGCAGATAGTGCCACTCACCCCCTTTATGGATAGTGCCACAGTGCCCCCTGTAGATAGAGCCACAAGCCCCCTGTAGATAGAGCCACACACCCCCCTGTAGATAGTGGCATACCCCCAGTAGATAATCCAGTGCCCTCTGTAGATAATAGCACTTTGCCCTCTGTAGATAATGCCACACAGCCCCCTGTAGATAGTTCCACGCACACCCCCTGTAGAAAGTGTCATACAAACCCTGTAGATAGTTCCACACAGTGCCACACACACCCTGTAGATAGTGCCACACACACCCCCTGCAGATAATGCCACAGTACCCTCTGTAGATAGCACCACCACATAGATAGCGTCAACTGCACCCCACCCTGTAGATACCCGCACACACCCTTCCCTGTAGATAGCGCCATTGGGGCGAATCTCTGGCCAGGGATTTCACTCCTGGAGGAGTCCCTGACGTCACTGTCCATATATGGACAGTGACGTCAGGAGCTCCCTCTATGAGCGGAATCCCCGGCCAGATCGACAGCAACGCTCTGGCCTGGGATTCTGGTCCAGGAGGAGTGAATGGCAGAGCATGGAGTAGATAGTTTCCTGCTCTGCCATAGTATTCAATTGTATCTGCATCCTGAGGACGCAGATACAATTGAATATGGCAGTTGTCGGGACACGTCTGGGACAGTAATTTGCCGGGACTGTAGTAGTGGTGTAGTAGTAATATTAGTGTTGGTAGTACTAGTGGTGTAACAGTAGTAGTTGTCACAATGCGTGGTGTGGACCTACTGGGCTGTACTACGTAGTTGGATGGCAGCTGGCCAAACAGGTATAGTACAGAGTCTGTAGTCCAGAAAGGGTACCTGTGGCAACTCGGAGAGTAGCAAGGCAGGCTCGACTATGACCAGGCAGCAGTTGGACGTCAGGCGTGGCATAGCAGAACACGACAACAGCTTCAGCACGGCACTTGACCAGGACAGCACGGGATACAGGATACAGGAAACACTTGGGCACTGGAAGACACTATGACACTATGAGATTATTTGCAAGACAAATTTTGGGTAACGAACAACGCTCAGGGAAGACAAGAGGGCAGAGCCCTTTTTATAGTCCAGTGGCATTCTGGGCTTGATGCAGCTTCCTGCAATTATGCGCGCACTGGCCCTTTAAGACCGTGCACGCGCAGGCACGCGCGCCCTCCAGAGACAGTCTCGATTCCAGGAAGTGAGTGCCTGCGCCTCACATGAGGATGACGCTGCAAGGAACTCACATGTCCATGGCCGCGGCCGTCGAGGGGTAAGTCAGAACAACGGACCACGGCCATAGACGTTACAGTATCCCCCCTCTTACACCCCCTCTTCTTGGGACCAGAGCGGGAGAGAAACTTCCTCACGAGGACAGGGGCATCGATGTTCTCCTCCGGCTCCCAAGACCTCTCTTCTGGACCGAATCCCTTCCAATCCACCAAATAAAACGTCCTTCCTCCTACCTTCTTGGTGGCCAGAATCTCCCTTACTTCGAAAGTACCTTACGATCCGCCAGGGACCACTGCGGAACTAGGAGTCCTGGAGTAGAGGTTCAGGATCACGGGCTTCAACAAGGAGACGTGGAAGGAGTTAGGGATCTTGAGGGTAGGAGGCAGCCGCAGCTTGTAAGACACCGGGTTAATCTGTAGCAGGATCTCGAAATTTGCAGGACGGCACCCTCAACCGGATATTCTTTGAAGACCTTAGTACCTGGAAGAAACTGAGGAGGATTCCGTCTTCTAGTATCTTCCTTTCTCTTCATGCGGTCCACCGCCAGCAGGATAGAAGATCGGGTCTGTTGCCATATCTGCAGAAAGTCCTGAAGGTAGAGTCAGCTGCAGGTACCTGGGACACAGTAGAGACAGGAAGAGGTATCCGAGGGTGTTGGCCGTAGACGATGAAGAACGGACTGGAGGTGGTGGACTCACTAGTATGGTTATTATAAGAGAATTCTGCCCACGGGAGCGGCTGCACCCAGTCATCATGCCATCTGGAAACAAAGTGACGCAGATAGTTCTCCATAATCTGGTTAACCCTCTCGACTTGCCCATTGGATTGGCGATGATAGGCCGAAGAGAAGTCCAACTTTACACCGTGGAGACCGCAGAGTGCTCTCCAAAACTTTGAGGTGAATTGGACCCCTCGATCCGAGACAATGTGCAGAGGCAAGCCGTACAGACGGAAGAGGTCGACCAATCGCGCAGCAGAAGACAGACCAGTCAAGGGAACAAAATGAGCCATTTTAGAAAATTGATCCACCCCCACCCAGATCACACTGGAACCCGCAGAGAGAGGGAGATCAGTGATAAAGTCCATTGCGACATGCTGCCAGGGAGCAACGGGCACAGGCAGCGGCTGGAGCAGACCAGCCGGTCTGGAGCGGGCAACTTTATTTGCTGCGCATACCGTACATGAGGAGACAAAGTCCATGATGTCTTTGGGCAGCGTGGGACACCAAAACTGATGGACGATTAGATCTTGGGTCTTACGAGCACCCGCGTGGCCTGCCAGCTTGGAACTGTGACCCCAGTGAAGGATTCTTCCTCTGTCTGCCAGACGTACAAAAGTCCTTTCTGGAGGAATGTCTCTAACTTGCAGAGGGTTCACAGAGAAGATGCAGGAAGGATCAATAATATTCTGTGGGGACACCACAGTCTCCTCTGTTTCAAATTACCTAGACAAGGCATCGGCCCGGACATTCTTGTCAGCAGGACGATAGTGGAGGTCGAATTAGAACCGAGCAAAGAACAACGACCACCTGGCATGACGAGGATTCAACCGCTGAGCCGTCTGTAGATAGGTCAGGTTCTTGTGATCCATGAAGACCAGAATAGGAAGGGCTGCGCCTTCCAGTAGGTGTCTCCACTCCCGCAGAGCCAGCTTGATGGCCAGTAACTCCTGATCCCCAATCGAGTAAATGCGCTCTGCGGAAGAAAACAGCTTTGAATAGTAGCCACATACCACAGTCTTGCCTTTTGAACCTTTCTGGAACAACAGTGCACGAGCACCAACAGAGGAAGCGTCCACCTCTGATGAAAACTGTAGGGACACATCAGGGTGATGAAGAATAGAGGCTGACGTGAAGGCTTTTTTTAAGGATTCAAATGCGGCTTCTGCCTCTGAAGTCCACACCTTGGCATTCATGCCCTTTTTAGTGAGGGTAGAGATGGGAGCTGTCAAATACGAGAAGTTGGGAATGAACAGCCGGTAGAAGTTGACGAATCCCAGGAAGCGTTATATGGCCCTTAAGCCTTGGGGGCGTGGCCATTCCAGGACAGCCTTTACCTTCTCAGGGTCCATCTTGAGACCCTGATCAGAGATGATGTAGCCCAGGAAGGGAAGAGACTTTTTTTTAAACACAAACTTCTCCAGCTTCGCATAAAGATGATTCTCCCTTTTTGCCCCTCGTATACGATCAAACAGTTCCTAAATCATAGGCAATGGGTACCTGTTCTTCAACGTGATCTGGTTGAGGCTTCAGTAGTCAATGCAGGGTCAGAGGGATCCACCTTTCTTCTTGAAAAGAAAAACCCAGCTCCGGCCGGAGATGAGGATTTACGAATGAAGCCCCCCTCCAGATTCTCCTTAATGTAGGCAGACATGGACTGGGTCTCAGGCAAGGAGAGAGGGTACACTCTACCGCGAGGAGGAGACGAATCAGGAACCAAGTCGATCGGACAATCATATGCTCGATGTGGCGGCAAGGTCTCTGCTTCCTTCTTATCAAAGACATCAGAGAACATAGAGTAACAAGAAGGCAACCCTGCCAATGACTGATGCGGAGAAGACTGTGGTAGATGGATATGACCCAGACAGCGGTCGAGGCACTTGGGGCCCCACTGGAGAACCTCTCCAGAGTTGCAGTCCAGGACTGGAGCGTGCAAACGGAGCCAAGGCAAAACCAGCAGCACGGGGTAGACGGCCCTGGGCAGGACAAACAGGGAGATGAGCTCAGAGTGAAGAGCTCCCACTTGAAGTCTCATTGGCTTGGTCACAGACAAAACTAGTTCAGGCAAAGGCAGTCCATCTACCGAGGCAACGTTCAGCGGCCTTTCCAGCAGGACAGTGGGAAACTGAAGAAGATCCACAAGGTCTTGGCAGATGAAATTGGCTGCAAAGCCAGAGTCCAGGTAGGCAGAGTCTAGGTGGGACCTCTCGCCAGCAATGATGGTCCCGGGAATGAACAATTTGGAGGAGAGTTTTCGATTAAATGCAGTAGCGCCCAGGGTTGTCTCTCCAACCAAACCTAGGCGTTGGGTTTTTTAGGCTTCTGAGGAAACAGACGCACGACAAGGCCAGCGAGGCCGCAATATAAACCAGAGGTGCGCCTGTGCTGTTTCTCTTGAACGGACAATTTTAGCCGATCCACCTGCATCAGAACCTCGGGCAAAACAGTAGGAGATGGCAAGAGGGGTTGCTGGAACTTGGGCGCCAATCTAGGATGCCGTTTCTCTTGTCGAACCTCTTGAGATCTTTCTTTGAGTCTTATGTCCACTCGAGTGGCAAGTAGAATCAGGTCGTCCAAGGCAGGTGGTAGATCTCGAGCAGCAAGTTCGTCCTTGATCTCGGGCGATAGACCATGCCAGAAGGATGCTACCAAGGCCTCATTGTTCCAGGACAGCTCTCCTGCCAGGGTCCGGAACTGGATGGTGTATTCGCCCATGGAATTGTCCCCCTGGCGAAGGTTAAAGATAGCAGTGGCTGCTGACGAGACTCGTCTTGGCTCCTCAAAAACAGTACGGAATAACCGCACAAACCCCTGGAAGTCTTGGATCTCGGGTCCCTGACGTTCCCAGATTAGGTTCGCCCATGCCAGGGCCTTGCCGGCAAGTAGAGACACGATGAAGGCAATCTTGGCTACGTCCGACGGAAATGCTTGGGCGTGCAGGGTAAAATGGCTAAGGCATTGGGGGCAAGTAGAGACATGATGAAGGCAATCTTGGCTCCGTCCGACGGAAATGCTTGGGCGTGCAGGGTAAAATGGATAAGGCATTGGTTCAGAAACCCTCTGCACGTACTTGCATTTCCATGGAACCGAGAAGGTAATGGCAGCGAGAACCGAGGATCCGAACCGGAACTGCCAGGAGGTATAGCAGGAGGGTCGAATGAAGGAGCTTGCATAGGAGCTGGAAGGGATGCAGCTAGCGTCCCTAGCTGTTGTGCAATGGAGTCCACTGCCACAAGAAGTTAATCCTGTCTTGCTCAGAGATCCTGCAGGTCCGCCTGCAAGGCTTGGGAGGGTGACATGCCTCGTATTTTTACTTTAGTTTGTTCCTCACCACATTCCAAAAGCCGTAACCTTTTTATTTTTCCGTTAATATTGCCGTATGAGGGCTTGTTTTTTTGCGGGACGAGTTGTAGATTTTCACAGCACCATTTATTGTACCATATAATGTAGTGGGAAACAGGAAAAAAAATATTTGTGGGTTGGAATAGGAAAAAAACAGCGATTCCTCAAACTTTTGGGTAGTTTTGTTTTTACGGCGTTCACCGTGCGGTAAAACGGCATGTTAACTTTTTTCTGCAGGTCAATACGATTACAGCGATACCAAATTGATATATTTTTTTTATGTTTTACTACTTTTACAAGGAGAAAACTGATAGTTAAAAATAAAATTTGAGTTTTGTTGTCATATTCTGAGAGCCATAACTTTTTCTTTTTCCGTCAATTTAGCGGTATGAGGGCGTATTTTTTGCGGGGCGAGCTGTAGTTTCTATTGGTACCATTTGGGGTACATGAGACTTTTTTATCACTTTTTATTTAAAGTGACCACAAAACAGCGATTCTGACCACGTGCGGACTAATACATGATATATTGTAAACGTTTAGACTTACACAGACGCGTCGATACCAGTTCTGTTCATTTTTTATTTTTTGGACATTGTGTTTGAGGGAAAATGGGAAACGTTTGTTTTTTTTTAAGTTAAAAAAAAAATTGACTGTTTTTACTTGTGTCCCTTGCACGATACTAATGTATTGCAGTATATCGTGATACTGACAGTTTCCTATGACGCCCTGCTGGAGGCAGGGCTTCATAGGAGTACAAACATGGCGGACCTGGCTGCATGACCCAGGCTGCCTCTGTTTTTAGTCATTTAAATTTTTTTCGTTTGTCCCTATGGTTGTGGGGGTGCGTCGTGGTCTCTGTTGCTGTTGTGCTATACCTGTTGGGGCAGGGAAGGATTAAAGAAACAGCAAGAAGGGAAATTGCCCAGGAGCCTGAGCCACCCAGATGACTCCAGTGCTTCCCATTAATGGGAGTTCCAAAAGTTTTTAAGTGTTTAATACCGTAGTTTTGAGATGTAATAAAAGAGGTCAGTACTCCTCGATCAGAGCTCCGATGCCCGCTCTGCCTGTGCTGCCAAATAGAAGAAATTCCGTAAATAAGTGTGCATATTGCTATATGGCCATATTTTGAGTCAATAGATCACATTTTAGGAAGATATTTACATTTTCTCGTCTCTGCACTGACCCAAAAAATACATTTTTCATCATGGAAGAAAAGTCATTGAAGGTGTAGAGATTAACAGGGAAATTAGGGGCTGTATATTTACCATGAGACGTCTTAAAGGGGTCGTCTCACAAAAACAACCCCTTTATAATAAGAAGTCAATGCGGCGATCAGTTGTTGTCACCAGGGGAGGCCGCGTCAAGAATAATTGAATGACCGTCTATGTAATGTATGTAGGCGCTGGGTCCGTCAGAGCAGAAGCCGTTAGGGACCCCCTTCTATGATGTCCGTATGGCCTATTAGGGTGTCTGGATAGGAGTTTAGACGACCCATTTAAAGCTCTATGTATTTCATATGAGACGTCTTAAACATATTTCTTAAAGAAAAAGAAAACCTTCATGTAAAACTCCTCAGTTTTCACTTCAAAGGTCTGAGGACATTTACGACATTGATTACCATTTGTTGGTCCTGAGGAGTAAACATCTGTTACTTTAATGTAAGTCTATTACACAGAACAGCTGGAGCAGCGTCCACCCCGGATTTATCGTATTGATCAGACTCTGAGGATTATAAAAATGAGACGGGACCGTAAATCTATTCTTTAAAAAAATAAAATAAATGCAATTCTACCAAAGTACCCTGCAAACAGTGTCAGGGGCATACATACTGTATGTGCCGCTGTACCGTGCCCCGCAGGCACTGCTACCCTAATAAGATACAATAATGCTTCCTATTATTAGATCACATATAAGGGGTGATGCTCATTCCAATCAATGTCTCACAAATCACTAGAGAATTGGCTTACTGAAGAGGGATTTTCTATAGAGCAACTATTAAAAAATTTGCAGTTGTAAAACTAAGGGCCCATACACTGTTTATGCACAGAAGCCTTCTGTTGGCACAGGCTGCGATAAGCAAAGGCTGTGACAGGGGAAATTACTATAAATATAACTACTATAATACTGCCCCCTATATACAAGAATATAACTACTATAATACTGCCCCTATGTACAAGAATATAACTACTATAATACTGCCCCTATATACAAGAATATAACTACTATAATACTGCCCCCTATATACAAGAATATAACTACTATATTACTGCCCCCTATATACAAGAATACAACTACTATAATACTGCCCCCTATATACAAGAATATAACTACTATAATACTGCCTCTATATACAAGAATATAACTACTATAATACTGCCCCCTATATACAAGAATATAACTACTATAATACTGCCTCTATATACAAGAATATAACTACTATAATACTGCTCCCTATATACAAGAATATAACTACTATAATACTGCTCCTATATACAAGAATATAACTACTATAATACTGCCCCTATATACAAGAATATAACTACTATAATACTGCTCCTATATACAAGAATATAACTACTATAATACTGCCCCTATATACAAGAATATAACTACTATAATACTGCCCCTATATACAAGAATATAATAACTATAATACCGCACCCTATACACAAGAATATAACTACTATAATACTGCACCCATATACAAGAATATAACTACTATAATACTGCCCCCTATGTACAAGAATATAACTACTATAATACTGCCCCTATATACAAGAAAATAACTACTTTAATACTGCTCCTATATACAAGAATATAACTACTATAATACTGCCTCCATATACAAGAATATAACTACTATAATAACTGCCCCCTATGTACAAGAATATAACAACTATAATACTGCTCCTATATACAAGAATATAACTACTATAATACTGCCCTCTATATACAAGAATATAACTACTATAATACTGCCCCCTATATACAAGAATATATCTACTATAATACTGCCCCCATATACAAGAATATAACTACTATAATACTGCCCCCTATATACAAGAATATAACTATTATAATACTGCCCCCTATATACAAGAATATAACTACTATAATACTGCCCCCTATGTACAAGAATATAACTACTATAATACTGCCCCCTATGTACAAGAATATAACTACTATAATACTGCCCCTATATACAAGAAAAGAACTACTTAAAAAATGCTCCTATATACAAGAATATAACTACTATAATACTGCCTCCATATACAAGAATATAACTACTATAATAACTGCCCCCTATGTACAAGAATATAACAACTATAATACTGCTCCTATATACAAGAATATAACTACTATAATACTGCCCTCTATATACAAGACTATAACTACTATAATACTGCCCCCTATATACAAGAAAATAACTACTATAATACTGCCCCCTATATACAAGAAAATAACTACTATAATACTGCCCCCTATATACAAGAATATAACTACTATAATTCTGCCTCCTATATACAAGAATATATCTACTATAATACTGCCCCCTATATACAAGAATATAACTACTATAATACTGCCCCCTATATACAAGAATATAACTACTATTATACTGCCCCTTATATACAAGAATATAACTACTATAATACTGCCCCTATATACAAGACTATAACTACTATAATACTGCCCCTATATACAAGAATATTACTACTATAAGGCTGGGTTCACACGTGGCGGAATTTCACTTAAATTCCGCTGCGGACACTCCGCAGCGTTAATCCGCAGCGGAGCCGTTTGTCCATTGACTTACACTTTAATTTAGCAGTGTTCGTTTAGACGAGGCGTAAAATTCCGCTGCGGAGCATAGGCTGCGGAGCGGAATTTGGTGTCCGCAGCATGCTCTGTCTGTTGCGGAGCAGTGGCGGACTCATGGCGGAATTTCTCCATTGACTTCAATGGAGATTCTAAATTCCGCAATGAAGTCCGCAGCTGTCATGCACATGTTATGTGTGCTGCGGATCCGTCTTGCTTTTTTAACTTGACATTTCTTCATTCTGGCTGGACCTATGTATTTCTAGGTCTACAGCCAGACTGAGGAAGTCAATGGGGCTCCCGTAATGACGGGAGCGTTGCTAGGAGACGTCAGTAAATAGTCACTGTCCAGGGTGCTGAAAGAGTTAAGCGATCGGCAGTAACTGTTTCTGCACCCGGGACAGTGACTACCGATCCCAATATACATGTATCTGTAAAAAAAAATGAAGTTCATACTTACCGAGAACTCCCTGCTTCTGTCTCCAGTCCGGCCTCCCAGGATGACGTTTCAGTCTAAGTGACGGCTGCAGCCAATCACAGGCTAATAACAGGCTGCAGCGGTCACATGGACTACCGCGTCATCCAGGGAGATCGGGCTGGATGCCGAAAGAGGGACGCGTCACCAAGACAACGGGCGGTAAGTATGAATTTCTTTGACTTTCACAAGGGAAAGTGCTGTCCCTTCTCTCTATCCTGCACTGATAGGGAGAAGGGAAGTACTTTTACCGCAGTCCGCAGCAGCTAGTCCGCATCAATTTACTGCACATTTTGTGCAGATCCGCAGCAGAATCTGCAACGCAGATTCTGTGCGGCATTGATGCGGACAGTTGCGGAGGAAATCCGCCACGTGTGGTCATGCCCTAATACTGCCCCCTATATACAAGAATATAACTACTATGATACTGCTCCTATATACAAGAATATAACTACTATAATACTGCACCCTATGTACAAGAATATAACTACTATAATACTGCCCCTATATACAAGAATATAACTACTATAATACTGCTCCTATATACAAGAATATAACTACTATAATACTGCCCCTATATACAAGAATATAACTACTATAATACTGCCCCCTATATACAAGAATATAGCTACTATAATACTGCCCCTATATAAAAGAATATAACTACTATAATACTGCCCCCTATATACAAGAATATAACTACTATAATACTGCCCCTATATACAAGAATATAACTACTATAATACTGCCCCTATATACAAGAATATAACTACTATATTACCGCCCCTATATACAAGAATATAACTACTATAATACTGCCCCTATGTACAAGAATATACTACTATAATACTGCCCCTATATACAAGAATATAACTACTATAATACTGCTCCTATATACAAGAATATAACTACTATAATACTGCCCCTATGTACAAGAATATAACTACTATAATACTGCCTCTATATACAAGAATATAACTACTATAATACTGCTCCTATATACAAGAATATAACTACTATAATACTGCCCCTATATACAAGAATATAGCTACTATAATACTGACCCCTATATACAAGAATATAACTACTATAATACTGCCTCCTATATACAAGAATATAGCTACTATAATACCGCCCCCTATATACAAGAATGTAACTACTATAATACTACCCCCTATATACAAGAATGTAACTACTATAATACTGCCCCTATATACAAGAATATATCTACTATAATAATACCCCCTATATACAAGAATATAACTACTATAATACTGCCCCCTATATACAAGAATATAACTACTATAATACTGCCCTCTATATACAAGAATATAACTACTATAATACTGCCCCCTATATACAAGAATATAACTACTATAATACTGCTCTCTATATACAAGAATATAACTACTATAATACTGCCTCCTATGTACAAGAATATAACTACCATAATACTGCCCCTATATACAAGAATATAGCTACTATAATACTGACCCCTATATACAAGAATATAACTACTATAATACTGCTCCTACATACAAGAATATAACTACTATAATACTGCCCCCTATATACAAGAATATAACTACTATAATACTGCCCCTATATACAAGAATATAACTACTATAATACTGCTCTCTATATACAAGAATATAACTACTATAATACTGCTCCTATATACAAGAATATAACTACTATAATACTGCCCCTATATACAAGAATATAACTACTATAATACTGCTCCTGTATACAAGAATATAACTACTATAATACTGCCTCCTATATACAAGAATATAACTACTATAATACTGCCCCTATATACAAGAATATAACTACTATACTACTGCCCTCTATATACAAGAATATAACTACTATAATACTGCTCCCTATATACAAGAATATAACTACTATAATACTGCTCCTGTATACAAGAATATAACTACTATAATACTGCCTCCTATATACAAGAATATATCTACTATAATACTGCCCCTATATACAAGAATATAACTACTATAATACTGCTCCTATGTACAAGAATATAACTACTATAATACTGCCCCCTATATACAAGAATATAACTACTATAATACGTCCCCTATATACAAGAATATAACTACTATAACACTGCCCCTATATACAAGAATATAACTACTATAACACTGCCCCTATATACAAGAATATAACTACTATAATACTGCCCCTTATATACAAGAATATAACTATGAAAACACTGCCCCCTATGGCCTAGAATGCACCTCTGACGATTAAGAAAATAAGACTTCACTATGTGGAGAGGAGTCATGCTCAGGGTTAATTTATATGGTGTATTACTTTATATATATAAGATTTAGACAGCGTAAACTTAGACCAGGCAGTCAGAGGCTGCGCCTAATTAATCAAAGTAGCTCTGACTGTATGATAGATTTCGAGCATGTAGCTGGACATGTTAGACACTTTGCTCTTCCTCATACCCCCTCTTGTTTGGCTTAGTTCCCTCCAGTTTTTTGGCGCAGCACAATGCATTTTAAATCACGTATATTCTCGTTGAATCAAGCCCCCTTTTCTGCTAAGCCACACCCCTTTGTTAAACTTGGCGCAAAAAGTGTCTAAAACTGTTATTAAATGTGACGTCCAACACGTGCGCCAGATTTCTGGTGCATTTTGAGTAGTAAATCCGTCCTATAGTCTCATAATTCCATGATTGGGTTATTCATAGAGATAATTTTTTAGGACTATGTTCACTTGCCATTTCAGAAGTCATGAAAAGATGAAGAACATTTGTGCAGCTCACAAGGAAATGTCAAGTTCTCTAAGACGTTGGAGCCATTCAATATACACAATGATTCTTTATATAAAATACTATTGTACACAGAGGTCCACAATGGGGGTTGTCCTGCTGGAGGTCCAGAGTCTCTCCACCAGACAACAGACATTTATTGAATTTTTGAAGATGTTTTTCTTCTGTGACTTGACCCTTCCATTATGCCGAGGTCTCATCACTTGCTCCAGTTAGACGAGTATTTTCTGGGTAACGTGCCTCTTCTTGTGCAGGATGTCAATTAGGAACAGTAATTGAGGCTTTTGGAGTCTGAAGTATCTGAGATCTAGGAGGGACATTTTTGTGAAGGCAATGCTGAAGGGTAACTGGTTTCCCGATTCTCAAAAGTAAAATAGGGAATCACAATTAACCTCTTCAACACACATCTCGCAGGCACAGAAGACGCGCCGGTAATATCCCCTTCTGGTGGATAGCTGTGAGTGAAGGAGGCCTTTCCTTGAAGACTTGCAGCCTTTATAAGCCTGGCGAGGAAGAGAATCCTAATGGGTAGAGAAAACCGGAGCTAGGATGCTCCTTTGTGAAGTTTTCAAGAAAGAGGGAAGAAGTGGCCAGAGGATCATGCTGTCCCATCCAAGAGATGGGATGGTGGTGGGGGTCAATCAAGAACTGGGCCCTTCGTGGGCTAGGGTGTCGTGATGTGAACCATCAGGAGGACCTTATTTTGGTTTGTTCGATAGGACCCCCTCTATACTACATACACCACTGCACAGAAGAAGATATGGCCAGATGTTGAGAGCTTGATTTGAAGCTCCAGAGGAAAGATCCATATCTTGTCCGACCACCAACATATCTGGTTTAAGAAAATGTGTAGGTTTTATCTACATGCCTATGAATAGCCATTGATACATTTTGATACCCCCATAAACATGCACATTTATTGTCATGGAAAGAGGGGAGTAAGCTGCTTTGAGATGGTGTGGCAGCGGCTTATCATCTTCAATAAAAAATGATCGGGCTTCCCCCAAGGTATATTTGCCTTTGGAGGATACATGAAATCAGGTATGGATAGGGACAAGGGGCAATAGCCAAGAAACTTGTACCACCCAGTCTCATCCAGCCCTTCCCAGATGCTGCCAGCAGCCAGACCAGAGAGTTTCAGTACCATGGCTGTTGTGTTACATGTTATGTAGCTGCCAGTGTGAGTTGCTGAAATAATGGGCTTCACCTAGCAAGAGAGGCTAGTGTGGAGTGGTTGCCAGTAAATGTCACCAATACGGAGAAAAACTACTCCACCAAATTAAAGTGCCCATGGACTTCCACCAACCCTGTTGCTAGCTACACTATATGGCTATGATACAACAGAGGATATAGGTGATTATTACACACCACGTGCTTCAGCACACAGCGGCCCCACTCTGTGAGTTTGTGTTGTCTATTGTTTCGTGGCTGAGCTGTTGTTACTCCTAGACACTTCCACTTCACAATAATAGCACTTACTGGTGACCGGGGCAGACCTGGCAGAAAATAATAACACTTACAGGTGACCGCGGTAGATCTAGCAGATAATAATAACACTTACAGGAGACCAGGGAAGATCTAGCAGATAGTAATAACACTTACAGGAGACCGGGGAAGATCTAGCAGATAGTAATAACACTTACAGGTGATCAGGGCAGATCTAGAAGATAATAATAACACTTAAAAGTGATCGGGGCAGATCTAGAAGATAATAATAACACTTACAGGTGACCGGGGCAGATCTAGCAGATAATAGTATCACTTACAGGTCACAAGAGCAGATCAAGCAGATAATAATAGCACTTACAGGTGACTGGGCAGATCTAGCAGGTAATAATAACACTCACAGGAAACCAGGGCAGATGTAGCAGATAATAATAGCACTTACAGGTGACCGTGGCAATTCTAGAAAATAATAATAATACTTACTGGGGCTGGTGCAGATCTGGCAGATAATAATAGCACTTACAGGTGACTGGGGCAGATCTGGCAGATAATAATAACACTTACTGTGACGACCGTGGTCGTTGACCACGAACTCCTTCCATCCAGTCGACGCTCTCTTCTCTCCATAGATGTCTGCACATACGGCCGTCCTATTCCACATTGACCACCAGGGTGTGCTCGCGTGCTCAGTCCAGACTTAAGAAGCCAAAGCGCACGCAGGTGGGAGATTGAGCTGATTGGTCCCAGAGCACCCTGGGCTATAAGAAGGTCCCAGCCCCTTCTTCTCATGCCTGAGCATTGTTTGTCTTATCATAGTTTGTCTATGCAAAAGGTCTCCTAGTGTCTTCCAGTTCCCAGTGTTTCCCGTACCTGTATTCTGTATCCCGTGCTGTCCTGTAGTTGTGCTGTGCTGCATACCAGGCCTGTCCTGCTACACCACGCTTGACGTCTGCCTGTTGCCTAGTCCCAGCTGAGCCTGCCTTGCTACTGTCCGAGCTGCCACAGGTACCCTATACAAACGATAGACTGTTTCCTGTGCCCTGTTGGCCATTTGCCATACCGCCAAGGCGGTACAGTCCAGTGTGTCCACGAACCCAACATGACACTTACAGGTGACCTGGGCAGATCTAGCAGACAATAATAACACTTACAGGTAACTGGGCAGATCTGGCAGATAATAATAACACTTACAGGGGACAATAGATAATAATAATTAGCAGATAATAATAACACTTACAGGTGAGCAGGGCTGGGGCAGATCTGGCAGATAAGAATAACTCTTACAGGTGATCAGGGCAGATCTGGCAGATAATAAGAACACTAACAAGTGATTTGGCCTGATCTAGCAGATAATAACACTCACAGGTGACCGGGGCAGATATAGCAGATAATAATAGCAAATGATCCTGTTACTGTATGGCTCTACGAAGGGAAGCAATGGATTTAGAGTTCTGCATCATAAAACCATTGATCCAATCCCTAGAAAGAATTCTAGACGTCCTGCCCTAGACCCCCACTATAAACACCTTCACAATCCCAAACAATATAATTACCATGTACTGTAATTATAATATAATATTAGGTGTTACGATTTTAGAAGGAATGATTTTTTCAAAATTGAAATCTACAAAGAAGAAGAAGTTGAAGGAAGAAATAAAAAGATGGAGGAAGACGTAAAGAAGGAGAAGATCTACCCCTCTTGCATTATTTCTTAGCTCGCTTTCTTGCAGAATACTCATGTAGAAGGATAATCTGCACATAGTGCATAGTCTTAAAGATTCTTATCTGTAAGCGGGAAACCTCGAGATTTCCTGCCATGAGACCATGAGATGTAGTCGTGCAGCTACTCTCCCGAGGCCTCAGGCCATTCTACAAAGTTCAACGGAATCTTTAAAGAGAAATCTCGGTCATTGCCTTTAGGCGGATTATTATCTATATGAGTGATCCCAGATACAACTCTACTTAGTGTCTCTGTAAATGTTGGATTGTTCGTTTTATCCAAAACTATTTGCTGAAATCAAAGAAAATGTCTTAATTCTTCTGATAATATGAACTTAACCTTCTTCTATTTCTCTTACACCAAACATTTCACAAAGTGGGTTAAGAGGTCAAAATAGATTTGGATATAATTCAGTATATGTTTGATGTGTTTACATTCTAGATAATACTTGTACTAGATAGATAGATAGATAGATAGATAGATAGATAGATAGATAGATAGATAGATAGATAGATAGTGTAATGGCAGGGGGTAGGGAGACGGACAAGTGAGCCCTAATCTACCCGCCACTCTGTCCCTGCCTACTTGCAACGACCCGCCCTAGGCGACGGGGTACAACTGGGCGGCGGTCCCTGAGCTCAGTAAGTGCACGACAAACACGACAAACATACAAAGGAACACAAGCAAGGAAAAGGGGCCGTTGCCCACAGCAACACCGTGAGCAACCAGAGTGGTGAACGAGCCGAGTCAAGCCAGGAGTGTGCGAGGTACAAAACGAAAAGCAGAAGAGTAGTCGGTAAGCCAGGGTCTGTATGGAGCAGGATCAAAAATAGCAGGAGCTGTATCTGGGCCAGGAAACCAGAAGGAAAGAATCACAAGCACCGAGGGACAGGAAGTGCAGGCTTAAATAGACCGAGGGCGGGAGCTAGCTGAGTCTGGCCAGGTTACGATAGGCTCTCCCACTCCTAAGCCTGCCAGCCTGAATGGTGGAAGCAGGAGTCAGTCTCAGGGATGTATTCTCAGGTGCTGACTGATTAGTTCTGGGAGTTAACCCCGAAGCTGTGCCTGGCAGATCCTTTACTGATAGATAGATAGATAGATAGATAGATAGATAGATAGATAGATAGATAGATAGATAGATAGATAGATAGATAGATAGATAGATAGATAGATAGATAGATAGATAGATAGAAGAAAGCACACAAGAGTATTTTTCTCTAGAATTCACTATAAAACCTGCCCATAAATCATGGTACTTCTACATGGCATGTCGTGTCATGAGCGCAATCTTCTGGGGCATATACAGCGGCACACAGAGTGCCTACAGGTCCGTAATACAGACTCCATAAGGCACAGGAAAGGATCGGTGAGTGCTTAATGTCAAGTTCACAGGCCCCAGATTGACAAAGAATTAGTCAGGTTGTGAATGTATCTGGGTGTTTCGATGTCACATCTTGCTGGAATGTTTCTGCTTTTAGGAATCCAGTCTACAAGAGAGACGTCCGGTGTCCAGAGCTGACGGGTCTGATGAGCGGGATCGGGTAAGTGTTATCAGACTGTGGAAATCTGGGTTTGATTTGGACAAAGTTAAATCTCGGGAGAAATAAAGGTCAGACAGTCACAGACTCAGGATTTGTATTCAGGTATGAAAGAGACTTTATGCAAAGGTTAAATGCAAATATCCCTCCTCCATTATTAGTCCCAGGTCAAAACTGAGGATTTAACTCCTTAACAATCAGAATATTTTGGACCTAAACAGGGGTGTAACTATGAAATACTGGGCGCCATTGCAACCTTCTGAAGGCTACATACCCCCCACCACCTTGCTCACTTGTTGAGCCACGGTTACCCCTGCTATATATAATATTACCACCCAGTGCCTAAATAATAGTGCAACATAGTGGCCAAATAATACTGCCATGAACATAAACCAAACATAAACCTAAAATAGATATATATATATATACAAAAACATGAGCTCGCTATATACAAGCCCATGGAATACATAACTGCATAATACGGCCTAGCGTACATGTTTATGGGAGAGTCCGGATAAAAAGCTGTTCAGCGAAGAGCTATCTAAAGTGTAAGCCCATCTTAAGGTCACCACAAGAAGTTCTCATTGAGAGAAGCAGAAGTCCAAAGACAGGAGAAGACTTCTACATGACCTCAAAAACGTCTCTCGATTTTGAAAAATAATCTCGAGACATTCTAGCTTGAAGGAGATGAGTTTGATGGTTGAAGTAGTGAACATTACTCCTCTGAAGCTGAATGAATAGCGGCCACTCCATCACGGCCACCGATGGATAATGTAGTTGAGAAGCTTCTATCTATTCTTCCCACATTCCAGATTTCGTCTAATGGCTTCAAGCAACAATAATTTCATAGAAAGTTCCCTCCACTTACAACCATATGAAAGAACAGGAAACGTCAATCAAAAGACAATTACATGTTCTTCAAGGAGGATGGAGATGTCTACCGTAACCTCATGTCTCTAGCGGAGGTAGGCTTCTTTACTTCCACCAGATGTTGAGGAGTCAAATCTTATTCTGTAAGTGGAACTTTCATTGAATGCAAAATATTTCTATTACTATATACTGCTGGGGTTGACTTCATATCTACCCTTCACTCCTACAAATAATTTCTTAGGGGTGTCCTTGGTCATTCTTCTTCTGGTATTGGCCAACAAAAAGGACTTCTGCAAAGCACTAGATATGTACTGTATTCCCCATCAGATATGCAAAGCAGTGACTTATTCCTTAGCGCTGTACATAAGTTGCTGTCCTCACAATCAAATTTCCCTATCTCACATGCCCGCTAGGGCCGGGTGTATGGGAAGCCAATCGAATGGTTTCCCCCTGTCCACACTTAGACAATGTGGTGGCCGTAAAGAGGATGTGAAGCTTCGGTTCCTTTGTTCTGCAGATCGGTGGAGGCCGGGGTTGGACCCCCATTGATTACACATGAGAAAAGCTGTCATTGTAATCTTGGGAACTTTCTTGAACCCAATGTTTTTAGGGTGTTTGTGGAAACCAAAGAACATTGAGGCAAACCCACCCAATCCCGGGGGGGGAACATATATACAGGTGTTACCAATGTGCTGACCACCTAGTCATCCTGCCCATGGTGGCTACTTTGTTAGCTACTCATAAAGATATAAATTAGTAGACGGGGCGGGATCATATGCCCATGTGGCTGCTTTGAGACACTGGAGATGAGGACCCATCCCTGGTTAGTTACACCGTTTACCACGTTCTACAGAGGAACTTTATTGTCCTCAAGCAAGGGGTCATGAATTGACCCAAGGTTCATGGAAGGCATGGAGGGGGAAAATGCATCATAAAGGGGGCTAGTTTGATCTTTGCTATGGGACTCCCACTATTCTATGAGGTATAGCCTGAAGTTCCTGAACCCCTGAGCAACCTCTGTACCAATGTCCTCCTCCCCTAACCATAACTTCATGGTACAGCTGTCCTCCTAGATGGGAGAGGGGCCCTTTGACATCGTCGGGTGCCAGGGCAAGGTGTGGGCACCTGAACCTACTTTAGCTCTTGCAGAAGTAATTTATTCTTAAGTCTGAAGGACTCTCTAAATAAACCAGGGTTCTTCTTTAATGATTTTGCCTCAGGTACAAGGAATGCTCTATTCGTTCCATCAATGTGTTTATATTCCCTGCAGGCTTCAGTTTTAGTGCAGAGGGATGGACCAGACACCGGCAGTGCAGCTGCTGGAGTTCATTGTATATTCTGAGCTATGGTGGGAACATTGCAGAATTCATCTAGTCCCAAAATCTGATAAAGAAACCAGGTGTTCTCCAGTACAGATCCAACTCCTGTAATCTGTGGAGACCTGTAATCAGCCTGGAGAGGTTTATAGCGTTGTGTCTTCATGGGAGAAGCCGGTACGGAGTCCGGGGGAGGGTAGGACATGCTGTTAGTCGTACATTGAGGTTTTTTTTTTTTTCAAAAAGTTGAACTGTTTTTGAAAAAAATTACGAATTCAAGGATCGGGTTATAGAAAAGCCAATGAAAAGAACAGGAATTGTGTGCAAGAAGGTCAAATAACAAGCAACTGTTACTGTCATTATACTACATCTTGTAGGGTCACCCTGACCCCCTCCTCAGGCACATCATGAAAAGAAGTCCCAGCGAGTTCAAGGACAATTACCAACGACCTCTTCTTCTCGCCATGACATTTGATGTGATTTCCTGAAGAAGGAGTCAGATCGACCTTAGAACATGTGGCACGCTCTCAATAAAGTGGGATTACAATATAGATAAAATAAATGTTAGCTATTTTACATGAAAAACTCAATCCCGGAGCATCTTTTCTTAGAACTCTACATCGTGCCGTTCCTCTGTTATTCCTCCTAGAAGTTTATGAATAAATTGACAACTGGGTGTTACTATTCCCATTGTCAAGGGGGTGTGTCTCTGCACAGTCTGAGACTGTGAGCGCTGATAGGACAGCGTCAGACGGTGTAGGGACACACCCCCAACTGGTCACACCCGGCTGTCAATTTATTCATAAGTTTGCAGGAGGAATAACAGAGGGACGGCACAATGTAGAGTTTTAGGCCTGATTTACACGAGCGTGTGCGTTTTGCGCGCGCAAAAAACGCTGCGTTTTGCGCGCGCAAAAGGCATTTGACAGCTCCGTGTGTCATCAGTGTATGATGCGCGGCTGCGTGATTTTCGCGCAGCCGCCATCATAGAGATGAGGCTAGTCGACGCCCGTCACTGTCCAAGGTGCTGAAAGAGCTAACTGATCGGCAGTAACTCTTTCAGCACCCGCGACAGTGAGTTCCGATCACAATATACACCAACCTGTTAATCAAAAAAAGACGTTCATACTTACCATGAACTTCCTGCTTCCTCCAGTCCGGTCTCCCGGCCGTTGCCTTGGTGACGCGTCCCTCTCTTGTCATCCGGCCCCACCTCCCAGGATGACGCGGCAGTCCATGTGACCGCTGCAGCCTGTGATTGGCTGCAGGCTGTGCTTGGCCTGTGATTGGCTGCAGCTGTCACTTGGACAGAATTGTCATCCCGGGAGGTCGGACTGGAGGAAGAAGCCGGGAGTTCTCGGTAAGTCAGAACTTCTTTTTTTTTTTACACGTTCATGTATATTGTGATCGGAAGTCACTGTCCATGGTGCTGAAACAGTTTAATTCTTTCAGCACCGAGGGCAGTGACTGTCTCCTGCCGTCGCGTACCCGAACATTTTTTGCCGGGTTCGGTCAAAACGAGTTCGGCCGAACCCGGTGAAGTTCGGTGCGCTCATCTCTAATTTGACACTCCGTTTGGATGTTTGTAAACAGAAAAGCACGTGGTGCTTTTCTGTTTACATTCATCCTTTTGACAGCTCTTGCGCGAATCACGCAATTCGCACGGAAGTGCTTCCGTGCGGCATGTGTGGTTTTCACGCACCCATTGACTTCAATGGGTGCGTGATGCGTGAAAAACGCACGATTATAGAACATGTCGTGAGTTTTACGCAGCGCACTCACGCTGCGCAAAATTCACGCATCGTCTAAACTGCCCCATAGAGTAATATAGGTGCGTACGACACGCGTGAAAAGCACGCGCGTCGCACACGCGTATATTACGCTCGTGTAAATGAGGCCTTAAGAAAAGATGTTCTAGAATTGTTATGTCACTAGGAATACAAATATTTGCTAAAACAGACATGTCAGGAGAGGTGACCGGTCCGCTTTATAGGGTTTTCCCCACAAATGAGATTTATCACCTATCCACAGAAACACAGATGATACATTTTAGATCACTGACGGTCACCACTCAAGACCCCTGTACTAGACGTTGGTGGGGTGCCAGAAGTGGGGCCCCCAGTGATCACCCAACTTGCGGGTAATCTTAAGAGACGGATACGCCGTGTAAAATCATGCAGCGCGTCGGACCTGGAACCCGCAGGTACATTCCGTCCGACAACCACACCACATTGTGGTGCGTCTTCCAGACGGAATTTCCGCAGCGGAAAGCAGCGGTAAAAACCGCTCATACTTAAGTATGTCGTTATTATGGCGACGCGTCCCTCCATCGCATTTCGGTCCGGACTCCCTGGATGACACTGCAGCCCATGTGACACTTCAGCCTGTGATTGGCTGCAGCGGTCACATGAAAAGCAACATTATCCCAGGAGGCCGGACTGCAGGAAGGAGGAGGGCGTTCTGGGTAAGTATAATTTTTTAATTTATTTTCAGTAGTTGCAATTTTTGCAGCGTAATCGCAGCGAATACGCCATAAAAGTCCCAACACGTGGCTTTTTGTTGCAGGATTTTCATCCCCGTTGAAGTCAATGGAGAAAACCCGCAACGGAAAATCAACATAATTATAAGTCATATTTGTTTCCTACATTATGGGTCATTTTATATGTATATATATTTTTTTATTTTTAATTACTAAAAAGTTGAGCTGACCGCCTATAAGAGTAGTAGTCCTGGACCTGTGACTCTCCGACTGGGGCAATACTACAACTTTGAGCGTGTCCCGGCAGCCGGAAGATGGGGAGCCACAGGTTGGGGACATAGGATAAGAGAATTTTTTTATTTTTTTATTACCAATTTCCGCTAGGGAATTTCAAGTGTAAATTCATTTCCTATACACTGCAGGATATTTCCTCCTATGTTTCCTGTTTTTCCCCCAAAAATGAGTGAAATCAATAGTGTCTGAGGTCCCTTCTGACTCCCGGAGACACCATGTCAGGGATCACAGACATGTCTACGACCTCTCGATCCCGGACTCAGGAGCAGTCACTGTATTTAATGAAAGGGTTTCCAGTCTCATGTGAATAAACTTCTGCAACTTTCTAATATACTTTGTATTCCAAGTCTTTGTCATTTTCAAGATCTCTGTTTGCTGTCAATGAATGAGAACATACGTGTTTCATAGGCTAAAACTCATACAGGGCTAATTCTTCTCAAAGCTTAGGGTGTGATACAAGTGTGTTTAGTGTAGACAGTCTGTTGTGAACGTACAATCTGCACTCCAGACTGATACATTTTACATGCACTGATACATTGTAACAAACTATCAGGACAGGACACAGATTTGTGCTGCTGATGGGTTTAGCTCACCGATTGTCTAGACTGCATACAATTATTACAAACCTTCAGCTGTGAGAAATATTTGGTTTGTACAGGTTTTCAGCCTCTGGATGTAAGCAAGAAAGTAGACATTCACTGTGGGCAAGCAGAGATCTTGAAAATGGTGAAGAATTGAAACGCAAAGTATATTAGAAAGTTGTAGAACTTTTCATTATAGAATAAGTAAGACTGGACGACCACTTTAAAATTAATTTCCATCTTTGACATCGGCGCTGTAGTCAGCACATATATCTGGCACCTTTATATTATTATTATATTATTATATATTATTATTTATATTATTATCATCATCATCATCATATCAGGGAGTCCTAGACTAATCTTCTGCTATAATAACTGGATTTATATCATTTATGCCAGCTAATGGGAATTCCCTCCAATTATTAGTTATTCATGGGATCATAGAACTGAATCAAATGGAAATTAAAGGTCTTCATTGCATTGGACGCTCCCATTTCATTAGAAAAGTCCATCAATGATAACTAGATCACATATTGCTCCCGCTTCTGTGACCTCCAGCGATCAGCTGTAATCTGTGGGAGAGCCTGTTCAGTTACCCTGCAGTGCCCCCACAGGGGAATGACCGCCATGATGGTTTTCTTCGGACTTGGTAACACTGGATAGCCTTCCAAGACTGTGTGGACTATAAAACGATCCTAGCCAATATGACGGCTCTCCTTTTGGGGTCTGGTTTATTGCTGGGGGTGGGGGGGTCAGGGGATGTTGGTGGATTCCCTACACAGATCAAGGAGTCCTACAGATCTCCCCCTAGTGGTGGCTGTAGGTACATGATATGACTCTTTGACGCGACCCCTCTCCCCACAGACCCCATAGCGGTCGCATGGTCTGTTTCTATAGTAGGTGCGCCATTGATCCTGAGGGTCCCGATCACACTTTTTTTGTGCAACTAATTAATACCACAAAAGTGATTTACCAAAAAGACCCTTTAAGACCACGGTTCCCTGTGACGTGGCGTCCTCCTGGGTGTCACAGAAAAATCACAGGATTGACCCAACTTCAAGATTAATTTATGGGAAGAAAGCCACGTGTGATCATTGCAAAAAATCCAGATGCCCCACGATTTTACTGCGACGCACGGGCGACGTCACGTCACAGAGGAGCCCTCGTCTAAACTATAAAATACTAGAAGGATAAAGCCCCGCGGAGCAGAGGAATTATGGAACCAGTAACGTACGCTGCATCGTAACACTGTGCCCCTCCTCCGACACCCATATGGACCCCAGTGTCCCCCATAAGTACAACACATTGGATAAGACCCAGCAGGTCACCACAATCATCAAGTGATGATCAACAAGACGTCTCAGATGTGACTTCTCTCTATTATACGTCTCAGATGTGACTTCTCTCTATTATACGTCTCAGATGTGACTTCTCTCTATTATACGTCTCAGATGTGACTTCTCTCTATTATACGTCTCAGATGTGACTTCTCTCTATTATACGGCTCAGATGTGACTTCTCTCTATTATACGTCTCAGATGTGACTTCTCTCTATTATACGTCTCAGATGTGACTTCTCTCTATTATACGGCTCAGATGTGACTTCTCTCTATTATACGTCTCAGATGTGACTTCTCTCTATTATACGGCTCAGATGTGACTTCTCTCTATTATACGTCTCAGATGTGACTTCTCTCTATTATACGGCTCAGATGTGACTTCTCTCTATTATACGTCTCAGATGTGACTTCTCTCTATTATACGGCTCAGATGTGACTTCTCTCTATTATACGTCTCAGATGTGACTTCTCTCTATTATACGGCTCAGATGTGACTTCTCTCTATTATACGGCTCAGATGTGACTTCTCTCTATTATACGGCTCAGATGTGACTTCTCTCTATTATACGTCCCAGATGTGACTTCTCTCTATTATACGTCTCAGATGTGACTTCTCTCTATTATACGTCTCAGATGTGACTTCTCTCTATTATACGTCTCAGATGTGACTTCTCTCTATTATACGGCTCAGATGTGACTTCTCTCTATTATACGTCTCAGATGTGACTTCTCTCTATTATACGTCTCAGATGTGACTTCTCTCTATTATACGGCTCAGATGTGACTTCTCTCTATTATACGTCTCAGATGTGACTTCTCTCTATTATACGGCTCAGATGTGACTTCTCTCTATTATACGTCCCAGATGTGACCTCTCTATTATACGTCTCAGATGTGACTTCTCTCTATTATACGTCTCAGATGTGACTTCTCTCTATTATACGGCTCAGATGTGACTTCTCTCTATTATACATCTCAGATGTGACTTCTCTCTATTATACGGCTCAGATGTGACTTCTCTCGATTATACGTCTCAGATGTGACTTCTCTCTATTATACGTCTCAGATGTGACTTCTCTCTATTATACGTCTCAGATGTGACTTCTCTCTATTATACGGCTCAGATGTGACTTCTCTCTATTATACGTCTCAGATGTGACTTCTCTCTATTATACGTCTCAGATGTGACTTCTCTCTATTATACGTCTCAGATGTGACTTCTCTCTATTATACGTCTCAGATGTGACTTCTCTCTATTATACGTCTCAGATGTGACTTCTCTCGATTATACGTCTCAGATGTGACTTCTCTCGATTATACGTCTCAGATGTGACTTCTCTCTATTATACGTCTCAGATGTGACTTCTCTCTATTATACGTCTCAGATGTGACTTCTCTCTATTATACGTCTCAGATGTGACTTCTCTCTATTATACGTCTCAGATGTGACTTCTCTCTATTATACGTCTCAGATGTGACTTCTCTCTATTATACGGCTCAGATGTGACTTCTCTCTATTATACGTCTCAGATGTGACTTCTCTCTATTATACGGCTCAGATGTGACTTCTCTCTATTATACGGCTCAGATGTGACTTCTCTCTATTATACGGCTCAGATGTGACTTCTCTCTATTATACGGCTCAGATGTGACTTCTCTCTATTATACGGCTCAGATGTGACTTCTCTCTATTATACGGCTCAGATGTGACTTCTCTCTATTATACGTCTCAGATGTGACTTCTCTCTATTATACGTCTCAGATGTGACTTCTCTCTATTATACGTCTCAGATGTGACTTCTCTCTATTATACGTCTCAGATGTGACTTCTCTCGATTATACGTCTCAGATGTGACTTCTCTCTATTATACGTCTCAGATGTGACTTCTCTCTATTATACGTCTCAGATGTGACTTCTCTCTATTATACGTCTCAGATGTGACTTCTCTCTATTATACGGCTCAGATGTGACTTCTCTCTATTATACGTCTCAGATGTGACTTCTCTCTATTATACGGCTCAGATGTGACTTCTCTCTATTATACGGCTCAGATGTGACTTCTCTCTATTATACGTCTCAGATGTGACTTCTCTCTATTATACGGCTCAGATGTGACTTCTCTCTATTATACGTCTCAGATGTGACTTCTCTCTATTATACGTCTCAGATGTGACTTCTCTCTATTATACGTCTCAGATGTGACTTCTCTCTATTATACGTCTCAGATGTGACTTCTCTCTATTATACGTCTCAGATGTGACTTCTCTCGATTATACGTCTCAGATGTGACTTCTCTCTATTATACGTCTCAGATGTGACTTCTCTCTATTATACGTCTCAGATGTGACTTCTCTCTATTATGCGTCTCCTACCAGAGACTGATGTGTCTTCAAAGAACTCACCTAACACCGCGCCAGCTCAGCTACATCGTCTACTCAAAGGGAGAGGAGTTCTATGTGTAAGTGAAGAAGGGGAAAAGTTAGTAGGATATTTAGTGCTGAAGAGTATCGCACAGGATAGGATTAGATACACAGCTCAGCAGAAAGTATCACACAGGATAGGATTAGATACACAGCTCAGCAGAAAGTATCACACAGGATAGGATTAGATACACAGCTCAGCAGAAAGTATCACACAGGATGGGATTAGATACACAGCTCAGCAGAAAGTATCACACAGGATAGGATTAGATACACAGCTCAGCAGAAAGTATCACACATGATAGGATTAGATACACAGCTCAGCAGAAAGTATCACATGTGATAGGATTAGATACACAGCACAGCAGAGACTATCACACAGGATAGGCTTAGATACACAGCTCAGCAGAGAGTATCACACAGGATAGGCTTAGATACACAGCTCAGTAGACAGTATCACACATGATAGGATTAGATACAGCGGCTCAGCAGACAGTATCACACATTATAGTATTAGATACAGCGGCTCAGCAGATAGTATCACACAGGATAGGATTAGATACACACCTCAGCAGAAAGTATCACATGTGATAGGATTAGATACACAGCTCAGCAGAGAGTATCACACAGGATAGGCTTAGATACACAGCTCAGTAGAAAGTATCACACATGATAGGATTAGATACAGCAGCTCAGCAGACAGTATCACCACGATAGGATTAGATACACAGCTCAGCAGACAGTATCACACATGATAGGATTAGATACAGCGGCTCAGCAGACAGTATCTCACAGGATAGGCTTAGATACAGCAGCTCAGCAGATAGTATCACACAGGATAGGATTAGATACAGTGGCTCAGAAATGTCCTAAGACATCATTTATAATAGAATTCAGGGGTTAGTTTGTTTTACACTTTTGTCTGTTCTCCTTATTGCATCTTCTCCTAATACAACTTTTAGGGTATGTTCACACGCACTAATTACGGACGTAATTCGGACGTTTTTTCCCCGAATTACGTCCGAAAATAGCGCCTCAATAGCGCTGACAAACATCTGCCCATTGAAAGCAATTGGCAGACGTTTGTCTGTTCACACGAGGCGTAATTTACGCGCCGCTGTCAAATGACGGCGCATAAATAGACGCCCGCGTCAAAGAAGTGACCTGTCACTTCTTTGGCCGTAATTGGAGCCGTTATTCATTGACTCCAATGAATAGCAGCGCTAATTACGGCCGTAATGGACGCAGCGTTCAAGCGCCTGCACATGCCGGTACGGCTGAAATTACGGGGATGTTTTCAGGCGGAAACATCCCAGTAATTTCAGCCGTTACGGA
The DNA here is from genome assembly GCF_050947455.1 of Rhinoderma darwinii. NCBI lineage: Eukaryota > Metazoa > Chordata > Amphibia > Anura > Rhinodermatidae > Rhinoderma > Rhinoderma darwinii. Next base: position 334,986,049 of record NC_134691.1, read on the forward strand.
CGCCCTCGTGTGAACATACCCTTAGAACAAAGTTTTTTTTTTGCCATTATGTACGTACTGCACCACCTCGTGGTCATCCCTTGTAACTGCACCCCCAGTCCAACATCTGATATTTACAGCTGCGGATCATTCACTGCACACCTTACACATCAGTCACATATGGACGGGGCTTAGTGCTGTGCAGATCTCATTATCACACGGGGTCGCACAGGGTTGACAGCCCAGAAACACTTTACAAACAAAAGGCCCCCTCAGAGCCATACTATAGATAATGCATGTAGTTCCCAGGTCTATTCACAGCAGATATCCAGGTTATTATCATCTGACAGACTAAATGCAATGCCATGTGCAGATGTTACAATCCCATGACCTGCCTAAGTAGAGTCGTGTGTTAATGAACCTTCCCTTACCCATCTTATCCCTCCACCCCCACTTTAGTAAAGACACGTGACACCGAGGTTGGATGTGAAATGGCCACAGCAGCCGTTTATTAATTTCACAGTTTTATAAAAACAATTTAAATCCGAAACATTCGGATAACTAGTTAGGAATCCACCAGAGAATTCCTCCTAATAATTCACATGACCCAACATGGGTCAGAATCGTAAATAACAATTTTAACGTTAACATTAACCCGAGCAGAGGAAGTCCTTGAAGCCCTTTCAGATATTCCTTTTTTAAGAACACACCGAGTTAGCCATCTGCAAACCAGTAATTACCTCCAGCCGTAAACCAGCTCGGAAGCACCGTTCACCTCTGCAGATGGCTCCAACCACTAGAAGTCCACTTCAAAGGGATAACACCCGATGAAGCCCTCAAGTGATATACCGACCACTAGAAGTCCACTTCAAAGGGATAACACCCGATGAAGCCTTCAAGTGATATACCGACCACTAGAAGACCACTTCAAAGGGATAACACCCGATGAAGCCTTCAAGTGATATACCTTCCACCAGAAGACCACTTCAAAGGGATAACACCCGATGAAGTCTTCAACCATGTACCTTTTTTGGGGGACGCATACCCCCGATGCGACCCCCCCACCATTTTGTACTGACTGGCCTCAAGGACTCCCCCCGCCAGCTGCCATGACAACAGAACCTACTCCGGAAAAAAGAAAAACATGTTAAATAAGCACACAAATCAAACACAACACTCATAGACAGACGTACATAAAGACCCACAGGGGTAACAAATCAAGGGCGGGAGGGTGGGAGCTTGTCTCTCCCTGTGTTACTTCTCCCGCTGCTTCCGGCTCAATCCCGAAAAACAGCGGGAAGCCCAGCAACGGCCCCCTGACTCCTCCTTATCCCTCCTCCTCACTCTCCCTCCAACTCTCCCTTACCTATTAACCCTTTCCCTACCAGGGAGGTCATGGAGGCTTCCCCTTAAGCCCTGCAGGCTGCGTCCAGCCTCTTCTTGACCTGCCTAAGTAGAGTCGTGTGTTAATGAACCTTCCCTTACCCATCCTATCCCTCCACCCCCACCTTTAGGAAAGACACGTGACACCGAGGTTGGATGTGAAATGGCCACAGCAGCCGTTTATTAATTTCACAGTTTTATAAAAACAATTTAAATCCGAAACATTCGGATAACTAGTTAGGAATCCACCAGAGAATTCCTCCTAATAATTCACATGACCCAACATGGGTCAGAATCGTAAATAACAATTTTAACGTTAACATTAACCCGAGCAGAGGAAGTCCTTGAAGCCCTTTCAGATATTCCTTTTTTAAGAACACACCGAGTTAGCCATCTGCAAACCAGTAATTACCTCCAGCCGTAAACCAGCTCGGAAGCACCGTTCACCTCTGCAGATGGCTCCAACCACTAGAAGTCCACTTCAAAGGGATAACACCCGATGAAGCCCTCAAGTGATATACCGACCACTAGAAGTCCACTTCAAAGGGATAACACCCGATGAAGCCTTCAAGTGATATACCGACCACTAGAAGACCACTTCAAAGGGATAACACCCGATGAAGCCTTCAAGTGATATACCTTCCACCAGAAGACCACTTCAAAGGGATAACACCCGATGAAGTCTTCAACCATGTACCTTTTTTGGGGGACGCATACCCCCGATGCGACCCCCCCACCATTTTGTACTGACTGGCCTCAAGGACTCCCCCCGCCACAGCGAAACAGGCCTTGACCACCTTAAGCCTGTGAGTTCCGCCACACCACCACCGCCCTTTCTATTCCTTCTGCTATCGCCAAGCTCCAAAGATCAATGCCAACCTCGGTCAGATGAACCCCATCACTCCTCCAGAAGTTCCCCACTCCTGACTCCAAATCCCTGTGCCGCACGCAAATGCCCCCGTTTTTTGCTACAAAACGGGACACCGCCCGATTAACTTTAATGCGAGCCTTATTGACTCTCTCCACTGACCTAGCCAACCGCCAATGTTTCCTCGGGACTATGTCCGACCACACTATCACCAACTTGGGATAATAAACCCACAAACACAACATATCGTGTTTGATGTCCCGCACCAACTCACGAAAGGGGCGGACTCCTAAGTCATTCCCACCCACGTGCAACACTAAGACCTCCGGAACCCTATCAAGCCGGGCATATATCTGGAATTCCGCCCACACCCTGCTCCATGACATACCTCTAAATCCCAGCCAATGCACAACCGCATCCTGTCGCGGAATGCGCAATTGGCGACCGTCCGGGCGGACGTCCGCCCTCAAAGCCCCCCAGTGCACGTAAGAATGACCCAGCAACCACACCAATTACGGAGGCGAATCTGAAACAGAAAACAATTAGACACCACCATATAAAACATTTCTTTAAGCGTTAACAACAAACCTCATAACAAATGGGGGCGGACATAGGACTTAAATCTGTTGGACTCCCAACGACCAATGCGCCGAACCCCTTCATCATCCAACCCCCAGCGCCCCGCTTCAGTTGCTGCGCCAATCCTGAAGGAATGAGATGAATATGAGCCCGCCGCGACACCAACCGCCGTCAAACATTTTTTAAATACAGCTCCAAACTGAAACCTGGACAAAAACGACCCGTCCACATGACGTAACAAAGGCAAATCTGGAGGCCCCGCTCGCGGCTTAAAACCCTGCATGCACTCTACTGGGCACATAACCGACCCCGGAAGGGCGAACAAAACTATCAGCTTACCCTTCCCCAATTGGTCAGGTTTTGAGAAAAAACCCCGCCTCCCAGGCGTCCCCTAACCAGTCCAAAAGTGCCACCAACCTGTCTCTATCAGTATTGACGTCACCCACTCTCTTACCCACTCCTCCCACTGCCTCCAACAAGCAGAATAAGCACTCCACGTCGTGCGCGCCAAAGACCTTTTTACCAGTTGTTCCACGGGACCGAGACCAGATCCCAAAGATGTTCCGGACAAGCCAAACCGAGCCGTTCCGCTCCCGGTGCCAATTGCCGAAACCGGTTTCACCGCGAGCGAGAAAGAGCATTAGCGATACAATTCCGTACTCCCGGCACATGCACCGCCACCACCCACGCGTTCAACGACAAACACACCAACACTAAATGTCGCAACAATTGAACTACCGGAGGAGAGGACGCCGTGATGTTATTAATGGCCAGCACCACCCCCATGTTGTCGCAGTAAAAACAAACCTTCTTATCCCTGAGCCTGTCCCCCCAAATGGTCGCCGCAACCACGATGGGGAACAGCTCGAGCAGGGCCAGATTCTGCGTGAGTCCACTGGACACCCAACTAGCCGGCCATTGACCTGCGCACCACGGACCTCCGCCGTAAGCCCCCAAAACCGCCCGCCCCAGCCGCATCCGTAAAAATATACAAATCACTCGTATCCTGCGCTGGGGCCATCCACAGCGAGCGACCATTGTACTGGCCCAAGAAGTCATCCCAAACCTGAAGATCAGCTCGGTGCTCCTCCTTGAGCCGCACAAAAATGATGCGGCGCACGCACTCCCGCCGTTGCCGCCGCCAACCGTCTACCAAACACCCTCCCCATTGGCATAATCCGGCAGGCGAAATTCAACTTCCCCAGCAGCGACTGAAGCTCCCGCAGCGTCAATTTCTTCGGTCTACAAGCCCGCCGTACCTCCAGCCTCAAAGCACCCAGCTTCTCCGCAGGGAGACGACACTCCATTGCCACCGAATCTATTTCAATTCCCAAAAAACAAATCGTCGCTACTGGGCCCTCCGTTTTTCCTGGCGCCAAAGGGATCCCAAAATCCCTTGCCACCTTCTGTAGTGCATAAAGCAAATTACCGCAAACCGGCGAACCCCCCGGCCCCACGCACAAGAAATCATCTAAGTAATGGATCAACGAGTCGACCCCGGATACTCCCCTCGTTACCCACTCCACGAAGCTACTAAACGCCTCGAAGTATGCACAAGAAAGGGAACACCCCATCGGAAGGCACCGATCCACTTAAAAAGCCCCATTCCCAAAAACAGCCCAACAGCCGTTGGCTTTCTGAATGAACTGGCAACAACCTGAACGCCGCCTCGATGTCGGTTTTTTGCTAGCAGCGCGCCCGGACCCGCAGCCCGCACTAAACCCACCGCCTTATCGAAAGAGGTATAAACTACGGAGCACAACTCGTGATCTATCCCGTCCTTTACCGACGAACCCTTGGGATACGATAAGTGTTGAATTAAACGAAATTTTCCGGGCTCGCGCTTAGGAACAATACCCAACGGGGACACAACTAAATCTTTTACTGGCGAATCAACAAAAAGGCCCCGACATGCGACCCAACGAAACTTCTTTTAACAATTTGTCCGACATGACCTTGGCATGCAAGTAAGGCGATTTTAAATTCCTCCGCGTAACCGGCACCTCATAAGGAGGCGGAGGAATAACAAAACCCACACAAAAACCCCTCGTAAAGCAATTTAGCCGCCGCCCTATCCGGATACTCATTTAGATAAGGGGCCATCTTTTCCACCCTCACCGGTGACACCCCCTTGACCAGCCGCGGAGGACAGGTTCCCTGACCTCTTTTTACGCATACATTTTGCCGCCCCGTGTGATGCACCATTACACTCGGAACACACGTGCTTGAACTTGCACGTGGCCCCGAACTTACACTGGCCTTCATTAAATTGCCAGCAAAACCCCGCCTTTCCCCCGCCGCCTTGTCCAACCTGACTAGACTGGCCTCCTTGGACGGCGCTCACGGGAAAAGACTGCCTAACCGGAGCCGTAACCCGTAACCAGAGAGCAATATCCTTCTGGTCCCACCGAATAGCCGGCCGAACCGCTTTCCGCTGACGGAATTGCTCATCATATCGCAGCCACGCCTGACCCCCATACGCCCTATGAGCCTCCCCAATGGCATCAAAATAACAAAACAACGCCGAACAATTTTCCGGCGCCTTTTCCCCTATCACACTGGCTAATATGGCGAACGCCTGCGACCAATTGACGAACGTCTGCGGGATAAGCCTATACCGCCGCCGTTCCTCCTCGTCCTTTTTACTCTCGTCCCGCTTGCTCTTATCTAAATTAAATTTAGCGAGCGGCAAAAGAGAAAAAATCTCAACATATTCGTCCTTCCAGATCCGCTCCCGCACCTCCTGCTTTAAATGCGCCCCCAACGGACCTTCGAAACAAACATACACCTCCCCACGAGCACGATCATCAATACGCACCCGATCGCCATCTTTTTGCGCCTCGGTCTGTACCGACACTGCGACCGCCTCTCTAACCGCCGTCACGGGCCGCGCTTGTAACAATCCCACGTCCCTGGGACCCTCCCAAACTACCGCCGGGGACACTTCCGTGACTACCGGCGCCACCGCCCTATCTAGGCGCCCGACCAGCTCTCTCAAGCAACCCACTAAATCTCCCAGACCCGGGCCATCACGCCCGCCCGCGCCACTACCGGCCACCGATGCGACGCTAGCAACCCCCCCGCCGACACCCGACATAAAAATCGCTGGATATGACAATGATGGAGTTATACACTCACCGGGCTGCACAGGCGCTGTGTTCCCGTCAGCCGGACCATCCTGACCTCGACGATACGCGTCCAATTCACCTTCCTCCAGCTCCTCTCTCGCAGACGACTGGCCATCCCACCGACATCTTCGGAACGGAGATGATGAAGCGCTGACCGATGGGCCGGCAACCTGCCGCCCGACCGCTGGAACCCAGACTTCCGACCGGACCTGCTGCCTCGACGTCGCTGTAGATCTAGGCGTCCGTCTCGATGATCCTGAAGAAGCCTGCCCCCTGGCCGGAACATCACCAGGCGGGGCGGCCGTACCTTGTCCTCCGAATCTTCCATCCGATGGGGGAGGGGTGACAGGGAGCCCGGCCTGCGACTCCCTGCATACCGCCGGACCCCGTCGCGGCTTGGGATTCCTGCCAGGACGCAGGGCCTGGGAAGAGGCGGTCCTCCCAGCTGCCTGGCCTGCAGCGTCCGTGATCGGGCTCCCTCTGCGACGCCGTGTCCGCGGGACCGCCTCAGGACTGAGGCGCTCTGGAGGTCGAGACCGCCGGGAGGGACGAGTCGACCCGGCCTGCATCGCCGTCACCCCCGGCAACGCTCTCTGCCTGCTCCGGACAGGAGCAGTTGTTGTCGACTCCCCCCCCGCCGCCATGCTAGGAAGGGGGCCGGGGGAGGGGAGCCTGTCTCCTGCAACAGACCCCGAACGCCGTGCCTGACGTGGCAACACGGCGTCCGGGATCCTTGCTAATGCAGCCACGGTCTCCTCCAGCCATCCGGGACCGTGGTGCACAGCAGCAGCACGCAGCTGCTCTAACAACCCTGCCTCTGCCATACTGAGTGAGCGCGGCAACGGGGAGCTTGTCTCTCCCTGTGTTACTTCTCCCGCTGCTTCCGGCTCAATCCCGAAAAACAGCGGGAAGCCCAGCAACGGCCCCCTGACTCCTCCTTATCCCTCCTCCTCACTCTCCCTCCAACTCTCCCTTACCTATTAACCCTTTCCCTACCAGGGAGGTCATGGAGGCTTCCCCTTAAGCCCTGCAGGCTGCGTCCAGCCTCTTCTAGAGTCTCATTACCAACATGACATGATGTAGCCTGTGTGTGTCGTGTCTGCCCTGAGCTGGATATCTCAATCTTCTCTTGCTTTCTTGTGCTTTAAAAATTGTTGTACCAGCAACAGCCACAAGGTGGTGCCCCATGACAAATCTCTAGTGTAAGGCTATGTTCACACGCTTAACAAAAACGGCTGAAAATACGGAGCTGTTTTCAAGGGAAAACAACCTCTGATTCAGCCGTTTTTTAAGCAACTTGCGTTTTCTGATGTTTTTTTAACGGCCGTTTTTGGAGCTGTTTTTCTATAGAGTCAATGAAAATCGGCTCCAAAAATGGCTCAAGAAGTGACATGCACTTTTTTTTACGGAACGTCTTTTTACGCGCCGTTATTTGAAAATGAGGCGTAAAATAACATCCCGTCGGAACAGAATGCCGTATTTCCCATTGAAATAAATGGGCAGATGTTTGTAGGCGTTCTGCTTCCGATTTTTCAGCCGTTTTTCGGGACGTTTACGGCCAGAAGAACAGCTGAAAATAGCCCGTGTGAACATACCCTAACTGATGTGCGCAATGTGAGCGTTTCCAACCACCAGTCTTCAATTCCTTCCAGAGGGTCTATTCACGGCATTTGCAGCGCACGTTCAGACTACGTGCCGGGAAAGCTCCAAGACATACACCGGACGTATCCATAGGGCCCCAACTGTCGGATGCTGAAAAAGTGTTATTTTGGCATTTGTTGGGGAGGATATGTCAGAACTACTTTTTTTTCAACCATCTAGAATAGCGTACTGGTCAGTGACATACATCAGAGTTATATGTAGGGAAATCCTCGGCCCCCTTCACATCGCGTTATTGCCTTCCATCCCACTGTATAGGTATATGTCTCCCTGAACAGCCCCAACCCCCTCTCACCCAACACGCAGAGCTCTATCTGATCTGCCCTGGGAAAGCCCCTGACGTCACCGTCTATATATTCACTGTTTTGTCACTGGAGCTGCTGATGTACAGTATACGCTTAACGTATACCAGTGACTGATGCCGTACATAGGCTGCTATGTTAAAAAAAGAAAAAACCTATACCGCACAGTATCTGTTTTTTGCGGGATCCTTTGGGATGGAATAGTTATCTTTCAAAAAAAAAAAAAGTACATTAGGCTTAGTTCACATCTGCGCCAGGGTCCCGTTCCGACGTTCCATCTGAGCTTTCTGTCGGAACGGGATCCTGACTGACAGTTTCCATCACCGTTAATTTCAATGGTGACAGATCCGGTGCAAATGGTTTCTGTTTGTCTCAGTTGTGTAAGGGTTCCGTCAAAACGACATAACCATTGCACAACCAAGACAACCGAAAACCATTGGCATCAGATCTGTCACCATTGAAATCAATGGAAACTGTGTCAGTCAGGATCCCGTTCCGACAGAAAGCTCAGACGGAACGTCGGAACGGGACCCTGGCGCAGATGTGAACCTAACCGTAGATAGACAGAGATTAGATAGATAGACAGATAGACAGATAGATAGATAGATAGATAGATAGATAGATAGATATGAGATAGATAGATAGATAGATAGATAGATATGAGATAGATAGATAGATAGATAGATAGATAGATAGATAGACAGATAGATAGATAGATAGATAGATAGATAGATAGATAGATAGATAGATAGATAGATAGATAGATAGATAGATAGATAGATAGATAGATAGATAGATAGATAGATATGAGATAGATAGATAGATATTAGATTGATAGATAGATAGATAGATAGATAGATAGATAGATAGATAGATAGATAGATAGATAGATAGATAGATAGATAGATAGATAGATAGATATGAGATAGATAGATATGAGATAGATAGATAGATAGATAGATAGATAGATAGATAGATAGATAGATAGATAGATAGATAGATAGATAGATAGATAGATAGATAGATAGATAGATAGATAGATAGATAGATATGAGATAGATAGATAGATAGATAGATAGATAGATAGATAGATAGATAGATAGATAGATAGATAGATAGATAGATAGATAACTTTCTTCATCTTTGATTTGTCTTAGGCTCTGTGCACACAACCGTAAAAAATCTCCGCAATTACGCACCCACCCGGTTCTATTGACCGTGGACACCTTTCTGTATCGCTATGGATGGGTGTCCGTGCCGTAGAACCGTGCCGGGAATTATGGAGCATGTCCTACTTTTCGTTTTTTACGGGCCGTGCTCCCTGTCATACTCTGGCCGTCAGCGGCCGGTTGTGTCCGCATTCGCGGGCTGTGATTAGGGGCACGGCCATCTGCATGAGATCTTATTTTGTAACAGTATTCTCGGCCAGATATTTGACACATTTTGGTGCATTTAACCCCTTAGTGACCAGCCCATTTTAGGCCTTAATGACCAAGCTATTTTATTCGTTTTTCTATAGTCGCATTCAAAGAGCTATAACGTTTTTATTTTTTCGTCTACATAGCTGTATGAGGACTTGTTTTTTGCGGGATTAGTTGTGCTTTTTAATGGCACCATTTTTGGGTACATATAATTTTTATATTAACTTTTATTAACCTTTTTGGGGGGGATTATAAAAGAAAAACCTGAAATTCCGCCATTGTTCTATGCGTTTTTAAATTGACGCCGTTCACTGTGCGACATAAATAACATGTTACCTTTATTCTATGGGTCGGTACGATTACGGCGATACCACATATGTGGAGGTTTTTTTTATGTTTTACGACCTTTGCACAATAAAAACACTTTTGAACTAAAATTATTTGTTTTTGCATCGTCTCTTTCCAAGAGCCGTAATTTTTTTATTTTTCCATCAATGTAGTGATTTTTTGGGCTTGTTTTCTGCGGGACGAGACGTAGTTTTGATTGGTACTGTTTTGGGGTACATGGGACTTATTGATTCATTTTTATTATGACTTTTTTGGGGGGCAATGGAAAAAAATTGCAATTTCGCCATAGTTTTTTGCGTTTTTTTTTACGGTGTTCACTTTGCGGTTTAAATTACATATTAACTTTATTAATGGAGTCATTACGGTCGCGACGATACCACATATGTGTACTTTTATTTATTTTTTACACTTTTACTAAATAAAACCACTTTTTATTAATAATCTTTATTTCACTTTGATGACTGATTTTATTAGTCCCACTCGGGGACTTTACTGTGCGATCTTCCGATCGCTGCTATAATGCTCTGGTATACTTCGTATACCAGAGCATTATTGCCTGTCAGTGTAAATCTGACAGGCAATCTGTTAGGACGTGCCTCCGACGCGTCCTAACAGGAATATGTCCAGGGCAGACCTGGGGGCTTTTATCAAGCCCCTGGCTGCCATGACACCCCATCGGAGACCCGCGATTGCATTCGCGGGCCGCCGATGGGTGACAGAGGGAGCGCACTCCCTCTGTAAACAAAGTTAAATGCCGCGGTCGCTATTGACGGCGGCATTTAACGGGTTAAACGGCCGCGATCTAAGTAAACTTCGATCGCGGGCGTTGGAGCAGGAGCTCAGCTGTCATCAGACAGCAGAGCCCCGGCTCCTGCCTGCACGGGAGACCCGTGCAGGACTTAGACTAGGCTGACGTGAAAAGGCGTCAGCCTAGCCTAAAGCCCATTAGTGAATCACGTAAAAAGGCGTATTAGTGGTCACTAAGGGGCTCTGTTCACATCTGCATCGTAGTCTCCGTTAGGGGCCGCCTTCGCAGAGCTGGTAGGGTTTGCCAGAGCTTACCGGAGAAAGAAGCGCAGCATGCTGGTCTATTATGTCCAGTAAAATCACGGACACCTTGACGGAAAGCCGACGGAACCTATTAAAGTGAATGGGTTCTGTGGGCAACCGGTGGTATTCGTTATGCCCTTGTTTTGCTCCTTTAACGGGGCAGAACACACTAACGCAGGTGTGAACCCGGCCTAAGCCTTGCACTTTGTTTTGCTATGACTCTTTTTAACCCCTTCCCGACATCCGCCGTATATATACGGCGCACGCCGGGTGGGGGAATATGGAGCGGGCTCACGGGCTGAGTCCGCTCCATAGAGCGAATCTGTCGGCTGTGTGTTACAGCCGACACTTCCGGGTTACGAGCGGGATCGCGCTTTAGCGCGATCCCGCTTGTTTAACCCGTTAAATGCCGCGTTCAATAGAGATCGCGGCATTTAAATGACTAAAAACAGGGGGGCGACCCCCTGTAACGTCTCAACGGCCCCCCTGCGGCGAGATCGGGGGGAGCCGTTGGTTCACACGGCTACCTGGGGGTCTGACGAAGTCCCCCAGGTCCGCCATCTTGGTACTCCTAAGAAGCTCTGCCTCCGGCAGGGCTTCATAGGAGACTGTCAGAATCACGATATACTGCATTACATTAGTATTGCAGTATATCGTGCAAGCGATCTAACGATCGCTGGTTGAAGTCCCCTAGGGGGACTAATAAAAAATGTAAAAATTAGTTAAATAAAGTTGTTATTTTTGTGTAAAAAAAAATAAAATATTAAAAGTTCAAAAAACCCCCCTTTTCCCATTTTCCCCCTAGAGCATAGTAAAAAATTAAATAAATAAATATAATTGGTATCGCCGCGTCCGTAAAAGTCTGAACTATCACAATATATCATTATTTAACCCACACGGTGAACGCCGTAAAAAAACCAAAATTGTAAACGCCAGAATCTCTATTTTTTGTTCACCTAATCTCCCACAAAAAATGAAATAAAAAGTGATCAAACCGTCACATTTACACCAAAATGGTATTACTAAAAACTACAGCTTATCCCGCAAAAAATAAGCCCTTATACCACTTAATCGACGGAAAAATAAAGACGTTACGGCTCTCGGAATTTGGCGAAACAAAATAAATTTTCTTTTTTACACTTAGGTTTTTACTTGTAAAAGTAGTAAAATATAGAAAAACCTACACATATTTGGTATCGGCGTAATCGTATTGACACATAGAATAAAATGAATATGTTGTTTTAATTGTACAGTGAATTCCGTAAAAATGGCGTGCAAAAAACCATGGCGGAATCACTGTTTTTTTCATTTTCTACCCCACAAATAAATTTTTTCCCGTTTCCTAGTACATTATACTGCAAAATAAATGGTGCTACGAAAAACTACAACTTGTCCCGCAAAAATCAAGCCCTCATAGTACTATATAGACAGAAAAATAAAGGCGTTATGGCCTTTGGAAGGTGGGGAGGGAAAAACGAAAATGAAAATCTGAAAAAGGGCTGCGGCCTGAAAGGGTTAAAGGTGTCTAATGAGGCGCAAACATTTGGTCTAAACTGAAAAAATATGCGAAATTACGCCAAAAGGTGCTTCATTTTCTATATTCTAGATGCAGACCTAGTATATTTCCCTGCATCGCCTATTCCGCATGTCAGCAGCGCCGCATCTCCAGTCTTCACCCGTCTGAACGATTTCCCATCATTCCTGCTCGGACTTGTAGAATCCTTGCTCAGCACTTTACAGGCAGGAACAATGGACGATACTTTGTTGCTAAGTTCCTCTGAATGAACCTTTTACAGTCAACACAGAAGATTTGCAGTTGGTATTTTGTCAATGGCCAATTACTTAGTATCCAGGCAACTCCGGGACCTGCTGAGAGGGAGACAAAGTACTTACGTCTTGTGGAACTTGTTACCCATCTCCCCCGACCATCTGTTTACCGGACTACGGCTCCTCTACAATTTACAGACAGAACCGAAGAAATAACCTAAATCCTCAGAGGTAAGAGACTGCTCTGGACTCCCACTCTCCGAGTTTATGGATGTTAGATGCCACATTATCAGATATTATGGATTATCAGACAGTCATGTATGTAGAAATCTCTTGTAAGGAACCTTCAAAAAGAAATCCCAAAATAAAATGTTACAAAAATCTTCTGATTCTATATAATCTGGGACCGGAAACAAGTGCTGGATTATTAAATGTCCTAGATTATTGGATTCCGGATTAAGTGATGGCACTGCATTTCGTTTTTCATCTGTATTTGTTGCTTTATTACCCATCAGAGAATTTAGAATTAAATCCCAAAACGCCTTAAAATTCAATGTGCTTTTGCAGCAGCTGCTTGGCATTGAGTAGTGCCGTTTAGCTCGTTGTTAACCAGTTTTAATAAGTGTTCTCTCATTTTTAGACAAGAATGTTCGCCGACATCAAACATCCGGGCGATAACGAACGTCGTTACTTGTTCTCCAGACAAGCGAAATTTAACGCAAAGGAGAAACTGGCCGTGGAAAGAAGCAACAATTTTGTGTTTGCGAATCCAATTCCAGAGCATAATATCTGGAAGAAGCCTCCGGACTTCAGCGTCAGGTTGTACAAATCGCAGAATTTACCAAGAAGGTTGGAGGGATACGACATGAAGGAAAGGAGGAACATAAATCAGATTCTTAAAAAAAAGGAGATGGAGGTCATTAAAGACGCCCCTCCCCCACCGCTGAAGAAATCAAAGGAACCCGAGAGATTTCTTACGAGATTTAAGCCAATGGAACCATTTGAAGCCAATATATTATATGTTAAAAATGGCGTCTACCCTAAAGATCAATTTAAGGATCCCAAGCCGCACGACTTCAGACAGGTAAGATGCATGATGGGAAGTGGCAAGGATAAAGAAAGCTGAAATGTAGGAACCTTGGGTATATTTATCAGTAATGTCGTAAAATAATCAAAATGGCGCACGCAGAATGATACATTTAGCGCAACTCACGTCAGCAGTTTACCCCACACGTTATGGGCGCAATTCTGTTGCACTTTACTTATTAAATTCCCCCTTATGTATGTGATGCTACAATCAACATGAGCCGAGGATCTGATCCCTCATCGCATGCCCCTGGTACAATCCTGTCCTCTCTACCATAATCAAATGAGTGGGCAGGTCACATGTCCAATAATCTCCCCCTGAAATACTCTGTGCTGCTGTGGACACTGCTATTTAACTGCAAAACTGCACGGCCACTAACAATCAATTTCAAACTCCTAGTAAACAGCAGATAACGTGTAATCATCTTCTAGTATTTATGGTTTAATCCTCAAAAGCTGCTGCGATGTCCCTGGTTGTTCTTTATTGCCGCTGACTCCTCAAGGTCGGGTCAGTTTTGCTCCGAGATTTACCCGTCACGTCCTCAGGTAAAGTTACGTGCGCAGGAATAACGCAATTATTTTATATTCTGACCCTATAATGTAACTCAGGATAAATAACAGGGTTTGTTACAAAGTGACAGCTCTGCTGTGCGGTATAGTGAAGAGGTAACTCCACCGATTCTTAAAGGAAAACCTCCAATCCCCATAGCGAGAGGGGAATATGTGGGCACTGCACTTGTGGGGGGCTCCGCTGGATAGCCTGGGCACTGCACTGGTGGGGGGCTCCGCTGGATAGCCTGGGCACTGGACTGGTGGGAGGCTCCGCTGGATAGCCTGGGCACTGCACTGGTGGGGGGCACCGCTGGATAGCCTGGGCACTGCACTGGTGGGGGGCATCGCTGGATAGCCTGGGCACTGCACTGGTGGGAGGCACCGCTGGATAGCCTGGGCACTGCACTTGTGGGGGGCACCGCTGGATAGCCTGGGCACTGCACTGATGGAGGGCATCGCTGGATAGCCTGGGCACTGCACTGGTGGGGGGCTCCGCTGGATAGCCTGGGCACTGCACTGGTGGGGGGCATCGCTGGATAGCCTGGGCACTGCACTGGTGGGGGGCTCCGCTGGATAGCCTGGGCACTGCACAGGTGGGGGACACCGCTGGATAGCCTGGGCACTGGACTGGTGGGGGGCATCGCTGCATAGCCATGCTCCGGAGGAGATCTCACATTCAATAGAAGGACTAGTAAGGGGGGCACATACTTAAACGCCAGCTGTGGGCAGAGGGGCTAGCAGGAAAACTCTTTCCTTCCTGTTATTTTTCTAGAAAATTATTGAAAAATTGCTAAAAAGACAACTAAAAGTATAAAGTTACTGTTTCTGCTATAACCAGATGCCCACATAGATTAACAAGGGTCCTAGAGCACCCCCTCCCCATATCTAGGGTATTGAGGGTCAGGTGCTTGTTTGCCCCCTACCCTCATCCTATTCCTTATATGGATGGATCTGTTATGAGGGCACTGTGGCTATCACTTATGATATACTGTGGATGGTTCTGCTTCCGATTTTTCGTCCGTTTTTCGTCCGTTTTTGTTCCGAAAATTGGCTGTGTGAACATACCCTAAGTGTTCAGTTTCCCTGCAGCGCCACCACAGGAGAAATGAAGTATTACACGGTGTCCATTCATATCAATGTGTTGTCTGTGTAATACAGGACAGGACAGGTCCTCCAGAGACGCTCCATGTAACCGCTCTCCACTCTGGCCAAAAGATTAGGATCCAACACAGGGGACCCCCAGAATTCACTAATAGGGTGGATGGAAATGGGTTTTCTAAATTGGACAATCCCCATTCCAGTGGTGGAGGAGGGCAATTACTTGTAACTTACTTTTTTTGTGTTTAAAATTGCAGAAAACTTGTATTTTGCTGATCTCTGAATGACACAACCCATGAGTGTTAATGATCGATGGCGTTTTCTCCTGCAGTGCGGGACGGACATCCCTGATTTTGTTACCAGTTACTCCCGGGATCCGCTCAACCTTAAGTTTAAAGCCCAAGGTCTGAGTTCCTGTAAGTATCGTTACAAATACAGAATATACCACAGCCCCATCATTAAAGTGAAACTCCACCTCCGAGTAACATCGACTCCAGAGAAAAAAAATAAAATAATTTCCACCTTGAATGTTCTCACTCATTCTGTAAAATGTGATTCAGGCCAGATATTATTACGGTATTTCGTGCTTTATGTTTGTATGTAAAACCTCAAAACTTGATAAAAAGAAGTTAAAACAAAAAAAAGTCACCTTTTACATATTTTCACTTAATTTTTATTCTGTACAGTGCAAAAAAAAAATACAATGTTACGTGGAAACTATAAGCAAGCAGGTTGTGGATTGTGCGGTTGTTTTTTAGTACTTGAAGTGCATGAGCGTACACAGAGTTGATTTGCATTCTGGGAAAGTTCATTTTTACCAGACACTGTATAATTAATTATCTGACGTAGGAAAAACTAACTGCTCCCCTGTATTATAGAAGCTCAGCTAAGCTGCTAGGGAAGTGTCTGACACCAAAGTTACTGATTGTTTCTAAATGATAGCAACCAGCAGAATTATGAATGCAGCTCTAAAGCATAATACATGATGTAACTCAGGATCAATACGGGATAAGTAATGTAATGTATGTACACAGTGACTCCACCAGCAGAATAGTGAGTACAGCTCTGGAGTATAATACAGGATGTAACTCAGGATCAATACAGGATAAGTAATGTAATGTATGTACACAGTGACTCCACCAGCAGAATAGTGAGTGCAGCTCTGGAGTATAATACAGGATGTAACTCAGGATCAATACAGGATAAGTAATGTAATGTATGTACACAGTGACTCCACCAGCAGAATAGTGAGTGCAGCTCTGGAGTATAATACAGGATATAACTCTGGATCAGTACAGGATAAGTAATGTAATGTACACAGTGACTCCACCAGCAGAATAGTGAGTGCAGCTCTGGAGTATAATACAGGATGTAACTCAGGATCAATACAGGATAAGTAATGTAATGTACACAGTGACTCCACCAGCAGAATAGTGAGGGCAGCTCTGGAGTATAATACAGGATGTAACTCAGGATCAGTACAGGATAAGTAATGTATGTACACAGTGACTCCACCAGCAGAATAGTGAGTGCAGCTCTGGAGTATAATACAGGATGTAACTCAGGATCAGTACAGGATAAGTAATGTATGTACACAGTGACTCCACCAGCAGAATAGTGAGTGCAGCTCTGGAGTATAATACAGGATATAACTCTGGATCAGTACATGATAATTAATGTAATGTATGTACACAGTGACTCCACCAGCAGAATAGTGAGTGCAGCTCTGGAGTATAATACAGGATGTAACTCAGGATCAGTACAGGATAAGTAATGTTATGTGTGTACACAGTGACTCCACCAGCAGAATAGTGAGTGCAGCTCTGGAGTATAATACAGGATGTAACAGGATCAGTACAGGATAAGTAATGTAATGTATGTACACAGTGACTCCACCAGCAGAATAGTGAGGGCAGCTCTGGAGTATAATACAGGATGTAACTCAGGATCAGTACAGGATAAGTAATGTATGTACACAGTGACTCCACCAGCAGAATAGTGAGTGCAGCTCTGGAGTATATATACAGGATATAACTCGGGATCAGTACAGGATAAGTAATATAATGTATGTACACAGTGACTCCACCAGCAGAATAGTGAGTGCAGCTCTGGAGTATAATACAGGATGTAACTCAGGATCAGTACAGGATAAGTAATGTAATGTATGTACACAGTGACTCCACCAGCAGAATAGTGAGTGCAGCTCTGGAGTATAATACAGGATATAACTCTGGATCAGTACATGATAATTAATGTAATGTATGTACACAGTGACTCCACCAGCAGAATAGTGAGTGCAGCTCTGGAGTATAATACAGGCTGTAAGTCTGGATCAGTACATGATAATGAATGTAATGTATGTACACAGTGACTCCACCAGCAGAATAGTGACTGCAGCTCTGGGGTATAATACAGGATGTAACTCAGGATCAGTACAGGATAAGTAATGTAATGTATGTACACAGTTACTCCACCAGCAGAATAGTGAGTGCAGCTCTGGAGTATAATACAGGATGTAACTCAGGATCAGTACAGGATAAGTAATGTAATGTATGTACACAGTGACTCCACCAGCAGAATAGTGATTGCAGCTCTGGAGTATAGTACAGGATGTAACTCAGGCTCAGTATAGGATAAGTAATGTAATGTATGTATAGAATAGTGAGTGCACTAATACTATCAAATGATTAAAGGTCATTTTTCTATTTATCTTAAGTCCCATAAATGTAGTAAATTCTTATACTGATTGACATTTTACTAACACATTAATGACATCATAAATAATTTTTATTATTCACTTTATGACACCTCTGTGTATTGTATATACGCTCAGCACGTAACATTTTGAATAGTCGGCCATATAAATACATTCAAAATTAGAAATTAGCAAATTAACTTTTTTTGCCCTAATGGTTGGTCTAAGATAAATTCTACCACACTGCCACTCTTATCCATAGGTTGTGTCTGGTATTGCAGCCCAACCCAATTTACATGAATGCTGCAATACCAGATGCCATCTATAGAAAAAAATGGCGCTATTCCAGAAAAAAAAATTCAGTTATTATGTGATTCTCGTGATTTAAGACAACACTTCTGATTGGCCATTCAGTTTTATGATCTGCCATTTGTGAATCTGAAATTTTGCTGCCAATCTTGGACCTGGCTAAAATTATTGAGAATGTGATCAAACACCGAATTCATATCGTGCCCAAGAAAACGGATGTTTCTGGGAGTTTTTGTGGGCGGTTTTATGTTAACCAGGAATGGGGCTTAAATGCCCCCAAATGGGATTTCCATAGGGCTCCATGAAGGACGTGTAAGTTCAATCCTATATAGTAAGTAGAGGGTCAACTGCGACCGACCGGATTCCTTACCCAATTCTTCATTCAATATTCCAGCGTGTGAACTTCCACCAATAGAAGCCAAGCAGAGCAGAGTGAAGGTAGAACGTTTCATCATACACAAGCCGGCCGCCCCACAGTGGGATCCAGAACTTATTCTACCCAGAAGCCCCTGGCCGGCCAAGTCTGCGTCATATACTGTAAGTGCACGATATGTTACCCTAGATGTGCCATGTGATCGAAAAATTAAACGCTATGCAACTTTCTAATGTACTTTGTGCTTCAGTTTCTCATAGTTTTCAAGATCTCCGTTTGCTGTCAGGGGCTGAAAACCTGTCCTGATCATGTCCAGCTGACACAGGTGCACAACTTGCTACAATGTATCAGAGCTCTCCGATCAGGACAGGTTTCCAGCCTCTGATTGTGAACAATGAATGTTTCCACCCACTGACAGCAAGCAGAGATCTTGCAAATGGTTAGGAATTGAGTTCAGGGCTTTTAAACAACTTATAGAAAAAACAATAGTATAGCAGGCAACCAATAAAAACCCTCAACTTCTCAAGCAATTGAAACTTTATCATCTTAAAGAGGCTCTGTCACCAGATTTTGCAACCCCTATCTGCTATTGCAGCAGATCGGCGCTGCAATGTAGATTACAGTAACGTTTTTATTTTTAAAAAACTAGCATTTTTGGCCAAGTTATGACCATTTTTGTATTTATGCAAATGAGGCTTGCAAAAGTACAAGTGGGCGTGTTTAAAGTAAAAGTCCAACTGGGCGTGTATTATGTGCGTACATCGGGGCGTGTTTACTACTTTTACTAGCTGGGCGTTCTGACGAGAAGTATCATCCACTTTTCTTCAGAACGCCCAGCTTCTGGCAGTGCAGACACAGCGTGTTCTCGAGAGATCACGCTGTGTCGTCACTCACAGGTCCTGCATCGTGTCAGACGAGCGAGGACATCGGCACCAGAGGCTACAGATGATTCTGCAGCAGCATCAGCGTTTGCAGGTAAGTAGCTACATCGACTTACCTGCTAACGCCGAGGCTGCTGCAGAATCATCTGTAGCCTCTGGTGCCGATGTGTCTGACACGATGCAGGACCTGTGAGTGACGTCACAGCGTGATCTGCCAGAAGCTGGGCGTTCTGAAGAGAAGTGGATGATACTTCTCATCAGAACGCCCAGCTAGTAAAAGTAGTAAACACGCCCCGATGTACGCACATAATACACGCCCACTTGGACTTTTACTTTTAAACACACCCACTTGGACTTTTGCAAACTTGGCCAAAAATGCTCGTTTTTTAAAAATAAAAACGTTACTGTAATCTACATTGCAGCGCCGATCTGCTGCAATAGCAGATAGGGGCTGCAAAATCTGGTGACAGAGCCTCTTTAACTTCTATTGGATTATTGTTTATGAGTAGAATTCCAGATGAGCAGTAAAGACTGACATGAGATTTAGATAGGAAGAGCAGAGGGGTGGAGGTTATTGGGGGGAGGGGTGTATCATACTAAAACAATGCAGATGTACTCAGGGGCGTAGCTAGAGGCTCATGGGCCCCGATGCAAAAATTCTTACTGGGCCCCCCCCCCCCGCAAACTTCTCATGGCCTAAGTGACCCAACAATGCAGCACTAGCAGCCGGGGCGTCACTAAGGCTGGGTTCACACACACTATTTACGGACGTAATTCGGGCGTTTTAGCATTGAACTACGTCCGAAAATGCGGCTCAAAAGCGTCGGCAAACATCTGCCCATTCATTTGAATGGGTCTTACGATGTTCTGTGCCGACGGTCATTTTTTTTTACACAGCGCTGTCAAAAGGTGGCGCGTAAAAAAGTGCCTGTCACTTCTTCAGACGTAAATGGAGCCGTTTTCCATGGACTTCAAGGAAAACCAGCTTCAGTTACTTCCGTAATGGACGCAGCAAAAGACGCCTGCACATGCCATTACGGCTGAAATTACGGTGCTGTTTTCTCCTAAAAACAGCACAGTAATTTCAGCCGTAACAGACGCTGTCGTGTGAACATACCCTCAGGGCTTAAAATGTCCGGGAAATAGCCCCAATACATATGTGTCCGCGCCAAAAAAAAGTGTGTATATGAGACAGCATAGCATATCTATAGCACTACGACCCTATAAACTATGGATAGGATTAGATACATTGGCTCAGCAGACAGTATCACACATGATAGGATTAGATACAGTGGCTCAGAAGGCAGTATCACACATGATAGGATTAGATACACAGCTCAGCAGACAGTATCACACATGATAGGATTAGATACAGTGGCCCAGCAGACAGTATCACACATGATAGGATTAGATACAGTGGCTCAGCAGACAGTACCACACATGATAGGATTAGATACAGTGGCTCAGCAGACAGTACCACACGATAGGATTAGATACAGTGGCTCAGCAGACAGTATCACACATGATAGGATTAGATACAGTGGCTCAGCAGACAGTACCACACATGATAGGATTAGATACAGTGGCTCAGCAGACAGTATCACACATGATCGGATTAGATATAGGGCCCAGCAGACAGTATCATACATGATTGGATTAGATACACAGCTCAGCAGACTGTATCACACATGATAGGATTAGATACAGGGCCCAGCAGACAGTATCACACATGATTGGATTAGATACAGGGCTCAGCACGCTGACATTGCGGCTCCAGCGCTGGACCCAGGATAGGTAAGAATAATAATTTTGCTTCTTTATGTGTTACTGATTATTTTTGTGTTTGTGTTTTTTTTACAGGTTCGGTTGTTGGACTTCGGATTCGAGGACTTCAATGACGGCGTTTTTTTTATTCTCAATAAAATGGTTAATGAGGGTTGTGTTTTTTTATTTCAATAAAATATTTTTTCTATGTGCTTGTATCTTTTTAAACTTTATTATCACCGCCTTAGTAATGGCCGCTGGCTGATTGACAACCTCCATTACTAAGGCGGGGCTTAATGTTAGCAGGCGCAGAGGCTAACACTAACCCCCATTATTACCCCGGTACCCACCGCCACCAGGGGTACTGGGAAGAGCCGGGTACGAAGCAGTACCCGACAATCTGTAGTGACCGGCAGGCACCGGGGTGGCCGCAGGCTGATAGCATTATGCTGGGGAAGGCCAAAAACAGTAGCTTCTACCACCCTGGTAATGCTGCCTGCTGCTGCTGTGTTGTATCTGGCTGGTTATGAAAATTGGGGGGGACCCGACATCGTTCTTTCCAATTATTTATTTATTATTTTTTTTTTTTAAATGACGTGGGGCCCCCATTTTCATAACCAGCCAGATACAATAAAGCAGCAGCAGCCTAGCATCACCAGGGTGGCAGGGGCCACTGTATCTGGCCTTTCCCCTCCTGATAATACCAGCCTGCGGCCACCCCAGTGGCCGACCATCACTACAGATGGTCAGGTACTGGATCGTACCCGGCTCTTCCCAGCACCCCTGGTGGCGGTGGGTACCGGGGTAATAAAGGGGGTTAGTGTAGCCTCTGCAGCGGCTAACACTAAGCCCCGCCTTAGCAATGGATACTGTCAATCAGCCGGCGGCCATTACTAAGGCGGTAGTAATATAGTTTAAAAAAAAACAAACACAAAAACATAGAAAAAATATTTTATTGAAATAAAAAAAAAACCCACACAGCCCTCATTAACCATTTTATTGATAAAAAAAAAAGCTGTCATCGAAGTAGTCCTGGAATCCGCCGTAGTCCAACGACCGAACCTGTAAGAAAACACACAAAAAATGCTTAGTAACACATGTGTAAGGGTATGTGCACACACACTAAGTACGTCCGTAATTGACGGACGTATTTCGGCCGCAAGTACCGGACCGAACACAGTGCAGGGAGCCGGGCTCCTAGCGTCGTACTTATGTACGACGCTAGGAGTCCCTGCCTCGCTGCCGGACAACTGTCCCGTACTGTAAACATGTTTACAGTACGGGACAGTTGTCCTGCAGCGAGGCAGGGACTCCTAGCATCGTACATAACTATAATGCTAGGAGCCCGGCTCCCTGCACTGTGTTCGGTCCGGTACTTGCGGCCGAAATACGTCCGTCAATTACGGACGTAATTAGTGTCTGTGCACATACTCTAAGGCTTAGATACAGGGCCCATGTGTGATACTGTCTGTGGGACCCTGTATCTAAGCCTACCACAAGGTAGGCTTAGATACAGGGTCCAGCAGACAGTAATCTTATACAGTATAAGATTACTGTGTGCTGGGGCCCTGTATCTAAACCTACAGTGTGGTAGGCTTAGATACAGGGCCCAGCAGACAGGATCACGCATGGGCCATGTATCTAAGCCTACCATGTGATTGGCTTAGATACAGGGCCCAGCAGACAGGATCACACAATCTGTGATCCTGTCTCATGGGCCCCCTAAGCCTGATACATCGTAGGCTTAGGGGTTGTGCAGTCCCTAAACATTGATGGCCTATCCACAGGATAGGCCATCAATAGCTGATGTGTCGCCCGGGACCCGCAAATCAGCTGTTTTGAAGGGGCCGCAGCACTCGTACGAGAGCTGCTTCCCCTTCATTTCACTACTTGCACACACTGTGAATCGCCGACACCGATTCACAGCGTGACCGGAATGAAGTGACAGGAATGAAGGGGAGCAGCTCTCGTACGAGTGCTGCGGCCCCTTCAAAACAGCTGATTGGAGGGTCCCGGGAGTCAGACCCCGCCAGTCAGGGCTAACCTTACCTTCCTCTTCGGCCGCGGCGGGAGTTCTGTCGTCTCGATGCTGTGCGCCGCGGCATAGCGCTGTGACGTCATGCGCTGCGCACAGCGCTTGACGTCAGGACCTCCGCTGCGATCCGGAACCAGGAAGGTAAGTAAAGTATGTTACTATAGTAACAGGGGCCCGCGGCCCGAGTTACTATAGTAACTTTTTATTGATGTGGTGCGGGGGGCCGTGGGCCCCCCTGGCTTTGGGGCCCGGTCGCAATTGCGACCGCTGCGACCCCTATAGCTACGCCAGTGGATGTACTGTATATGCCATTCAGGGTGTGTAGAAAGCTGGATTAGCTGACGTTACTGGTTCTCATTCATTATCTGTTTATTCTGCTCATTTTCTATTTGAAAAAAAAATCACAAAAGTTCAAATTGGTTTCCTATTTCTTTACTATGATACATATTATGGGGTAATGGAATCCGTCACCGGTACTACAACTCTCATCATTGTACATATTTTTTCAGAGACACAGAAGACGACGCGGTGTATACAGTGCATTCATGGACCGGGTGGAAGAAAAATTCACTGGCAGCAATCAAGTGAGTATTGTCCTTAAAGGGACACTGAGGGCAAAACTGAGGGCAAAAATTCAGGGGGCGGAGCATGACACGCATGGATTCTCTCACCACTTTAACCCTTCCAGGACCAAGGTCTTCCGATGGCTGAATGTCCACAGCAAAATGTAACCTTTTGAATTGCCACATTCTAAGGCCAGATTCACACGAACGTGTCCGTTTTGCGTCCGCAAAAAACGCACCGTTTTTCTTGCATTTTAGTTCCGTGTGGCATACGTTTTTAATGTCGGAGTTGGTGCACATATTTTTTTTTCTCAGCCTTTCTTTAGCACCTGGTGCATGAATCACGGACAGCACGCGGAAGATGTGCGTGCGCTGTCCGTGATTTTCACGCACCCGGAGACCTCAATGGGCGTTATGGTCCACAAAACGGACCAGAATAGGACATGCGGTGAGTTTCACGCAACGGAAACACGCTACGTGATAAACAACGCATGTATGAATAGCCCCATTGAGTTGCAAGGGTCCGCGTGCTGTCCGTTTTTTTAACGGACAGCACACGGACGTGTACAACGTTCAAGTAAATCAGACCGAAGGCTGAATATTTTTTTATTTTACACTTTGGCCAAATATTTTCTCTTTGGGGCGCCAAAGGTGACGCTTTAATGGGATACCGAGATAGAACCGGTGTCCTTTCATTTTCACGTTTTATGGAGGGAAAATGGGGGGAAAAAATGCTCATTTCCTGTAATATTCCTTTTGTAATTTACATAATTACTTAAATCAGACAAATTTATGTCACAAAATAATCCCCGCTCTCCGCTGTGTTTGACGATACCAAATACGTGTACTTCATCGACATCATCGCTATAACGCTCAAGATCAAAGGTCATCATTTTTCTAGCGCGTCTCCTGCCTATAGATGTTTGCAAAATTTATAAATGGGCGCTAAGCCCCCCGTGTACGGAACTTTTTATTGCAGGTTAATAGTAGATCGGGGCGAGGCTACGGATCTACATTCTGTGATATGGCCTATTATATAAAAATGCATCTATGTCACCGAAAATAGTCCCTGGCAGTGCGGGTGGCTCGAAAGAGGCGTTAGATTTTTTTTTTATTTCCCAGACTTTTATATTTATTCGTTTTTTTGTCTTTATTTTTACATTTTTTACTTTTACTATGTTTTTTAGAGTTTTCGTTCACGTCATTGGTAGTACTGGACTCTTCGATTGGGGCAGGGGGACCCTCAAGCTCCAAGACCCGGGTGTGACCCCCAATATCTTCACTCTCTTCAGCTATGACCCTGTCTAGATCAAACAATTAGGTCTGAAAAAGATTCAACTTGATGGACGTGTCCTTTATGGAATACTTGCCAACACTTCTGGCGTGTCCGGGAGACCCCTGGGAAAAGGGGAGACCTCCCGGACTCTCCCGGAAAAGGATGCTAATTTTCTGGGCACCGGGTCTTCTCAAAAATATACTCACCTCTCCCTGTTCCTGTAGTCACCTACACTCCCATGTGGCGCTGCAGTCATCATGACTTTATTTGAATAGAGTGTCGCATCTGGGTTCTATGTTAATTTTGGGGTTTCGGTGGTCTGCATATATTTAGGGGATCGGGTATCTATATTTTAGAGGGTCTGGGGGTTCTGTATTTACTTAGAGGGTCTGGTCTGGGGTCCGTATTTATATTGGCGTCTGGTCTGTAAATTAATTTTGGAGCCAGTATTCAAGGGTCTGGTCTGGAGTTTGTATTTATTTAGGGGTTGTGTATTTTTTGGGGGTCTGTATTTATATTGGGGTCTAGTCTATATTTTTTTTGGTGCCTGTATATACAGTCTAGTCTGGAGTTTGTATTTAATTAGGGGGTCTGGTCTTAGGTCTATAATTATTTATGGGTTTTGTTTGTGGTATGTTTGTTTGTTCATATTAATTCATATGCATTATCTAGGATTAAAATGCTGTAAATTGGGGGCGTGTCTTTTATAAATGGGCGGGGCACCAGATAAAAAAATTGCCTCTACATCCGTCCCTTCTCAAAGTCGGTAAGTGTGATTTTACATACTTATTTATTCCAGAGATGCTTTATAGGGTTAATTTTTGATATTTTTGCATTTTTTTTTTCTTTTTACAAAAATTTTTTTATTTTATATTTTTTTTAGGACTCCAACGAAATCCTGAAAAGTCTAAAGGAAGGATTAAAATGCTAATAAAGCATTACATAGGCTGGACTCTGTGGATATCTACAATAAGGCACTAATCCTGTTTGTCAGTTAATTATTGGACAAAAATAGTTTTTGGAGAACAATTTACAACTTTCCCCAGTTGAAATCTACACAAAATGTTGAGAAACTTTGCAAATGATGTGATTTATCAATCATGTGCTGATCCCGAGTTACAGCATAGATTCTTCTCCATGCACATCTAAAACTAATTCCAGAATTCTGCCGATTCCTTCTTACCAGAGAGCAGAGCATTGTGGGAGCTCAAATAACAGTCATACATGTCTGACAATGGGTGGAGCTAAGACGCAGTCTGTTTCCAAGGGCAACCAGGAGAATCTTGAGCCAATAATGTTACATTGTAGAACAATAGAATAAATATGTGTTGTAATATGTGATATTATCTGTGTTTCTCAATCTCGATAATTATTCATTAGAAGGTCCCGCCCCTGCCCAGTCCTCATCATTTAATTGGTTCCTCTACAAGCCGTCAGCTGACTGTCCTATCATGTGACCTAATCTGATCGTCCAGAAAATGAAGAGAGGAAAATCAGCAAATTATTTTGCAGCATTTGATTTTGGGTTTTCTTACTGGAGGTTCTTTACCCTTAAATGTGACGTCTTCTGACCACCCAATAGTCAAGAATATTTGACTATTCATTCCGGATTAACGGAATTTTACTATGTTAAATGGACCATGAATAAAGTTTAAAGGGTGAGAACGCATGGAGCGGCAGTCGCACATGGCCGAAACCACGCCCACAAGTGGTGGCGAATGGCTGCACAATTTTGCCAGTAAAAATGTGGCATTACCAGCAAAACTGTGCGAACATTCGTCGCTGCATGTGGCCGTGGTTTAGATGGAGGTCTCAGCACTGAGCCCCCCACCAATCACTAAAAGGAAGCCACAGAACCGCTCAGGTGAGCGCTGTGCCGCTTTGTTTCTGCTCGGCTTTCTTTAGAGTCCGCAGACTGTGCGCTTGGCTTTCCGAGGAAAGCCAAGCAGAGCCGAGCAGAAACAAAGCGGTTCAGTTCTTACCTGAGCACTTCCGCAGATTCGTTTTAGCGTTTGGTGAGGGTCTCAGTGCTCGGACCCCCACCGATCAAAACTTCTGAGATGTCACTTATAGAATGTCAAAAGTTTTTTGAAAGTATAGGTGCACTTTAATGTTAGATGTGCGACATGAGAGCGGGGGAGACGGAGATCACTGTCCACAATATTCATAGATCATACGGACAGGAGCAGAACATTTCACCCAATACCAAAGGTTTAAATAGTGTTTCCCTCAGTATAAAACATGTTTATATTCTATGTTATGTGCTATATGGTTATATTATATGTTATGTGCTATATGGTTATATTATATGTTATGCGCTATATGGTTATATTATATGTTATGCGCTATATGTTTATATTATATGTTATGTGCTATATGGTTATATTATATGTTATGCGCTATATGGTTATATTATATGTTATGCGCTATATGTTTATATTATATGTTATGTGCTATATGGTTATATTATATGTTATGTGCTATATGTTTATATTATATGTTATGCGCTATATGGTTATATTATATGTTATGCGCTATATGGTTATATTATATGTTATGTGCTATATGGTTATATTATATGTTATGCGCTATATGGTTATATTATATGTTATGCGCTATATGTTTATATTATATGTTATGCGCTATATGTTTATATTATATGTTATGCGCTATATGTTTATATTATATGTTATGCGCTATATGTTTATATTATATGTTATGCGCTATATGGTTACATTATATGTTATGCGCTATATGTTTATATTATATGTTATGTGCTATATGTTTATATTATATGTTATGTGCTATATGGTTATATTATATGTTATGTGCTATATGTTTATATTATATGTTATGTGCTATTTGTTTATATTATATGTTATGTGCTATATGTTTATATTATATGTTATGTGCTATATGGTTATATTATATGTTATGTGCTATATGTTTATATTATACGTTATGTGCTATATGTTTATATTATACGTTATGTGCTATATGTTTATATTATATGTTATGTGCTATATGTTTATATTATATGTTATGTGCTATATGTTTATATTATATGTTATGTGCTATATGTTTATATTATATGTTATGCGCTATATGTTTATATTATATGTTATGCGCTATATGGTTATATTATATGTTATGCGCTATATGGTTATATTATATGTTATGTGCTATATGTTTATATTATATGTTATGTGCTATATGTTTATATTATATGTTATGTGCTATATGGTTATATTATATGTTATGTGCTATATGGTTATATTATATGTTATGTGCTATATGTTTATATTATATGTTATGTGCTATATGGTTATATTATATGTTATGTGCTATATGGTTATATTATATGTTATGTGCTATATGTTTATATTATATGTTATGTGCTATATGTTTATATTATATGTTATGTGATATATGTTTATATTATATGTTATGCGCTATATGGTTATATTATATGTTATGTGCTATATGTTTATATTATATGTTATGTGCTATATGGTTATATTATACGTTATGTGCTATATGTTTATATTATACGTTATGTGCTATATGTTTATATTATATGTTATGTGCTATATGGTTATATTATATGTTATGTGCTATATGTTTATATTATACGTTATGCGCTATATGGTTATATTATATGTTATGTGCTATATGTTTATATTATATGTTATGTGCTATATGTTTATATTATATGTTATGTGTTATATGTTTATATTATATGTTATGTGTTATATGTTATATTATATGTTATGTGCTATATGTTTATATTATATGTTATGTGCTATATGGTTATATTCTATGTTATGTGCTATATGTTTATATTCTATGTTATGTGCTATATGGTTATATTCTATGTTATGTGCTATATGTTTATATTCTATGTTATGTGCTATATGGTTATATTCTATGTTATGTGCTATATGTTTATATTATATGTTATGTGCTATATGGTTATATTCTATGTTATGCGCTATATGTTTATATTCTATGTTATGCGCTATATGTTTATATTATATGTTATGTGCTATATGGTTATATTATATGTTATGTGCTATATGGTTATATTATATGTTATGTGCTATATGGTTATATTATATGTTATGTACTATATGTTTATATTATATGTTATGTGCTATATGTTTATATTATATGTTATGCGCTATATGTTTATATTATATGTTATGCGCTATATGTATATATTATATGTTATGCGCTATATGTTTATATTATATGTTATGTGCTATATGTTTATATTATATGTTATGCGCTATATGTTTATATTATATGTTATGTGCTATATGTTTATATTATATGTTATGTGCTATATGGTTATATTATATGTTATGTGCTATATGTTTATATTATATGTTATGTGCTATATGTTTATATTATATGTTATGCGCTATATGTTTATATTATACGTTATGTGCTATATGTTTATATTATATGTTATGTGCTATATGGTTATATTATATGTTATGTGCTATATGGTTATATTATATGTTATGCGCTATATGGTTATATTATATGTTATGTGCTATATGTTTATATTATATGTTATGTGCTATATGTTTATATTATATGTTATGCGCTATATGTTTATATTATATGTTATGTGCTATATGTTTATATTATATGTTATGTGCTATATGTTTATATTATATGTTATGTGCTATATGTTTATATTATATGTTATGCGCTATATGTATATATTATATGTTATGTGCTATATGTATATATTATATGTTATGTGCTATATGTTTATATTATATGTTATGCGCTATATGTTTATATTATACGTTATGTGCTATATGTTTATATTATATGTTATGTGCTATATGGTTATATTATATGTTATGTGCTATATGTTTATATTATATGTTATGTGCTATATGTTTATATTATATGTTATGTGCTATATGTTTATATTCTATGTTATGTGCTATATGGTTATATTATATGTTATGCGCTATATGTTTATATTATATGTTATGTGCTATATGTTTATATTATATGTTATGTGCTATATGTTTATATTATATGTTATGTGCTATTTGTTTATATTATATGTTATGTGCTATATGTTTATATTATATGTTATGCGCTATATG
This sequence comes from Rhinoderma darwinii, assembly GCF_050947455.1. Taxonomy (NCBI): domain Eukaryota; kingdom Metazoa; phylum Chordata; class Amphibia; order Anura; family Rhinodermatidae; genus Rhinoderma; species Rhinoderma darwinii. Next base: position 335,016,297 of record NC_134691.1, read on the forward strand.
TTTATATTATATGTTATGTGCTATATGTTTATATTATATGTTATGTGCTATATGTTTATATTATATGTTATGTGTTATATGTTTATATTATATGTTATGCGCTATATGTTTATATTATATGTTATGTGCTATATGTTTATATTATATGTTATGTGCTATATGTTTATATTATATGTTATGTGCTATATGTTTATATTATATGTTATGTGCTATATGTTTATATTATATGTTATGTGATATATGTTTATATTATATGTTATGCGCTATATGGTTACATTATATGTTATGTGCTATATGGTTATATTATATGTTATGTGCTATATGGTTACATTATATGTTATGTGCTATATGTTTATATTCTATGTTATGTGCTATATGGTTACATTATATGTTATGTGCTATATGGTTATATTATATGTTATGCGCTATATGTTTATATTATATGTTATGCGCTATATGTTTATATTATATGTTATGTGCTATATGTTTATATTATATGTTATGCGCTATATGTTTATATTATATGTTATGCGCTATATGTTTATATTATATGTTATGTGCTATTTGTTTATATTATATGTTATGTGCTATATGTTTATATTATATGTTATGTGCTATATGTTTATATTATATGTTATGTGCTATATGTTTATATTATATGTTATGCGCTATATGTTTATATTATATGTTATGTGCTATATGTTTATATTATATGTTATGTGCTATATGTTTATATTATATGTTATGTGCTATATGTTTATATTATATGTTATGCGCTATATGTTTATATTATATGTTATGCGCTATATGTTTATATTATATGTTATGTGCTATATGTTTATATTATATGTTATGTGCTATATGGTTATATTATATGTTATGCGCTATATGGTTATATTATATGTTATGCGCTATATGTTTATATTATACGTTATGCGCTATATGTTTATATTATATGTTATGTGCTATATGTTTATATTATATGTTATGTGCTATATGGTTATATTATATGTTATGTGCTATATGTTTATATTATATGTTATGTGCTATATGTTTATATTATATGTTATGCGCTATATGTATATATTATATGTTATGCGCTATATGTTTATATTATATGTTATGCGCTATATGTTTATATTATATGTTATGTGCTATTTGTTTATATTATATGTTATGTGCTATATGTTTATATTATATGTTATGCGCTATATGTTTATATTATATGTTATGCGCTATATGTTTATATTATATGTTATGTGCTATATGTTTATATTATATGTTATGTGCTATATGTTTATATTATATGTTATGTGCTATATGTTTATATTATATGTTATGTGCTATATGTTTATATTATATGTTATGTGCTATATGTTTATATTATATGTTATGTGCTATATGTTTATATTATATGTTATGTGCTATATGTTTATATTATATGTTATGTGATATATGTTTATATTATATGTTATGCGCTATATGTTTATATTATATGTTATGTGTTATATGTTTATATTATATGTTATGCGCTATATGGTTATATTATATGTTATGCGCTATATGGTTATATTATATGTTATGCGCTATATGGTTATATTATATGTTATGTGCTATATGTTTATATTATACGTTATGTGCTATATGTTTATATTATACGTTATGCGCTATATGTTTATATTATATGTTATGTGATATATGTTTATATTATATGTTATGTGCTATATGGTTATATTATATGTTATGTGCTATATGTTTATATTATATGTTATGTGCTATATGGTTATATTCTATGTTATGTGCTATATGTTTATATTATATGTTATGTGTTATATGTTTATATTATATGTTATGTGTTATATGTTTATATTATATGTTATGCGCTATATGGTTATATTATATGTTATGCGCTATATGGTTATATTATATGTTATGCGCTATATGGTTATATTATATGTTATGTGCTATATGTTTATATTATACGTTATGTGCTATATGTTTATATTATACGTTATGCGCTATATGTTTATATTATATGTTATGCGCAATATGGTTATATTATATGTTATGTGCTATATGGTTATATTATATGTTATGTGCTATATGTTTATATTATATGTTATGTGCTATATGTTTATATTATATGTTATGTGCTATATGGTTATATTATATGTTATGCGCTATATGGTTATATTATATGTTATGCGCTATATGGTTACATTATATGTTATGCGCTATATGGTTATATTATATGTTATGTGCTATATGGTTATATTATATGTTATGTGCTATATGTTTATATTATATGTTATGTGCTATATGGTTACATTATATGTTATGCGCTATATGGTTATATTATATGTTATGTGCTATATGTTTATATTATATGTTATGTGCTATATGGTTATATTATATGTTATGTGCTATATGGTTATATTATATGTTATGTGCTATATGTTTATATTATATGTTATGTGCTATATGGTTATATTATATGTTATGCGCTATATGTTTATATTATATGTTATGTGCTATATGGTTATATTATATGTTATGTGCTATATGGTTATATTATATGTTATGCGCTATATGGTTACATTATATGTTATGCGCTATATGGTTATATTATATGTTATGTGCTATATGTTTATATTATATGTTATGTGCTATATGGTTATATTATATGTTAAGTAAGCCCAGCGTAATGTAGGCGCAGCCGTAATGAAGGAAGCGCATGACTAGGTGTTTGGGAGTTCTAGGCTATTATGTTCTAGGTATTATGTTTTAGGCTATATTTATAGGGATTGGAGGGTTATGTGAAAGGGGCATGGGGCAAAATGTATCTATATGTGGTGGGTGGAGAATAAAGTATATAAGTCCATGCGGGGAAGAGGCAGCCCTCTTTCCCGCTGGACAACAGGAGAAAGTTTTGTCCTGTTATTACATTTAAAAAATATATATATATATATCATATTTTTCACTTACCTGATGGACGCGGCGATGGAGACCACGATGGCCAGGATCCGGGATGCAGCGATGCAGCACGGCGTGGGATGGCTGGATGCGCTGATTGCCGGGGCTCTTCCTCCGGTTCCAGCGGCTGGAGAGGAGAGTGAGGGACGCAGCAGCAGGCGTTCCAGGCCTCAGGAGAGGCCTTCATCAGCAGAAACACCTCGGTCTGGTCGGCGCCGAGGGAGCCCCTCCAGGGACCCTCCTCCTCCTGCTGGTCCGGAGCTGCACCCTGGCGACGGGCCGCGGAGGTCTGGGAGGAATCCCATCAGGCGGGCAAGACCGGAGGTGACAGGAGGGGGGGGGCCGCGGCGGCCATCTTCCTCCCTCCTGTCTGCAACGACAAGACCGGAAGTGGAGGCGGAACCGGAAGTACACGCTGAACCGGAAGTGCACGCTGAACCGGAAGTGCACGCTGAACCGGAAGTGACGGCTTTCTCCGGCGCCGATGTTCCTGGTGCCGGAAGAGCTCTTCAGAAGGACGTCCGGACATCAGACCCGATCAGGAGGAAGAGGCGGGCGGCCTCCAGATGGGGAGCGAGATCGCCTCCTGCAGGAGCAGGGAGGCGTGTGGCGGCGGCAGCGACCGGAAGGACCCGGGCAGCTTCGGTGAGCGACGCCGGGCCCTATCCGGAAAAGGGGGGGCAGCGGTCTGCGAGACAAGTGACGAGCAGAAGATTTATTTTTGACAGCCCTGCAGAAGGACTGGATCGGCAGGGCTGTCAGTCTGAATATGTCGCGCCACCAGCGGGTGGCAGGATCGTGGACAAATATGTCGCGCCACCAGCGGGTGGCAGGACCGTGGACGGGCCGCGTTCCGCTGGGCCTAGAGCTTCACCGACCAGAAGTGCGCGGAGTTACGGGGAGCGTGGGGTGCAGGAGCACCACTCCCTAGGATCGTCACGACCGACGCCTGGATTATCTGGAGTGATGGACGCGTCCGCTGGGAGGTCACCTCAGGGACGTACGGGTGAGTTTACCACGGATGTGGTGCCGGGGATGTGTGGGGGGGATGTTGTCAATGTCACAGATGCAATTGTTGTTTAGAGGGATGCAGGAGTATTTTATGAGAACTGTGCCAGGCGTAGAGCAGTCGCCAGCGAGGGTATGGGGCGCTGCTAGTGAGGCGTCTGCTAGTGCGGCAGGGAGTGCGGTTGCTAATGAGGCGATTTCTGGTGCAGCTGCGGCAGGGATTGCGGGTGTTAGTGAAGTGGCGCCGGTTGTGGGTGCCGTAGTGGCGGTGGAAAAAGCGGTTGACGCGGCGGCGAGTGCGGCTAAGAAAGTGGTGGAGGATGTGCGTTTGGCTGACGCGGCTAAAGGTGAGGTTTATGTGTGTTTTGAGGGCCCGCTGGGGGCACATTTGAAGGTGGAGATTAGGGAAAAGATCTGGAAAGATGAATATGTTGAGATTTTTTCTTTGCTGCCGTTAGAAAAGTTTAATTTGGACCGGTGGAAACCGGATGAAAGTAAGAAGGAGGAGGAGGAGCGGCGGCAGTATCGCTTGATTCCTCGGACTTTTGCGAATTGGCTGCAGGCCTTCGCTATCTTGGCTAGTGTGGTGGGTGAGAAGGCGCCGGAGAACTGTTCGGCGCTATTCTGTTATATGGATTCGGTAGGGGAGGCGTATCGTGTATACGGCGGTAACGCTTGGTTGCGGTATGACGAACAGTTTCGTCAGCGGAAGTCGGTGCGCCCGTCGTTGCGATGGGACCACAAAGATATCAGTTTGTGGATGCGTTTGATGTCTGCGCCAAAACAGGGGCAGCACCCCTTTCGGGATGCGGCCGGCGGTCAGGGGTCAGCAGCGGGTCGGTCAGGATCCTCAGGAAAGGGGTGTTGCTGGCAGTATAATGAGGGGCATTGCAAGTTCGGCCCAGACTGCAGGTACAAGCACGAGTGCTCCGGTTGCGGAGGCGCCCATGGTTTGTCCAGATGCTTCAAGAAGCATAAGGGCAGGCAGGGAGATGCTGAGCAGAAGAGGGGCGACGCCGGTGAGGGTGGAAAGGATGCTCCCGTTTTTAGGGGGCTATCCAAATAGGAAAGTAGCGGAGTTGTTGTGGTTAGGATTTTCAGAAGGTTTTCGGATTCCGTGTACGTCGGTTGGACGTGACGGGGTAGTCCGTAATTTGTCGTCTGCTTTGGCGCGGCCTGATCTGGTTACGGATAAGCTGCTGAAGGAGGTGGCTTTGGGCCGCATGGCGGGGCCGTTTTCCTCCCCGCCTGTTCAGAGTTTGCGTGTTTCCCCGTTAGGTTTGGTTCCAAAAAAGGAGGCGAATAAATTCCGCCTTATTCATCACTTGTCTTATCCGGAAGGCGAGTCGGTGAATGACGGCATTGATCCGGCATTGTGCGCGGTCAGTTACACTTCCTTTGATGCGGCTGTTGTTTGGGTTCGCAAATACGGGAAGGGCTCTCTGTTAGCGAAAACTGACATTGAGGCCGCTTTTCGTTTATTGCCGGTGCATCCGGATAGTTTTTGTTTGCTGGGATGTTATTGGCAGGAGGAATATTTTGTGGATTGTTGCCTCCCGATGGGCTGCTCCATTTCATGCGCTTATTTTGAGATGTTTAGCACGTTTTTGGAGTGGGTTGTCCGTCGGGAGGCGCAGGTGCAATCTGCGCTACATTATCTGGATGATTTCCTGTTTATCGGTCCGCCGGGTACCTATGTGTGTGCAGGATTGCTACACACTATGGAGAGAGTGGCAATGGATTTTGGGGTACCTTTGGCGCCTGAAAAAACTGAGGGACCCACTACGGTCATTAAGTTTTTGGGAATCATGATTGATTCAGATAACATGGAGTGTCGCTTGCCTGATGATAAGTTGCTGGAGATGAGAGAGTTGGTGGCGAGTGCGCTGCGCAGGAAGAAGATACAGTTGCGGGACTTGCAATCCTTGTTGGGGCATTTGAATTTCGCTTGTAGGATTATGCCCATGGGGCGGGTGTTTTGCAGGCGATTGGCGAGTGCTACCGCAGGGGTGCATTCCCCTCATCATTTCATTAGGTTGTCGGCGGAGTTGAAAGCTGACTTGTTGGTGTGGGGGGAGTTTTTGCAGACCTATAATGGGCGGTCGGTGCTCATGTATCAGCCGGTGTCTAGTGTGGACTTGGAGCTGTATACTGATGCGTCAGGTGCTTGTGGATTTGGGGCTTATTTCCAGGGGCAGTGGTGTGCAGGAGTTTGGCCAGATGCTTGGCATGAATGTGGTTTTGTCCGTAACTTGGCTCTGCTGGAACTGTTCCCGATTGTGGTGGCGGCGGAGTTGTGGGGGGATTGTCTGCGGGACCGGAGAGTGCATTTCGTATGTGACAATCTGGGTGTGGTTCAGGCTGTTAATGCGCAGACAGCTAATTCTCCGCCAGTCGTGCGACTATTGCGGCATTTAGTTTTGAGAGGTCTGATGTTGAATGCGCATTTTGTGGCAGTGCATATTCCTGGGGTGCTGAATTCTGTGGCTGATTCCCTTTCTCGTCAACAGTGGGACAGGTTTCGTCTGCTGGCGCCGGGGGCGGAGTCTCATGGCCTGCCGTGTCCAGAGCATCTGTGGAAGGTGGTGTGACAATGGCGATGTCGCTTGTGGAAAGGTCGGTTAGTGCGGTAACGTGGCAGAGGTACAGTGCGGTATGGCAGGTATGGGAGGTGTTGTTGGAAAATGCGCAGGCAGGTATTGCAGATCGGCAGGCGTGTTTGCTGTATTTTATAGGAAATGCGTACAGTGAAGGGGCGTCTGCAGCAACGGTCGCTCGCAGTTTGTCGGCCTTGGCTTTTTGGTTTAAGAAGAAAGGTGAGGAGGACGTGACTAAGTCCTTTCTGGTGCGGCAGGCAATGAAGGGTTTCAGGAGGGGCTCCGCAGTTAGGGACCGCAGGAAGCCGGTGTCATTTGAGCTGTTGGTAGCAATTTGTGAGTTGTTGAGGGAGGTTTGTGTTTCAGCATTCGAAGTACGGCTATTTACACTGGCCTTTTCTTTGGCTTTCTTTGGGGCGTTCCGGATATCGGAGTTGGTGTCGGCCAGTAAGAGTGTGGCAGGGGGTTTATTGTACGCTGATGTGGATTTGGATGGCTCCTGCCTTTCTTGTTTGCTCCGTAGATCTAAGACAGATCAGGAAGGGAGAGGTTTTGTGGTGCGTTTGTATGAGTTACCAGGGTCGCGGGTGTGCCCGGTCCGCGGTTTTCGGGAGTTTGTTGCGGTGAGGCCTGAGGGCCCGGCATCCTTGTTGGTTCATGCAGACGGGCTGTCTCTGTCAAAATTCCAGTTTTCACAGGTGTTCAAAAAATGTATTCTGTTGTCCGGCAGAGGTGGAGCAGGTTTTAGCTCTCATTCCTTTAGAATTGGCGCAGCTACGGAAGCAGCTCGGTGGGGTCTATCCCCGGCGATGGTTAAGAAGATCGGCAGGTGGGAGTCAGACAGATATAGGTTGTATGTGCGGCCTCACTTGCTTTGAGGCGGTGGAGATAAGATGTGCTGGAGGTGGATATGGAGTAGTTACGTTGTTGTTTTGTGTTGTTTTAGGTGCAGGTCCCTGCTTGATTTGGATCATGGGGCACTCCTACGTACACTGGGGAGGTGTGCGTGCTGATGTTCGTCCGGCCGGACGGCAGTTGGGCATGGATCACGCAGAAGTGCAGGTCAGATGGTTGGGCCTGCGGGGCATGCTGTGGTGTAGGCTGTTACCAGAGGTACAATTTTATGCAGGTTTGGACAGGGCGCCGGATATCTTAGTGGTGCACCTTGGCGGCAATGATTTGGGCATTCGGTCGTCCAGGGATTTAGTGAGGGATGTGAAGATTGACCTTTTGCGGTTGTGGTCGGCGTTCCCAGGAGTGGTTATTGTATGGTCTGATATTGTGGCTCGCAAGGTGTGGCGGCAGGCACGTTCCGTACATAGCTTAAACAAAGCGCGAGCAAAGGTCAACAAGGTAGTTGGCAGATTTGTGGCACGCAATGGCGGTGTTGTGGTGCGGCATAAGGAGTTGGAGGGTAGAGAGGTAGGTTTCCTCAGGGCGGATGGTGTTCATCTAAACGAGGTGGGTCTGGATATGTGGACCCTGGACATTAAGGAGGGCATGGAGAAAGCCCTGCAGTTGTGGAGGGACAATCATGTGTAAGGGGTCACACATGATTGTCGTGGCGGTAGGAGGAGGGGTCTTTGGAGGCACGGAATGGTAAGAAGGAGAAGCAACAATGGAGATTGTTGCAAGAGAACTCGGGGCGTTTAACCCGGGATAGTATTGGAGGGGCTGGGGAGTGGTTACCCAGCTCATATATATTCCTGATGGGCAGGGTCCCCAGGAAGGGAGAGAGAGGTCTTGGACATGGTTGGTGCCCTCGGGTCAGGTGCAGAACGGCTGTAGGGTAAGGGGTCCAGACCTAATAAGGAAACGATGGAGTTTAATGATTGAAGTGCCTTCAAGGATCCTTTATCTGGAGTTGGGAAATAGAGCAGGATGTTATCATGGAGTTATGATGTGTTTATGGTTATGCTCTTTTTCAGAAAAAAGGTGTGTTTAATAAATGGCTGCTGTGGCCTTTACACCAAAATTCATGTGTGGTCTCTTATTGGGGTTTGGGGTGTAAGGTCGTAGATAGCGGAAGCATCAAACATACCTTAAGTCATGCGCTATATGTTTATATTATATGTTATGTGCTATATGTTTATATTATATGTTATGTGCTATATGGTTATATTCTATGTTATGTGCTATATGTTTATATTATATGTTATGTGCTATATGTTTATATTATATGTTATGTGCTATATGTTTATATTATATGTTATGCGCTATATGTTTATATTATATGTTATGTGCTATATGTTTATATTATATGTTATGTGCTATATGTTTATATTATATGTTATGTGCTATATGGTTATATTCTATCTTATGTGCTATATGTTTATATTATACGTTATGTGCTATACAAAAAAAAAACAGATAAAATATATAAATGACCTACACATCCATGTCATAACATTCACCGATCAGCCATACCGTTACAACCACTGACAGGGGAAGTGAATATTGGGCACGTGGTCATCAGAACAGGAGCATGGAGGAACAGAAGGCGGCCTGGTCTGATGAATCACGTTTTCTTCTACATCATGTGTACGGCCGGGTGCGTGTGCGTCGCTTACCTGGGGAGGAGATGGCACCAGGATGCATTATGGGAAGAAGACAAGACGGTGGGGGCAGTGTGGTGATCTGGACAATGTTCTTCTGGGAAACCTTGTGTCCTGACATTCATGTGGATGTGACACGTACCACCGGCCTAAACATTTCTGCAGACAAGTACCCCCTTCATGGCAGCGGTAATCCCTAATGGCAGTGCCCCCTGTCTGCAGGATAATGCCCCCGCCACACTGCAGACATTGTTCAGGAATGGTATGAGGAACATGACAAAGACTTCAAGATGTCGTCTCCAAATTCCCCAGATCTGAATCGGATCGATCATCTGTGGGATGTGCTGGAGAAACAACTCCGATCCCTGGAGGCCACAACTCACAACTAACAGGATCTGCTGCTAATGTTTAAGGACGCAGATACTATTGTACACTATGACAGAGCAGGGAGGTATATCCCTGCTCTGTCATAGGCTACAGGCCACATTCAGTCTGCAGCCTATAAGGCCGGCATGATGACATCACTGGATCACGCCGGCCTACGCAAGGACTGCGTCAGCGTTGTGTAGCTGCTCCGTTCGTCGGGGAAACGGGGCCTAGATGAGTAAGATTTTTTTCTGTTTGCTGTCGATGTATCATACTATACACAAGGGAGGTAGGAGCACTAACTTCAAGGGGGGCGCTGTATAGCGCTGTATGGGGGGGACCGTATAGCACTGCCTAGAGGGGGGCTGTTTGGCACAATCTACAGGGGGGCTGTATGGGACTATCTACAGGGGGGAACTATCTATATGGGGGCACTATCTATATGGGGGCACTATCTACAAAGGGCAGGCTGTGTGTGGCACCCAGGGGAGGGGGGCACAGTCAAAAGTTTGCTATGGGGCCCAGTGTTACCTTGCCTGCAGAGGTCTTGTAGAGTCCATTCCTCGAGGGTTCAGAGCTTTACGGACGGCACACATACATATCCATATACACAGATCATACACTTACATACTGCACACACACATATAAATGGAGGTGGTTTAGGACAGGAAAATCTACCTAAAATGTTATTATAGTTATTCTAAATAAGTCCAAAGTTCTTTATAGTAGTCAGGGCTTCAAATGACCTTCTTTCCTTCACACAGCCATAGAGTTACATGATAATATTCTGTCTGCCTGCAGCCACCACCAGGGGGAGCTCACTGCAATGGGATTTATACAGTTCCAATTGAACTCTATAACAAAGCCAAATGCAGTGAGCTCCCCCTAGTGGCAGGAGAAAGAACTTTATCACCTATCTCGGATTCTAATTAGAGGCTCAGATGGGGGTTTCCAGATACTAGTGACCCCCTAATTGTGCTCCTGCATATATGTGACTGTGGACTCCCTTAGTTCCTCCGGCCTGGAACAATTATTATGTCTTATACTGATAGTATTCCCCTTGTTTGTAAGATGTCTTCATTTTACTCTCTGCACTATAGAAATAAAATCTCTAGTTGTCACCTGCAGACGATTTGCTGTTGATGAATCTTACTATTCTGCATAAAGGAGCTGCGGCGCCCTCATTGTTTACTCAGACACAGCGCCATACGTGACTGTGACTGGTACTGCAACTCAGTCCCATTAACTTGAAAAAAACTGAGCTGCTGTGAGTTACAGTACCGGGCACAGCCACATGCAAATGTATGGCACTGTACCTGAGTAATCACTGAAGGGGACCCATTAACAGCAGTCAGCCCACATGCTGATGGTTTCCAATTACAATTCATAAAAATCAGCAAAACTTTATGATAACATTGAATCAAAGAAATACGCCATGTTGATGTTTAAAATATTTTATTTCTGTATTATCAGTCACCATCAAATCAATTGGATTAACCACTGCTGTCTTAAAAGAACATTTACATATTTATAGCGCCAACATATTCAGCAGCGCTGTACAGAAATTGGTAATACGGGCATGGATTCCTGTCCCCACTGTGGGATCACAATATAATTCAGTACTGGAAATCAATGTGTCTATTATTTTACAATGATAATTCAGATACGATAAAAACGACAGGATCAGCCGATCAGGAATCAGGGAGTGAATGAAAGAATATCCAGATGTAGCAGAGTCGGGTTTGTTATTTGGCATGATGTGTCATGGTATCACCAACCTACAGAGAACTAAATTTGATATTTGTCTTCTTACTCCAAAAAACAAAACAGCCGAGCTGTAAATGTACTTTTAGTCTACTGTATTAAAGGCAATGGTTAAAAAAGGAGCCAATTAGTGGCTACAGAACTTACTCATAGGGCCCCATTTACCTGACATATGCCAATAGAGAGTCCTTATGGCACATGTTCAGGGGTATGCACCGGCATATCTTTATTGCAACTCTCCCGAAACGTAAGAAACGTATAGCGTGCGGTATACAATTATTTTGCATGGGCGACATATGCCACTGTATGGTATAGAGTGCAATACGTTGGGGTTGTGAGCATGGCCTTAATCATATAGATGTTATTCTGACTATAACTCCCATCATCCTTTGCATAATTAAAATGTTTCATTATACTTTCTGTTTTAAATCCTCAAGAACTCTGCTTGCTTTCATTTAATAGTAATTTTTATTGTATATTTCCAGGGGATACAAATCTGCCCATGGTCATGTGATGGACTCACAGGTGCAGACAGAGCTCTGATAACTGTCCCGTCTTACCTCCCAACTTTCAATTATTATAAAAAGGGACAACTAGGTAAATGTTTTTTCCTGATAAGCCACGTCTCTAACTCCGCCCAATCCACGCCCATATTCAGCGCACTCAGTACTGTATCTCTCATAGTGGCCTCCGCACAGTATAACACCTCCATAGTGCCCCCACACAGTATAATGCTTCCATAGTGCCCCCTATATAGTATAATGCCTCCATAGTGCCCATCACACAGTAAAATGCACCCATAATGCTCATTACACAGTATAATGCCCCATAGTGCCCCCTACATAGTATAATGCCCCCATAGTGCCCATCACAGTATAATGCCCCCAGAGTGCTCATTACACAGTGTAATGCCCCATAGTACCCCCACACAGTATAATGCCCCCATAGTGCCCCCTACATAGTATAATGCACCCATAGTTCCCATCACACAGTATAATGCCCCCATAGTGCCCATCACACAGCATAATGCACCCATAATGCTCATTACACAGTATAATGCCCCCATAGTGCCCCCTACATAGTATAATGCCCCCATAGTTCCCATCACACAGTATAATGCCCCCAGAGTGCTCATTACACTGTATAATGCCCCATAGTGCCCCCACTCAGTATAATGCCCCCATAGTGCCCCCTACATAGTATAATGCCCCCATAGTGCCTATCACACAGTATAATGCCCCCATAGATGCCCCCCATACCCAGTATAATGCCCTCAGAGTGCCTAATAAAAAACAAAATGACTCACCTAACCCCATTTGCTCAAAACTGGTCTGTGTAGTGTGTGGCTCCGTGCAGACAGACGAGATGACGTGACTTCATCACGCATGTCTGCGCCAAGCCGCTTACAGCTGGCTATACATAGTGAATGGTGGGGCAGGGAACTGATCACTCCCTGCTCCATCATCGATTTCAATTGTATATGCATCTTGAAGACACAGATGCAGTTGAAACCGGGATATGACACCGGCCGCCCAGGACAATGTACACCGCCCTAAACCTGGGACTGTCCCACTGTATCCGGGACGGTTAGGAGGTATGTAGGTAACGAGCCGTGCACCTGTGCGTCCATCACATGACCAGGTCAGATTTTTATTTTCTGAAAGAAAACAATGAATGTTTATATAGTATGAAAACAAGCAGAGATCTTGAAAGCAGTGAGAATTTGCTACAGAAAGTATATTGGAAAATCCCATAACTTTTCATTATACAGAAGAAACTGGACTATCGCTTTAACATTAGTAATGTGGGGGAAGGGAAGTGACAACTACACTGAGCACATTTCTGGTTCACCAAAATGGTTGTCACTTATTAAGACAAAATACGTAGAAAATTGGAAATATTGATGAATATATTTTACCTTCTTGATTGACCATGAGGAGGATCTTCTGTCCTGTAGAAAGACTTGGTCCACTGTGAAGGGTCTTCTGGGGAGTCGGAAGAAATGTACATGTACTGCAGATACCACTTGTGAGAGCAGCTCCATGACAGGCTACGGAGGGTCCCAGTCAGAGAACTGCTCCCTGAAGTCCCATCAGCTGGAACATTTCCTTCTACTTGGTCATACCTGAGAGAACTTACCTGGTACCGGCCAGACTGATCTCCGGTAGATCTCCCATCCTTTATAAGTCCTCCTCATATAGACTGTTAGCATTCCTGGTTGTCAACAGTGTCGTTACCAAGACATGCTCCATAGCATTGTACACAGTCCCGAAATGATGCTCTGTAGACAATACCTGCTCTGTCATCAGTCACGTAGGTTGTACGGTGGACAGATCATGACTGGTGGCTACTTCTTTGTCACCTTTGACTTTGCATTCTGTTTCTGTTTCCGCGTCTATTGTCTGTTATTTGCCTGGAGAATACTGAACTCTCATGTGACGTCATTTGAGATAATGGATTGGTTCATTTAGGATTATGAGAAAAGTATTCACGCCCTGGTCGGACACCAGATCTACCTTTAGTATACCTTGGTAGTGGTTTGCGCCGGTGTACTCAAGGCCAGGAACTGGTTGACCAAACAGAGCAGTGGTCTCCAAACTGTGAATTTCCACTTGTTGGGAAACTACTACCCCCAACAGGGTGTTTCAGATCATTCCGGCTGCCCGTTTCCATTCTCAAAATGTAGAAAAAATATATTATTAATATTATTTTTAACGCTTATTTTGCTCTGGTTGTAGATCCTGAAGAAAGTTACAAGAGTAAGAACCATGAACCGAGACTTCTTGTTTTGCTCTTCAATGGCGGAACTCATGGGGGGCCTCCACTGGGGCTCATAGTGCTCATAAATGCTTGTAGGTGTAGTTCACCAGGGAGAATAGCTTTTATCCATATGATTGGGTGCATGCTGAGACTTGTCAGAGGTGTAAAAATTATGGGGCCCTATAGCAAAAGCTTTTATGGGGGCCCCAAATAGTAATGCCCAGCCCATAATTGATAATTACATCATTCGGCAGCTGTACATAGTTATTAAATGTAATGTAGCCAGAACTGCTGTATGTAACCTGTAGTTTATAGGTCCCTGCCATCATGTTTGATGAGCGGGCTTGATGTGATGTTCTGAGCCAATCAGATGTCTGCCGTCTGCTGCTCCCCAAAGACTTGGCCGAGAGATTGTAACAGGATCTCCCTTCTCCCCCTCTCGCAGCCTAAGTCTCATACAGACCCTGAGGACAGATACTGTTGCAGCTGCATCTCCCTCCTACCCCTCCTCTATTTCTTCCATTTACTGTTTTACACTAGATGGATTTTTGTGGTGACTGAGGAGGTTCCTGAACATTTACAAATAGCCTACAGGCTGATTATAGATGTCACTTTCCCCATACAAGATATATTAAAGAATGTCATACATACACTACTGATTGATGCAAAAATATTACAACCAGTGATGTAACTTGAAGTTCATTGGCCCCAATTCAAAATCTATAACTGGGCTCCCCATCATGTGTCATTTATAAACCTGGGAACTTCTGATCTGGAAGAGGGGCCATGGGCCGGGGGGGAGACTGCAACCTCTGCACTCCCTAAAGCTACACCCCCTGATTATAGCAACAGGTGCACTTTAAATATCTATATACTAATGGGTTTATGCCTGCTCCCAGGTAGTTCTGTCCTTATCACCTGCATATCTCACGGTACAGGTAAATCAGTGATACAAACGCATTCATAGAATAATAAAACCATAAACGAGAATTATAACAATTAGTTCCTAAACAGCCGTGATAATAAATTCCGGAAAAAAAGAATCATAAACACGGAGTCTATATATCTGCTTTACACAGAAGTTTACATTGAAGTTTTTTTAATTGAATTATAGAATTAAAGGGGATGTCCACTCACCTAATATGTCATATACAGTGGAAGTCATAGAGGGGGTTCCACCCCTCCGGACCCCTCTTATTAGACAGAGAGGAGGCCTCCAGCTGCCGGGCCATCCGGAAAGTGGATTGTCCCCTTTAATTTCTTTGAAATATTGCAATTTTTTTTACCTTTGCTGTGTGAATTCAGTTTATATCCTCATTCAGTAATCTAATAAAATTGGGACATACAGTATAGGGGAGCTTTTATAATAAATGCAGCAGTTTTTTGGGATCGATATGGAGGTGAAAATGGCAGTGGCAGGAAATTTCCAGTTTCCGAGGTGTGGTCTTTTTTATGTAAATATACGACAAGTTTTCTATACTGAATACTTCTGTTGAGCTTCCTATACCTTTTCAGTTATACACTGTAGAAGGATATTCTAAAGGGCAGTAAGAGATTGCCGCAATTGTGCCGATGAGAGATAGATAGAAGAAATGAGAGAGAGAAGAGAGATAGGAGAGAGAGAGAGAGAGAGAGAAGAGAGATAGATAGAAGAGATGAGAGAGAAGAGAGATATAGATAGGAGAGAGAGAGAGAGAGAGAAGAGAGGGAGTGAGAAGAGAGAGAGATAGAAGAGAGATAGAAGAGAGAGAGAGAGAGAGAGAGAGAGAGAAGAGAGATAGATAGAAGAAATGAGAGAGAGAAGAGAGATAGATAGAAGAGATGAGAGAGAAGAGAGATATAGATAGGAGAGAGAGAGAGAAGAGAGGGAGAGAGAAGAGAGAGAGATAGAAGAGATAGAAGAGAGAGAGAGGAGAGAGAGATAGAAGAGATGAGAGAGAGAGAGAGAGAGAGAGAGAGAGAGAGAAGAGAGATAGTAGAGATGAGAGAGAGAAGAGATATAGATAGGAGAGAGAGAAGAGAGAGAGAGATAGAAGAGAGAGAGATAGAAGATAGAGAGAGAAGAGAGAGATAGATAGAAGAGATATAGATAGAAGAGAGATAGATAGATAGATAGATAGATAGATAGATAGATAGATAGATAGATAGAAGAGAGATAGATAGATAGATGGGAGAAGAGAGAGAGAGCGATAGATAGAAAAGAGAGAGATAGAAGATAGATAGATAGATAGAAGAGAGATAGGAGAGAGATAGGAGAGAGAGAGAGAGAGAGAGAGAGAGAGAGATAAGAACAAGATAGAAAGATATGATGCATTATGCAGACAACCCATTGATATGAATGGACACTGTGTAATACTTAGTTTTCCCTGTGGTGGTGCTGCAGGGAAAGTAAACACTTACTCCCATGTGTCTCCACAGATTACAGATGATCGCTCGGGATCCAGCAGTGGGACACTTTGTGATCAGCTTATTGTCAAGGGGTCCTACTAAAAGGTAGAGATTGATCAAAATAGAGAACCCCTCTAAGACCTATAAATGCATTGTGTTCTACCAATAATTGTTCTGTGAAAAGACAGAAGAGAGAAAAGACAGGGAGATGAGAAAAAAAGAAAAGAAAGAAAGAAAGAAAGAAAGAGAGAGGAGAGATCGAATTAAAAGAAGACAGTAAGAAAAGAGAAAAGAAGGAGAACATACAGACAAAACAAAAGATAATATAGACGAATAGTGAGAAGATGAAGAGATGAGAGAGGAAGGGAAGAAAGAAGACAATTACTGGTTTGATGAGCTGCCACAAGGCGGAGCTCACTGTATACTGTGTTATTATTGAGTTTGATGTATAAATCATATGCAGTATGTTCCTGAGCTCCCCCTGCTGGTGGCTGTAGGTAGACAGAATTTTATCATTTAACTCTGTCTATGCAGGGGATTTGGAGCTCTGTATCAGGAAAAGAAAGCTCTCACCCTTAGAAAAATATATTATAAAACTAATCAGCACCGAATTATGAACCTATTTAGATAAAAAACTAAATGTTGTCCCAGGGTGGATTTTCATTGTAAGACCACTGCTATATGTTCATGCTATTTTTCCTGCTCTGCTTGTTGTATTGTATACTGTTGTGTTGTATGAAGTCATTTCAGGTATTATTAAGTGTAAAAGTTCAGTGCTGTGTAGATTATGGTGTTATTATGCCGGGATTGGATTGGAGCGCTGCCACCTTGTATCATCAGCTCCACCCTCTACAGTCCAGTATATTATCTGTGCACCCTGACCCCGGATACACAGGCGATTACAGTGATTGACTGATCATGGATGTGAAACACCAGGAGTTTGAGAAAGTTGGTAAGAAAAGTGGACGTCAGATCTGGAGGATTGAGAAGATGAAGCTGGTGGAGGTCCCTCAGGAGCAGTTTGGTAACTTCTATGTAGGAGATGCCTATTTATTACTTAACACAGTGGAGATGCCCCTATATAAGCATTATGATCTGCATTTTTGGCTCGGTAAGTTTTAATGCGTTTTTAAATTTGCTGAAAATTTGCATTCAGATTATTTTAATAAGAACCGATGGCAATAGAATAATTGGAAAATCTGTCACTAGGGGAGACCCTTTAAATTAGGGAATCCATACCTACCCCTTGAGATACCTATTATCGTAATGGCCATAATGGTCAACAGCTATTTCAATCTGCATATTGTTGCATATTGAACAGTGGAGATAAGCGGTTGCAATGCATATCTGGTGTTGCTTATTTCCACTAAGAAAACAAAGGGCCCAACCAACTATTGATTCGTGCTTATCCTATGGAAGACTTTTAAGACCGTCTGGTTGTCCCCATATGGCTGTTCAGCAGATCATGTCAAAGTTGGTGGAATTTGCTGACAAATATTTATATTTATTGTGTATGATCAGATTTAGATAATGGGGGAATTTGCATTTATCTGGACCCCATTTGTCCAATTGAGGGAAGGGGGGATGCAGCTTGCACTATAAACTAATAAGACATTATTGCACCCATTTAAAAGTGCCGGGACGGCTCATAAACCCCCGTGGACTCATATGACGCACAGAGCATTGTTGGTGTCCCTTTAAATGCTACACCCAGTATAGAGGGGTCTTGGGTAATATTTTGAGGATTTTATGACCTCTCATTTCTTAATATGCTTTGAACCCAGAAGTGGATCCATAATCCCTTTTATTTTTCTTTCAATAAACCTGTATGAGGGCTTGTTTTTTGCGGGTGGAGTTGTAGTTTCTATTGGCACCATTTAATGTACCATATAATGTACTGGGAAACGGGAAAAAAATTATAAGTGGTGTGGAATTGGAAAAAACTGTGATTCCTCAATTTTTTGGGGGGTTTTGATCTAGAGATAGGTGCGGGTCCCAGAGGTAGGACCCACATTTATCGGCAGGGCTTAACAGAGGCAGAAAGGCAGCAGACCTGGGGGCCTACATTAGGCCCCCGGGCTGCCATGACAACTATCACCACCCCGCGATTGCGTCACGAATGGGGCCAATGGGATGTCGGAGAGGGCCGACCCCCTCTTTCTAACGGCTTAGATACCGCGGTCGCGATTGACTGCGGCATCTAAGTGGTGCAGTAATACACAGCTGACACCCGCAGCGTATGGAGCAGGCTCAGCGCGTGAGCCCGCTCCATACTTCTCCCCCTACAGAAGGACAAACCGACATACTGGTGGGTGAAGGGGCTAAAGGTGTGTTCCCATCTTGGACATTTAGGGCATATCCACAGAATATGCCATAAATGTCGGGTAGATGTGGGCCTCACCTCTAGGACCCGCACCTATGTCTGGAACGGGGCCCTCTGAACCCCGTTCTACTTTGCTCGGCTCCCGCTGCCACTTCCTCATGAGGTGGTCGAGAGTTACGGTGGGAAGTCTAAGGAAGTCACTGGTCTTCACCTAGGAACCCCCCCCCCCCCTTTCACCCTAAGAGGTTTGGTCTTTACCGGTCAGATTCCCAAGTAGGGGTCCCCTGAGTAGTGGCCAGTTGCTGGCGGTTGTGATGTAGGAATAGAGGAGCGATACAGGATCAGGGATGAAGTGGGGATCGTCACCGAGAGAGTAGTCAGGCTGAGACAAACCAGAGGATCAGATGAAAATGTAGTCCAAAAGTGGGCCAGGGGTCGAAACCGGGGTGTCGAACAACAAGTACCAAATCCAAGAGAGCAATATTAGGACAAAATCCAAAGGCAAGGCAGAGGTCGGGGTCAGAGTCCGGGTAGAAAGCAAAGTAAAAAGCTAGAGAGAAATCACCTTATTTATAGGCAGAGGTCTCCAGGCTGCTCCTATACTTTTAGAGCAACCAATGTGTGATGTCAGAGGGGGCCGGTTGACAAGGAAACCTGATGGGGCCACGGCTGCGTGTAGAGAGCTGCTGGCTGCGTGCAGGAGAGCGGCGCTGGATTAGGTCGAAGTGGGAAACAAGGAGCTTGCAGAAAACTCACTTCAATATTTTGGCCCAGGTGAATCCAAACCATGAAAGCGCTTCATGGTAAAATTATAACCAAGTATATAGCAGGATGCAGAAAAGGGGGACATCATTCCTAATTTTGCTATTAGGAAGGGAGGGGATCATTGAATACTTGTTAAACCCCATTATTATTTCAGTACATAAAACAATTCAGACTGGAAAAGTAAATTATCTAGCATAAAGTAGTCTCATGGCAGAACGCACGGAATAATACGAAAACTCGTAAAGTTTGTAAATTTTCATAAAAAATTCTGCTACATAAAAGTAATACTTTCTGTGTGTTATCTCTAAATAATGTATAATGTAACTCTCCTAGGAAGTGAATGTACTCAGGATGAGAGCACAGCCGCAGCCATATTTACTATACAGATGGACGACCATCTTGGTGGAAGAGCTGTACAGTACCGAGAGCTCCAGGGGTGTGAGAGCAGCACATTTCTTGGTTATTTTAAAACGGGTATTAAGTATCAGGTACATAAGAATCAATAATGTTGTAGGGGAATAGCCTAACTAGAATATATAACTATAATGAACCTATAATACTGTCCTCTATGTACAAGAATACAACTACTATAAGGGCGGGTTCACACGTGGCGGAATTTCACTTAAATTCCGCTGCGGACACTCCGCAGCGTTAATCCGCAGCGGAGCCGTTTGTCCATTGACTTACACTTTAATTTAGCAGTGTTCGTTTAGACGAGGCGTAAAATTCCGCTGCGGAGCATAGGCTGCGGAGCGGAATTTGGTGTCCGCAGCATGCTCTGTCTGTTGCGGACCAGTGGCGGACTCATGGCGGAATTTCTCCATTGACTTCAATGGAGAGTCAAAATTCCGCAATGAAGTCCGCAGATCTTATGTGTGCTGCGGAGCGTATTGGTTTTACTACCATGACATTTCTTCATTCTGGCTGGACCTATGTATTTCTAGGTCTACAGCCAGACTGAGGAAGTCAATGGGGCTCCCGTAATGACGGGAGCGTTGCTAGGAGACGTCTGTAAATAGTCACTGTCCAGGGTGCTGAAAGAGTTAAGCGATCGGCAGTAACTGTTTCTGCACCCGGGACAGTGACTACCGATCTCAATATACATGTATCTGTAAAAAAATATAAGTTCATACTTACCGAGAACTCCCTGCTTCTGTCTCCAGTCCGGCCTCCCAGGATGACGTTTCAGTGTAAGTGACGGCTGCAGCCAATCACAGGCCAAGCACAGGCTGCAGCGGTCACATGGACTGGCGCGTCATCCAGGGAGGTCGGGCTGGATGCCGAAGGAGGGACGCGTCACCAAGACAACGGCCGGTAAGTATGAAATTCTTTTACTTTCACTAGGGAAAGTGCTGTCCCTTCTCTCTATCCTGCACTGATAGGGAGAAGGGAAGCACTTTTCCCGCAGTCCGCAGCAGCTAGTCCGCATCAATTTACTGCACATTTTGTGCAGATCCGCAGCAGAATCTGCAACGCAGATTCTGTGCGGCATTGATGCGGACAGTTGCGGAGGAAATCCGCCACGTGTGGTCATGCCCTAATACTGCCCCCTATATACAAGAATATAACTACTATAATACTGACCCCTATATACAAGAATATAACTACTATAATACTGACCCCTATATACAAGAATATAACTACTATAATACTGCTACTATATACAAGAATATAACTACTATAATACTGCTCCTATATACAAGAATATAACTACTATAATACTGCTCCTATATACAAGAATATAACTACTATAATACTGCCCCTATATACAAGAATATAACTACTATAATACTGCTCCTATATACAAGAATATAACTACTATAATACTGCCCCTATATGCAAGAATATAACTACTATAATACTGCCCCTATATACAAGAATATAACTACTATAATACTGCCCCCTATGTACAAGAATATAACTACTATAATACTGCACCTATATACAAGAATATAACTACTATAATACTGCTCCTATATACAAGAATATAACTACTATAATACTGCCCCTATATGCAAGAATATAACTACTATAATACTGCCCCTATATACAAGAATATAACTACTATAATACTGCCCCCTATGTACAAGAATATAACTACTATAATACTGCCCCTATATACAAGAATATAACTACTATAATACTGCCCCTATATACAAGAATATAACTAGTATAATACTGCCCCCTATATACAAGTATATAACGACTTTAATACTGCCTCCTATGTACAAGAATATAACTACTATAATACTGCTCCCCATATATAAGAATATAACTACTATAATACTGCCCCTATAAACAAGAATATAACTACTATAATACTGCCCCCTATATACAAGAATATAACTACTATAATACTGCCCCCTATATACAAGAATATAACTACTATAATACTGCTCCTATATAAAAGAATATAACTACTAGAATGCTGCCCCTATATACAAGAATATAACTACTATAATACTGCCCCCCTATATACAAGAATATAACTACTATAATACTGCCCCCTGTATACAAGAATATAACTACTATAATACTGCCCCCTATGTACAAGAATACAACTACTATAATACTGCCCCCTATGTACAAGAATATAACTACCATAATACTGCCCCTATAAGCAAGAATATAACTACTATAATACTGCCCCCTATATACAAGAATATAACTACTAGAATGCTGCCCCCTATATACAAGAATATAACTACTATAATACTGCCCCCTATATACAAGAATATAACTACTATAATACTGCCCCCTGTATACAAGAATATAACTACTATAATACTGCCCCCTATGTACAAGAATATAACTACTATAATACTGCCCCTATATACAAGAATATAACTACTATAATACTGCCCCTATATACAAGTATATAACGACTTTAATACTGCCTCCTATGTACAAGAATATAACTACTATAATACTGCCCCTATAAACAAGAATATAACTACTATAATACTGCCCCCTATATACAAGAATATAACTACTATAATACTGCCCCTATATACAAGAATATAACTACTATAATACTGCCCCTATATACAAGAATATAACTACTATAATACTGCCCCTATATACAAGAATATAACTACTACAATACTGCCCCCTGTATACAAGAAAACAACTACTATAATACTGCCCCCTATATACAAGAATATAACTACTATAATACTGCCCCCTATGTACAATAATATAACTACTATAATACTGCCCCTATATACAAGAATATAACTACTATAATACTGCCCCTATATACAAGAATATAACTACTATAATACTGCCTCCTATATACAAGAATATAACTGATATAATACTGCCCCCTATATACAAGAATATAACTACACTAATACTACCCCAATTGTACAAGAATATAACTACTATAACACTGCCTCCTATATACAAGAATATAACTACTATAATACTGCCTCCTATATACAAGAATATAACTACTATAATACTGCCCCTATAACCAAGAATATAACTACTATAATACTGCTCCTATGTACAATAATATAACTACTATAATACTGCCCCTATGTAAAGGATCTGCCAGGCACAACTTCGGGGTTAACTCCCAGAACTAATCAGTCAGCACCTGAGAATACATCCCTGAGACTGACTCCTGCTTCCACCATTCAGGCTGGCAGGCTTAGGAGTGGGAGAACCTATCGTAACCTGGCCAGACTCAGCTAGCTCCCGCCCTCGGTCTATTTAAGCCTGCACTTCCTGTCCCTCGGTGCTTGCGATTCTTTCCTTGTGGTTTCCTGGCCCAGCTACAGCTCCTGCTATTTTTGATCCTGCTCCATACAGACCCTGGCTTACCGACTACTCTTCTGCTTTTCGTTTTGTACCTCGCACACTCCTGGCTTGACTCGGCTCGTTCACCACTCTGGTTGCTCACGGTGTTGCCGTGGGCAACGACCCCTTTTTCTTGCTTGTGTTCCTTTGTATGTTTGTTGTGTTTGTCGTGCACTTACTGAGCGCAGGGACCGCCGCCCAGTTGTACCCCGTCGCCTAGGGCGGGTCGTTGCAAGTAGGCAGGGACAGAGTGGCGGGTAGATTAGGGCTCACTTGTCCGTCTCCCTACCCCCTGCCATTACACCCTATATACAAGAATATAACTACTATAATACTGCCCCTATATGCAAGAATATAACTACTATAATACTGCCCCTATATACAAGAATATAACTACTATAATACTGCCCCTATATACAAGAATATAACTACTATAATACTGCCCCTATATACAAGAATATAACTACTATAATACTGTCCTCTATATAAAAGAATATAACTATTATAATACTGCCCCTATATACAAGAATATAACTACTATACTATTGCCCCTATATACAAGAATATAACTACTATAATACTGCCCCTATATACAAGAATATAACTACTATAATACTACCCCTATATACAAGAATATAACTACTATAATACTGCCCCTATATACAAGAATATAACTACTATAATACTGCCCCTATATACAAGAATATAACTACTAAAATACTGCCGCCATATACAAGAATATAACTACTATAATACTGCCCCTACATACAAGAATATAACTACTATAATACTGCTCCTATATACAAAAATATAACTACTATAATACTACCACCTATATACAAGAATATAACTACTATAATACTGCCCCCTATATACAAGAATATAACTACTAGAATACTGCCCCCTATATACAAGAATATAACTAATATAATACTGCTCCTATATACAAGAATATAACTACTATAATACTGCCCCTATATACAAAAATATAACTACTATAATACTGCCACCTATATACAAAAATGTAACTACTATAATACTGCCCCTATATACAAGAATATAACTACTATAATACTGCCCCTATATACAATAATATAACTACTATAATACTGCCCCCTATATACAAGAATATAACTACTATAATACTGCCCCCTATGTACAAGAATATAACTACTATAATACTGCCCCTACATACAAGAATATAACTACTATAATACTGCTCCTATATACAAAAATATAACCACTATAATACTACCACCTATATACACGAATATAACTACTATAATACTGCCCCCTATATACAAGAATATAACTACTAGAATACTGCCCCCTATATACAAGAATATAACTAATATAATACTGCTCCTATATACAAGAATATAACTACTATAATACTGCCCCTATATACAAAAATATAACTACTATAATACTGCCCCCTATATACAAGAATATAACTACTATAATACTGCCCCCTATGTACAGGAATATAACTACTATATTACTGCCCCCTATATACAAGAATATAACTACTACAATACTGCCCCCTATGTACAGGAATATAACTACTATAATCTTGTGCTTCATGGATACGGACATATTTGTAAGACTAGAGATAATCACATATTCTTCCTCAGGCTGGTGGAGTGGCCTCTGGTTTCACACATGTGGTTACTAATGACCTCTCTGCACGACGACTTCTACACATTAAAGGAAGAAGAGTCGTTCGAGCTACAGAAGTTCCGTTTAGTTGGTCAAGCTTTAATACTGGAGACTGTTTCATCATCGATGTTGGTGCTGTAAGTAAAGAAACTGCTTTTTCCCAAGCAGCTTACTCTAAATTATAAGTTTTTCTGCTCCACCTTTAATTTATACTATATATTGTGCAGTCGTGTCCACCCTGTGCTACAGTCGAGGGATGGCGGAAAGTGTAACAACCACAAATGTCAACAAAATGTCTTAGTGGTTTTCACCCAGCCAGGAGAGACAGGGAATGAGTCGACCTACACAAGTCTAGGGCAGTACCGTGTAGGAGACAGTATAAAGTGATGCAAACTATCTTTTTTCCAGTTAAAGCATTGATGGGGGGTGATTCTTTAGCGTTATATAGTTATGGGGTTCACAGATCCATCGGGGTGGTCTTCCAAAATGCATTGGACTTTCTCAAAAACCTATTAGATCACTGAAGGGGTATTTCAAGATGGTTCATCCATGCGTGATTGGTGGCACCTGTCCTATCGTACCCCTATTGATCAGCAGAAAGTAGAGGTCCCGAGAGATGATAGTGCACCAGTTACCCAACACAACACTGGTTTTATCCATGCAGCAGTGTCAGATACTGCAGCTCAGCCCCATTCAAAAGAGCTACAGTGCCAGTCAAGCTACGTTGATGGAGGTGCCAGGTCTTTAGTCCCCATCTTAAAGAGAGAAGCCACAAGTTACATCCTGGACAACCTTTTTAAGCAAGGGACTGTGAAGCCTTCAAGTTAGTTTTGCGTCCAGGAGAAGACATGGTGTTTCCTCAGATTGTCCGGTCTACTTTTTGGGTCTTCAGGCTCATTTGAGGCCCATAAATGGTGCCGTTAGTTGGTTTTGGCTACATTGTCTGGTATTCTGGTTATATCTTCAGGCTTCTCAATGTCAGGATTTCCATAATTGTCTCCATCTTGATGGTGGTCATCTACTCTCCATCAACTCTCTTCAACTCTTGTCTTCTACAATCCTCTGTACCTTCTCAAATTGTCCATTGGAGAAGGTTCATCTTGACTTAGTTTGGGATCTTCTTGATCGTTTCGCTTCCCATCCTCACGATTCTTAAGAGCTTCCACCAACACCAAAGTTCACACTAAAGTCTGGTTGCTTCCTTGAAATTCCAAGGACTGAATCAGGAACTTGGCATAGACACCCTGTTACTATTTTTTACCTCCTTGGTAACTTGGTGGAACACCACATGGGGTTTGTTGCAGTATTTCTTTGACTACAGTGTCTCTCGGATCTCTCGTGGTTGCATATTAACCCTAATCCATTAATTTGTAGCATTTGACTCTTGTATTGTTTTATTGGGGACAAAGATATTAGATCGAACACATTTCATAATACCCCTGATAACAGATGTTATAAAAATTGCACTTTGCAATAAATACTTCACACAAGATACGATACACTAAACTAAATTTGCCATTATTTCCTTGTTGCTTGAAGAAAGAATTCCATCAGTTCCTACAATGGCTTCAAGGTGTTATAAAATATGTAAATTAATAATATTTATGGGTTTATGAACTTTTAGAAAGGTATTCGGGATGTCCTTCTAGAATAATCCTACTATTTTTACACAAATGGTCTATATAGGGAGGTCAAAATACAGTAACGGAAAGGAGAAAACATGTAAGCATTGGTAGCACCCACTTTTGAGCCCCGTTGATTCCCCCACCCCAAACCAATGCTGATTGGCCAAGACCAGCTGACAAAAATTGTGTCCTTTTTGCAATACACAGTCCCATCAATCCCAATGCACCGGACTGTATAGTGGGAGCTAATAGTGATTCTTGATTGACCATTTAATCAATAGGTCACTGCCCGATAGCCCAGAGCAGTAGAAGAGCCCGCAGCATATAATATGTATTTTATGGGGTCAGGGCTCGGTTTTTCTCTTTCGATATGGAGTTCCAAAATCCAAAATCCTTTGCTTCCATCATAATATTACATTTAAACAAATATTTTTGCTTGCTGCCACCCCCAGGTTCAGTTTAATGTGAGCTGTATAAATCTGTAGCTAATGAGCTCCGCCTAGTGGCAGCTGCTGGTAGCCAGAATTTAATTGTTTAACTGTATGATGGGAAGCATGGAATTCAGATCGCAAAAATGCATCATTGTAGCTAAAGGAAGGACTACCGGGCATATGACCAAAGGGCTGGGTATCTGGGGGCAACAAAGGACGAGAGTCTCCCACTTTTTCACCCCCTCCCCCGTTTACTAATCCCAAGAGCTATGTCCAGAAGATCTCAGGGCAGGACTGCAAGATTCCTATGTGATGGACACCCATTGATTTCTTACTCTTTTTTGCTTTATTTTCTTTTATTCCTTTATATTCCTAGCTAAAAGGTTCTGCCTTTTTTTTCCTCCTAGAAACAGCGACCCTCTTGCCCATGTGGCTATGTCTAGTATTGCAGCATTCAAGTGAAGGGCTGAGATGTAATATCACACATAGTCCATGGACTAGAATGGCGCTGTTTTTGGAAAAAATCCTGGACATCTCAAGGATGTTGTGTTTCTTGGTACTTCACTATTTATCATGTTTAATGTTTTCCTTAGGACATTTACCAATGGTGCGGAGAGAAATGCAACAAGTTTGAGCGCACCAAAGCCGCACAGCTCGCCATCGGCATTCGTAACAACGAAAGACAAGGCAGAGCGAAACTAACGGTGGTAGAAGATGAAAAGGAGCCCCACGAACTCATTATGGTAACGGCAGAAAAATGTGCGCCTTACTGGAGCCGCCATATTGTGGACTAAGGCTGTATTACTGTGGCTACTGATATGAGAATGCAAAATACAATGCGGGAGATTTATCAGTTATGCAGAAAAATCCATCATTTTACGTGATGGTGAAAATGGCGCAAATCGCACCAAATTTATGAAAATGGTGCATGTAGGACCTTTTCCTCCTCCTTACACTACCACATGGCTGTCGTACTTTACATCAGTATTGTGGACCAAGAAAAAGACACCCATCGGTAATCAATTCTGCGTTCCTTTAAGCCACACCCAATACTTTTCAAAATTGTCGAGGGAGGCATGAAAACACAATAAATTTGTTGCATGTCATGTACTCCACTATTTTGCCGCAATTTGCTCCACAATTCTCCCTCGCTGCATTACTTATCTTTTACCGATCCTGAGTCTGTATTGGGCTCTGTACACATGACGTTTAAGAACTACGTTTGGTGTATACGCGAGGAAAGGTTTCCTTCATATACACTACATGTATACATAGGGCTCCATTCACCTGACGGAGGTCACAAGAGTGTCCGTTTGGTCTCCGTCGGGGAGGTATATATTGGTATACCTTTTTTTCTTTACTGTTTAGGAAAGCAGTGTTTCAATGCAGAGGCATCCCGCAAAAAAGTATACCGCACAGTAGACTTTTTGATTTTTTAACATGTGAGTCCATTGTCAACCTATGCCACTGTATGCCCATAAAGTGGCATATGTCAGAGCCTTTTTTCAGAGGTATATGTGATGTGCACAGGGCCTTTTACTCCAGAGCTGCATTTCAAATTCTGCTGGCTACAGAGTTGAAATCTCATTAGCTGGTTGCTTAGTGACTGCACAGTGCTTACTCTGGTGATTTGCATTCTGGGACACATTAACTATGTCTATCAATCTATGTTTCAAATTCTATATATCTATCTATCTATCTATCTATCTATCTATCTATCTATCTATCTATCTATCTATCTATCTATCTATCTATCTATCTATCTATCTATCTATCTATCTCTTTCACATATCTAAAACCTGGTATCTAAATATTCTTCATTGTCCCTAGGCAAAGCATAATTTGAAAGCCCCCTTTCTTCTTGCCCCATACAGTGCCCACATAAAACCATAAAGCGCCCACATCTGATTACCACACAGCATCCAAATAACAGGGTCTGGTCATGACTGGGCATTCATGTAGAAGTTGGAGACATTGTGTCCCTTTTGGCCATGCAGTCTTCCAGCCCTGGCTAAGAGGACTATTAGGGTATGTGCACACGACCTATTTTCAGACGTAATGGAGGCGTTTTACGCCTCGAATTACGCCTGAAAAGACGGCTCCAATACGTCGGCAAACATCTGCCCACTGCTTGCAATGGGTCTTACGATGTTCTGTGCCGACGAGCTGTCATTTTACGCGTCGCTGTCAAAATACGCAGCGTAAAATGACGGCTCGTCAAAAGAAGTGCAGGACACTTCTTGGGACGTTTTTGGAGCCGTTTTCTCATAGACTCTGTTGAAAACGGCCGTAGAAAACACAGCGAAAAACGGGAGTTGCTCAAAAAAGTCTGAAAATCAGGAGCCGTTTTCCCTTGAAAACAGCTCCGTATTTTCAGACGTATTTTGTTAATCGTGTCAACATACCCTTAGGGCATGCCCCCACGTGGCGGATTTCCTCCGCAACTGTCCGCATCAATGCCGCACCTAATCCGGGTTGCGGATTACGGCTGCGGATCTGCCCAAAATGTGCAGTAAATTGATGCGGACTAGCTGCTGCGGACTGCGGTAAAAGTGCTTCCCTTCTCTGTATCAGTGCAGGATAGAGAGAAGGGACAGCACTTTCCCTAGTGAAAGTAAAAGAATTTCATACTTACCAGCCGTTGTCTTGGTGACGCGTCGCTCTTTCGGCATCCAGCCCGACCTCCCTGGATGACGCGGCAGTCCATGTGACCGCTGCAGCCTGTGATTGGCCTGTGATTGGCTGCAGCCGTCACTTAGACTGAAACGTCATCCTGGGAAGCCGGACTGGAGACAGAAGCAGGGAGTTCTCGGTAAGTATGAACTTCTATTTTTTTACAGGTTGCTGTATATTGTGATCGGTAGTCACTGTCCAGGGTGCAGAAACAGGTACTGCCGATCGCTTAACTCTTTCAGCACCCTGGACAGTGACTATTTACTGACGTCTCCTAGCAACGCTCCCGTAATTCCGGGAGCCCCATTGACTTCCTCAGTCTGGCTGTAGACCTAGAAATACATGGGTCCAGCCAGAATGAAGAAATGTCATGTTAAAAAAGCAAGACGCATCCGCAGCACACATAACATGTGCATGACAGCTGCGGACTTCATTGCGGAACTTAGAATCTCCATTGAAGTCAATGGAGAAATTCTGCCATGAGTCCGCAACCAGTCCGCCACTGCTCCGCAACAGACAGAGCATGCTGCGGACACCAAATTCCGCTCCGCAGCCTATGCTCCGCAGCGGAATTTTACGCATCGTCTAAACGAACACTTCTAAATTTAAGTGGAAGTCAATGGACAAACGGCTCCGCTGCGGATTAACGCTGCGGAGTGTCCGCAGCGGAATTCAAGTGAAATTCCGCCACGTGTGAACCCAGCCTTAGGGAGGACTATTAGGGAGGACTATTAGGGAGGACTATATGCCGT
This sequence comes from Rhinoderma darwinii, assembly GCF_050947455.1. Taxonomy (NCBI): domain Eukaryota; kingdom Metazoa; phylum Chordata; class Amphibia; order Anura; family Rhinodermatidae; genus Rhinoderma; species Rhinoderma darwinii. Next base: position 335,046,740 of record NC_134691.1, read on the forward strand.
ATGCTTTAGGAACTAATGAGGAAATAGAATATTTCAGAAAACATACAATTGTGCATAGTCCCCTGCTGGTTCATTGGCAATAAAGGACAAGATCTAGTAGTGGTGCATTGTGGAAGATGTAGTGTTTCCACCACTAGACAGTAATCCCATGTGGAAATCTCTCACAGTGCACTGCTAAGCTCTTAGTGGGCGTGTCTGTCACCACAATGCTGACAGACTCCAAGTGGCAGTCAGCAGAATGTTAAATGCAGCTCTAGATGTGACTACAGTATCAGATAAGATAAGTAATGCTGTGCTGCTTTTTATTGTCTCTCCCCCACGTGTATCCACCATATCCTCTGCACTGTGCCCTGTCTCCAATGACCTACAGTAGTGTTCTCCAGTTTGTGTCTCTCCAGATGTTACAAAACTACAACTCTTGTCATGAGGAGATGAGGAGTTGTGGTTTTGCAAGAGCTGGTGAGCCACAGGTTGGGGAATCTTATCCCGCATCTTATATTTTTTAAAGATCTTAGGTCCAAAGCCTAAGTTACCTGAAGGAGATGAAGACACGGACCAAGCTGCTGATGTGACGAACAGAGCGAAGGCAAAGTTGCACATGGTAAGATGAAAGTATGTTATATAGGATCAGGATAACTCCCAACATTTCAGACGGTCAATGGGAAATACTTCCTAATGTCCCAACCCCAATGATAAGCCGGTCACTTAGGATCTGACTGCCGGTGATGCCCATGTAATGCATGGACCCTCCTAGTACTCCAGAGCTCTCCTCTTTCCTATATCCATAGGGCACACGGTGCATCTTTATTGCCACCATACTCCACACCCCTCGTGGGCATCCTGCATAGAGTCATGCCAGCGCCCTCCCTGTTGCAGGCACTCTGGTGGGAGAATCTGTGGCAGGCACTCTAGTGGGGGATCTCTGGCAAGCAAAAAGGAGGCATCTGTGACTCACACCCTTCTACTGTCTTGTGTATATAACTGCTATGCAGTTGTATGTGTCTTCATGGTTACAGACTACAAACCCTGTGTGTAGTCTGATCGTGCAGTCATGTGTTACTTTCTTCCCTCTGCCTCGTCTTCTAGTGTCTGCAGCTTTGCAAAAAGAGGAGGCAGAGGTAATGACATGATTACAAGATCAGTGTCACGCAGGGTTCGTGGACCCAGTGGGCCGTACCGCCTTGGCGGTATGGCAGCTGGCCAACAGGGTGCAGGTCACAGTTCGTATAAAGTACCTGTGGCAGCTCGGACAGTAGCAAGGCAGGCTCGGCTGGGACTAGGCATGCAGGTAGACGTCAGGCGTGGAGCAGCAGGACAGGCGTAGGTACAGCACAGCACGGCTACAGCACAACACGGCACTGGAACAGGATAGTACGGGATACAGGACACAGGATACAGGAACTGGAAAACACTAGGAGGCCATTTGCAAGACAAACTAGGATACAAAAAACAACGCTTAGGCATGGAAGCATGGGGCTGGGACCTTCTTATAGCCCAGGGAGCAATCAGCTCAATTACCCACATGCGTGCGCTTTGGCTTCTCAAGTCTGGACTGAGCTCGCGAGCGCACCCTGGTGGTCACTGCGGAACAGGACGGCCGCATGTGCAGACATCTCTGGAGAGAAGGGCGTCGACTGGATGGAAGGAGATCGTGGTCAGCGACCACGAACGTTACAATCAGACTACACTGAGGGTTTGTTTGTAGTCTGTAACCATGGAGACACATACATCTGCCAAGGAGCTGAATGTAAAAAATCTGCAAGTTGCTGCATTTTTTTTATTTTACTTGTATTGGAGGCAATGTACGCTTTTGCAATCACTTTTAAAGCTGTGGTGGTAAATCTATCCCATTATAGGGCTTCATATGCAGGGGATACAAGTGACTGACTACAACTTTCCCCAGTGATAAAATTGCAAGACTAAGGGTATGTTCACACGACCTCTTTTCAGACGTAATGGGGGCGTTTTACGCCTCGAATTACGCCTGAAAAGACGGCTCCAATACGTCGGCAAACATCTGCCCATTGCTTGCAATGGGTCTTACGATGTTCTGTTCAGACGAGCTGTCATTTTACGCGTCGCTGTCAAAAGACGCCCGCGTCAAAGAAGTGCATGACACTTCTTGGGACGTAATTGGAGCCGATTTTCATTGACTCCAATGAAAACCAGCTCCAATTACGTCCGTAATAGACGCAGCGAAAAACGCGAGTACTTGTAAAAACATCTGAAATTCAGGAGCTGTTTTCTCCTGAAAACAGCTCCGTAATTTCAGACGTATTTGGCGTTGTCGTGTGCACATACCCTAAGTTCTAAACCAAAAACTGTTCCTCGTGCAATAAGGAAGCATATTTGCTGCAATACCCGACTATCTGGTGATTAATTTTGTGTAGAAACTTCCTCATTACCCCATCCCATTCCTCAGTGGTTGTGAAAGGAAGAGACCTTTGGAAGCTTCCAGATATCTGCCTTCCTCACCTGCAACAAAGGCGTGGGAATGGAGTTGTCAGACTTGAGCTCATGCTTTTCCAACAGAAATTGCAGGCTCTTTTGTGTGTGGTAAAGTCTGCTGAGCCTTTCTATTTAAAGGGGCTGTTCACTTTGGAAAATCTCTAGATTTTAGAGGGGTCCCTTGATACCAAGTAAATCACAAGGGTTCCCACTGCTGGGACCCCCAGTGTTCAGCTGTAATCTGTAGGCAAACTTGGCAGTAAGTGTTCACTTTCACTGCAGCGCCACCTCAGGGGAAATGAAGCATTACACAGTGTCCATTCATATCTATAAATGTGTTGTCTGTGTAATACAGGACTAGTCCTCCAGAGAGAGAGACGCTCTATGTAACCGCTCTCCACTCTGGGCAAGAGGTGAGGATCCTGATAGGGGACCCCCTCTATTACCCCAGAATTACTGAATAGTGTGGAGGTAAATGGGTTTTCTAAACTAGACAACCCCTGCTCCTGTTTTTTACTAGACTGGGAACGAACGGAGATCTGACAACTCCATTTCCACGCTCTTTTTGCAGGAAAAAGATACTAGTAAAATAGTGCACCTCAAGCAAAAATAGACCTCTGTTTCCGATCCCCAAACATTATTATAAATAATATATTTATTAATTATATGTCACTTATATTACAGATTTCAGATGAAAGCGGATCCATGGAGATAACTACAGTTTCAGAAGAAAGCCCATTTTCCATGTCCATGCTGCTGACAGAGGGATGTTTCCTCCTATATGGTGGCGACAAGATCTTTGTTTGGAAAGGTAAAATAATAAAATAATAATAATAATAATAACCCCTCTAATCACTCAAAAAAAGTGGCCCCTATATTCTACTGACAGAAAGAATCTGTGGGTAGAGTAGAAAAAAGACATAAAAATTTTATATAGATATGAGAGAGATAGATAGATAGATAGATAGATAGATAGATAGATAGATAGATAGATAGATAGATAGATAGATAGATAGATAGATAGATAGATAGATAGATAGATAGATAGATAGATAGATAGATATGAGATAGATAGATAGATATGAGATAGATAGATAGATATGAGATAGATAGATAGATATGAGATAGATAGATAGATATGAGATAGATAGATATGAGATAGATAAATATGAGATAGATAGATATGAGATAGATAGATATGAGATAGATAGATATGAGATAGATAGATATGAGATAGATAGATATGAGATAGATAGATATGAGATAGATAGATAGATATGAGATAGATAGATAGATATGAGATAGATAGATAGATATGAGATAGATAGATAGATATGAGATAGATAGATAGATATGAGATAGATAGATAGATATGAGATAGATAGATATGAGATAGATAGATATGAGATAGATAGATATGAGATAGATAGATATGAGATAGATAGATAGATATGAGATAGATAGATATGAGATAGATAGATATGAGATAGATAGATAGATAGATATGAGATAGGTATGAGATAGATCAGGGGTCTCAAACTCGACCGGGTAAGTGGCCGCATATAGAAAAAGTTGACGGGCCGCATTACTTTCAAATTTGATACAATACAAAATTATTGTTAATCAATTAGTTATTTGAACTACTACAATACTACATTACTATAATAATACCGCTAGGTTTAAAATTTGAGATATTTCTCCACGTGCTTATTTCATCAATCCAGCTTTCCAGTTTAAGTGTCGCTAAATGCAGTCCGGCGGCTCAGTTAGCAGTGCCCTCTGGGGATGCTGCCGCAGTGCCCTCTGTGGATGCTGCCGCAGTGCCCTTTGTGGATAATGCAACACACCCCTAGATAAGGACACAGTGCCCTCTGCAGATAAGGACACAGTGCCCTCTGTAGATAAGGCCAAAGTGCCCTCTGTAGATAAGGCCACAGTGCCCTCTGTAGATAAGGCCACAGTGCCCTCTGTAGATAAGGCCACAGTGCCCTCTGTAGATAAGGCCACAGTGCCCTCTGTAGATAAGGCCACAGTGCCCTCTGTAGATAAGGCCACAGTGCCCTCTGTAAATAATGCAACACACCCCTAGATAATGCCAGTGTCCTCTTCAGATACTGTCTGTAGAGGCTGCCACAGTGCCCTCTGTAGAGGCTGCCACAGTGCCCTCTGTAGAGGCTGCCACAGTGCCCTCTGTAGAGGCTGCCACAGTGCCCTCTGTAGAGGCTGCCCCAGTGCCCTCTGTAGAGGCTGCCCCAGTGCCCTCTGTAGAGGCTGCCCCAGTGATGTCAGGGGCTTGCCCAGATCTGGAGTCCCAGGCAGATCGCTAGTAGGCTCTTCCTGGGACTCCAGCTGTGCTCCTGACATCACTGGGACTCCTGCTCTGGGGAAGCCCCTGACATCATTGTCGATGTATGGACAGCGATGTCAGAGGCTTCCCCAGAGTCCCGGAGCAGAGCCGATAATAGTGCTCTGCCCAGGACTCCGCTCTGGGAAAGACCCTGACACACTGTCCATATATGGGCAGCGATGTCAGGGAATTCCACAGAGTCCTGGAGCAGAGCCGACACCAGCGCTCTGCTCCGCTCTGGGCAAGACCCTGACACACTGTCCATATATGGGCAGCGATGTCAGGGAATTCCACAGAGTACCGGAGCAGAGCCTGTACTAGCGCTCTGCCCGGGACTCCGGCTCTGGGGAAGCCCCAGACATCGCTGTTCATATGTGGACAGCGATGTCAGGGAATTCCAGAGTCTCTGAGCAGAGCCGATACTAGCGGCTCTGTGTCCCGCGGGCCGCAGATGATAGATAGATAGATAGATAGATAGATAGATAGATAGATAGATAGATAGATAGATAGATAGATAGATAGATAGATAGATAGATAGATAGATAGATTTGTGATCATTGTGTTTGTTTGTGTGAAAAAATTCAGGAAAGAAGTCTAATAAGGAAGAGAAAAAGATGGCTCTGAAGACTGCAGAAAATTATCTGAAGAAGATGAATTATGCTGCTAATACTCAGGTATTATCTCTGAACTGGCCATCTACAATTTTATAACAATACTTCCAGGGTACATGTATATGGGATGTGTTAGAATTGTTAATTTCCTGTACCTCCAGGGGGCCCCTTGGCCTTGGATTCTATAGTAAAGTTTATAATAATCAGCCATCAGAACATTAAGACCCTGTTCACACTGAGTATTTTGCAGGCAGAAAAAAAAAGGCATTTTCAGGCAGATTTTGAGCTGCCTGTACTCTCTTACTGTGGTTTTCGCTGCATTTTCCGTGGCGTTTTTTGGCTGCAGCCATTGAGCGCTGTGGCCATTGATATCAATGGGAGGCGGTTTCCAGTGTCTTTTTTTGTTTCCAATTCCGGTGCTGTTTCCGCGTCAGATTCAGCGCCCAAAAAATTCTGTGTGAACAGGGCCTAAAATGGTTTGTTAAAGAAAAAAGTTTTGTCATAAATAATTTAAGTGATAACCCCCCTTCGCTAATTGCTGTTCTAATGCCCTTTTAGGGATGTTTTACTTTATTGTAAGCCTTCAACCAGGGGCGTAGTTAAAGGTTCATGGGCCCCGGCGCAAAAGTTCTTCTTGGCCCTCCCTCCCAACCTCTTCTCAAGGCCGATGGTCCGCAGCTTTCAGCTGCATCGCTGGGTCTCCTAAGTGACCCAACGATGCAGAACTAGCAGCCAGGGGCGTCACTAAGGACTTAAAATGTCAGGGGAAATAGCCCCAATACATATACCCCCCAAAAAAAATTGTGTATGTATATATAGGAGACAGCATATCTATAGCACTACGACCCTATAGCTATGAATAGGATTAGATACAGTGGCTCAGCAGACAGTATCACACATGATAGGATTAGTTATAGGGCCCAGCTCGCTGACATTATGGCTGCAGTGCTGGTCCCAGGAAAGGTAAGTATAAGAAGTGCTTTGCTCTTTTATGTGTTACACATTTTTTTTGCGTGTTTGTGGTTTTTTTACAAGTTTGGTTTTTGGACTACGTCGGATTCGAGGATTACTTCAATGTGTTTTTTTATTCCCAATAAAATGGTTCATGAGGGTTGTGTGTGTTTTTTTTTTTTATTTCAATAAAATATTTTTTCTATGTCCTTGTATTTTTTTAAACTTTATTACTACCACCTTAGTAATGGCTGCTGGCTGATTGACAACATCCATTACTAAGGTGGGGCTTAGTGTAAGCCAGTGAAAAGCTTAACACTAACCCCCAATTATTACCCCGGTACAACACTGCCACCAGGGGTACCAGGAAGAACCGCGTGTGATCCCGTACCCGAACATCAGCAGCGATGGTCGGGTAGTGGGGCGGCCGCAGGCTGGTACTATCAGGCTGGGAAAGACCAGAAACAGTGAAACTTCCCACCATGGTAATGCCAGGCTGCTTCTGCTGTGTTTTATTTGGCTGGTTATGGAATTTTTTTTTATTGTTTTTCCCATTTATTGTTTTTTATGTTTAAATTAGGTGGGATCCCCCTATTTTTCATAACCAGCCAGATAAAACACAGAAGCAGTAGCCTAGCATCACCAGGGTGGGAAGGGTCACTGTTTCTGGCCTTTCCCAGCCTGATAATACCAGCCTGCGGCCGCCCTATTGCCCATCCATCACTACAGATGGTCACGTACTGGATCGTACCCGGCTCTTCCCAGTATCCCTCGTGGCGGTGGGTACCAGGGTAATAATGGGGGATAGTGATAGCCTCTGCATCGGCTAACATTAAGCCCCGCCTTAGTAATGGATGTTGTCAGTCAGCCAGTGGCCATTACTAAGACAGTAATAATAAAGTTTAAAAAAAATACAAATACACAGAAAAATATTTTATTGAAATAACCCCCCCCCCCCCACAACCTCGAATCCGACGTAGTCCAACGACCGAACCTGTAAAAAAACACAAAAAACAAAACAAAAACATAAGTAACAAATGGGCAATGTATCTAAGCCTAGCATGTGGTTGCTCACACTGTGAATCGCCAAGCACCCCATTCAAAACAGCTGATTAGTGGGGGTCCCGGCAGTCAGACCCCAACCCATCAGCTATTGATGACCTATCCTAAGGATAGGCCATTAATATTTAGGGACTGGACAACCCGGGCCCCAGCAGACAGTAAGAGTATACTTATCCTCCTCTTCGACTCCGGGCACAGCGGAGGTCCTGACTCCATCCACCGTAGGGATGTGCACGGTTCACAGTGGAGGTCCTGACTCCATCCACCATCGGGATGTGGGCAGCGCACAGCGTCGTGACGGTATGACGCAAAGAGACATCAGGACCTCCGCTGCTCTCCAGAATGGGGAGAGTAAGTGTATTGTCAGTTACTATAGTAACAGGAGCCCGTGTAGTTTATTACATAGGCCACAGTTACTATAGTAACTTTCTATAAACGTGGTGCGGGGGGCCACGGACCTCCTGGCCTCGGACCCGGTCGCAATTGCGACTGCTGCGACCTCTATAAGTACGCTATGCCTTCAACTCAACATCAAGATTCACGCTTCCCATTGTTTTGTAACTTTGATCGCGCACTTTATTATCGTAGTTTTGTATTTTGTCCAGTCTGTGCACTAATTTTTACCGGAGAGAATGTGGGCTGTTATGTGGCCATTCTTACCAAACTCAATGTAGCAAACCCTTCCCCGTGTGTACTAATTCAAGTTGACAAATAAAATAAAGGGGAATGAAAAGAAAAGTAACATACTGACAAACATGACAGCACGGAAAAGTCTACGTATATCTGGATGAAGATGGGTGACTGAGTGACCAAAGACAATTCTCCGTGGCCTCCAAAATAGCTGACAGTGGTTCAAAGTACAAGTTCCAACATACAGTCGGAAGAGCAAGGTTTTAATGGGTTAATGTCATTTTTCCTCTCTTGTGCATTGTTACAGTTCTCAGTTATACCCTTATATGAGCTCTACATGCTTCTGTTATAGATCATAGTCCTGCCAGAGGAGGGAGAGACCCCAATGTTTAAACAGTATTTTAAAGACTGGAAAGATAAAGAGCAAAGTCAAGGCTTCGGGAAAATAGTCACCACAGGAAAAATTGCAAATATTAAACAAACTTCATTTGATGCAAAATTGCTTCACGATTCTCCAAAAATGGCTGCGAAGTACAACATGATGGATGACGGGTCCGGAAAAGTTGAGGTATTCTTGGCATTAGAAATTTTATATGAATTTATAATACAACAATAATGCCCTCTATGAGTAAAGAAATAATTGCTGTAATAAAGTCCCCTAAGTACAAGAATGTAACTACTATAATACTGCCCCTATATACAAGAATATAACTACTATAATACTGCCCCTATATACAAGAATATAACTACTATAATATTGCCCCTATATACAAGAATATAACTACTATAATACTGTCCCCCTATATACAAGAATATAACTACTATAATACTGCCCCTATATACAAGAATATATCTACTATAATACTGCCCCTATATACAAGAATATAACTACTATAACACTGCTCCCTATATACAAGAATATAACTACTATAATACTGCCCCCTAAGTACAAGAATGTAACTACTATAATACTGTCCCCTATATACAAGAATATAACTACTATAACACTGCTCCCTATATACAAGAATAGAACTACTATAATACTGCCCCTATATACAAGAATATATCTACTATAATACTGCCCCTATATACAAGAATATAACTACTATAACACTGCTCCCTATATACAAGAATATAACTACTATAATACTGCCCCCTAAGTACAAGAATATAACTACTATAATACTGCTCCTATATACAAGAATATAACTACTATAATACTGCTCCCTATATACAAGAATATAACTACTATAATTATCTTGATTATTTGAAAACTTGCAACAAATTATTACAATACCTTTGCAATACACTCATAACAGATAAAGAAAATAAACGTTTGTCTCTTAATAACATCACAATCATTAAACAAACCATAATATATGAATATTGCTCCAGTATAGATCGTTTCAACTATTTTCCATGATATTATTCTAGACAGTATTACAGGAGAGTTCTTCTTTATTGGTGACCGTGCAGCATCGCGCACACCACAGAGGGTACACGGTCACCACATTTATGACATATAGGAATCCTCTATGATATAAACGGAGTTCGGGCTAGAAGTCTCCATACAGCAGCTGAGAGTTTCACTGTCCCACTAGATGTGGTGACTGCAGGGACATGACTCAAATAAGTCGAGTCACTTCTCCCCTTATGTAAAACCACCCTTCCCAAAGCAGACACTGAAACAGAGTTGGATATTTATGGCCACAGCAGCCGTTTATTATTTAAATAACAATGAATTTTTTAAATACCATAACTTTTGAATCCCCAAAAAGGGATTCATCATAACATTAAATAACCCACTGCGACCCTATCAGGGTCACAACATTATTAACCAACCAGAATGACAGGGGCAAGTCCTTGAAGCCACCGATACTTAATTTTGGCCATCTGCCCACCAATACCTTACCCCCAGCCGTAACCCGGCCCGGGGGCACCAATTACCTTTTGCAGATGACCACCATATATATAACCCAGCTTTCAAAAGGGGTAACACCCTAAGAAGCCGACTAATTGGGGGGTGCATCCCGTGATGCATTCCCCCCACCACTTTTTACGACCTACTTCAAGGACTCCCCCCCGCAGCTGCAATGACAAAATTAACCACCCCGCAGACATACGTTAATATGCAAATAACAACTGCTGACAATAACCACCACCCGCAGCAACCTTCTGCCGCGATCTACCACTCCACATCAGGGCGGGCGGGCGGGAACATGCTCCTGCTTCTGGGTCCTGGCGAAGAGAGAGAAGAGCACAACAGGAAACAGGTACATCCCCTTCAATCCCCACCCCTACTTCCCCAAGCCCTCCTACTATTCTTAACCTACTCTCATAGGCCAGCCAACTCTGAGTCCCTCCCATCTATTTCAGTCATGGAGGCCTCCCCTTATTTTCTTTTTGGTCTGCAGTACGGCCTCTTCTTGACTCAAATAAGTCGAGTCACTTCTCCCCTTATGTAATACTACCCTTCCCAAAGCAGACACTGAAACAGAGTTGGATTTTTATGGCCACAGCAGCCGTTTATTATTTAAATAACAATGAATTTTTAAATACCATAACTTTTGAATCCCCAAAAAGGGATTCATCATAACATTAAATAACCCACTGCGACCCTATCAGGGTCACAACATTATTAACCAACCAGAATGACAGGGGCAAGTCCTTGAAGCCACCGATACTTAATTTTGGCCATCTGCCCACCAATACCTTACCCCCAGCCGTAACCCGGCCCGGGGGCACCAATTACCTTTTGCAGATGACCACCATATATATAACCCAGCTTTCAAAAGGGGTAACACCCTAAGAAGCCGACTAATTGGGGGTGCATCCCGTGATGCATTCCCCCACCACTTTTTACGACCTACTTCAAGGACTCCCCCCCCGCCAAAGCGAAACAGGCCTTGACCACCTCACACCTGCGAGCTCCTCCACACTCCCACCGCTCACTCAATTCCATCAGTCAAAGCCAGACTCCACATATCCATCCCCACATCATTGAGGTGCACACCATCCTCTCTCCAATACCTGCCAGTCCCAGCCTCCAGATCCCAGTGGCGCTCCGCAACCCCACCATTACGCGCCACGAAGCTCGATATGGCCCTGTTAGCCTTAATGCGAGCCTTGTTAATTTTTCCCACCGAACGGGCCATCCGCCAGCTCTTCCTAGGGACCATCTCGGACCACACCGTCACCAAATTAGGATAAGTTGCCCATAAGCAGAGCAAATCATGCTTGACGTCCCGTACCAACTCCCGGAAAGGGCGTAGGCCCAAATCGTTGCCTCCCACATGCAACACCAGCACCTCCGGCGCCCTGTCAAGCAGTACAAAATTGTGAAACTCAGGCAATACCCTGTTCCATGTCATTCCCTGTATACCCATCCACCTCACGACCGCCGCGTCCCGCGGAATCCTGAGCTGTCGACCGTCCGGCCATACATCTGCACGAAGGGCACCCCAGTACACAAAAGAGTGTCCCATAATCCACACCATGCATGAGTCACGGCCTGCAAAACAAATGAAGAACATACACGCACCACCGCCCGCTGCCGCGCACAATTAATACTCAGGCGGAAACGCACACACCCGGAACATGCTATACATTACCATATCACAACATGTGCAAGCGAACATAAGAACGGAAACGCGCCGACTCCCAAAGCCCTATCCGCCGCACGCCTGCATCATCCAAACCCCATCTCACCGCCTCCGTCGCTGCCCCTATACGGAAAGAATGAGACGAGTACTGCTCCGCCTGCACCCCGCTAGCCACTAGACACTTTCTGAAAACCGAGATAAACTGATACCGCGACAGAAACGTGCCATCCGCGTGCCGCAGCAACGGTGCGTACGAGAGATCTAAACCCTCCAAGTACTCCTTGATGCACAACACTGGACAAACCGGATTTCCTGGGACCGCCAACAAAACCACTCGACGTCCCGCCCCCCCTGATCCGTTTTCGACCGTCGCAACACTATCTCCACCCTGTCTTCATACAAATCGACATTATCCTGCAGCAAGCCCCCCGCTTTTACCGAACTAGGAGAAACCAATTCCCCTACCCGAAAAGCTCCAAAAAAGGCTAACTCAAAAGCCAACCGGAAAAGCTTGCTCTCATACTCTGAACGACACACCTGCCACACCACCACCTCCAGCGAACACAACAATTGAAATGACACGGGACGCCTCTGATCTGTCACCACTACACCCCGTCTCAGCCCCTTCAATGCCTGGCCCACCAAGAAACGCTTTGTGATGTCCACCAACCCCCGTAATTTACAACCAAAAGCAATGGCCGCCACGAAGCGATTAACCTTAGCGACCGTGCAACCCCGGGCAAACGCATCCCCCAACCAAAACAGCAAGGCCACCATCCTATCATCATCCGAGCACACATCACCCAAAGATCTCACCCACTCTTACCATTGCCTCCATCCAGCAGCATACGACGACCACGTCGCACTGGCCAGCGAACGTTTAATCAAGGCACCTGCCGCCTGTATACCAGCTCCCACAGATGACTGGGACAGTCCACCCCCGTTAACTCCGCGTTCGGGACCAGCTGATGGAAACGATCCTACTGCAAGCGAGAAAGCGCGTCAGCAATACAATTCTCTACCCCGGGAACATGCACCGCCACCACCCACGCATTTAAACTCAAACATGCAAGCACCAACTGACGCAACAAGCGAACCACTGGAGGGGACGACGCCGAAGTATTATTTATAGCCATCACCACCCCCAGATTGTCGCAATGAAAACGCACTTTTTTATCCCGGAACCTGTGTCCCCAAATGGTGACCGCCACCACGATGGGAAACAGTTCGAGTAGGGCCAAGTTACGCGTCAGGCCCGCCTCCACCCACGCAACCGGCCATTTTCCCGCGCACCATTGACCTTTAAAGAACGCCCCGAACTCCACCGCCCCGGACGCATCAGTGAACAATTCCAAATCGAAGCTATCCAACGCCCGGGACATCCAAAGAGAGCGCCCATTATACTGTGCCAGAAAATGGAGCCAGACCCGCAAATCCTCCTGTGCTCCGCCGCCAGACGAATGAAATGATGGGGTTCCCCAACCCCCGCCGTTGCCAACCGTCGACAAAAAACCCTGCCCATCGGCATGATGCGGCAAGCAAAATTCAACTTCCCCAATAAGGACTGCAATTCACGTAGTGTAATTTTCTTAATCCGGCACGCTCGTTCCACTACCAACCGCAAATCCCCCAACTTATCCTCCGGCAATCTGCACTCCATTGCTACGGAGTCGATTGTAATTCCCCCCAAAAAATTGGTCGTCACTGGACCCTCAGTTTTTTCCACAGCCAAGGGTACTCCGAACTCCCGTGACACCCAATTGACCGTCTCCAATAAATTTGCGCAAACCCCCGAACGCGACGGGCCAACACACAAGAAATCGTCGAGATAGTGAATAACTTATTCCACCCCGGCGATCTCCCTGACTACCCATTCCAAAAAAGAACTAAAAACCTCAAAGTACGCGCACGACAACGAACAACCCATGGGAAGGCATCGATCAATGTAGTAACCCCCTTCCCAATAACATCCCAACAACCGCTGGCTGTCCGGATGAACCGGCAATAAACGGAACGCCGCTTGAATATCAGTTTTTGCCATAAGAGCTCCTCTTCCGTAACCACGTACCAACGCTACCGTCGCATCAAACGACGTATAAACACGGAACAGAGATCCTGGTCAATGCCATCATTAACCGACGCCCCTTTTGGGAAGGACAAATGCTGAATGAGCCGGAATTTGTTACATTCCCGTTTCGGAACCACCCCTAACGGCGACACCACCAAACCCGGAACTGGGATCGTGCTAAAGGGGCCCGCCATTCTGCCCAGATCAATCTCCTTCCGTATTTTCTCCGAGACTAACCCCGCATGCTGATATGCCGACTTAAGGTTGCGCCGCGTGAAAGGGACCTCATGCGAAGGGGGCGGAATAACGAAACCGGAACCAAAACCTAAACTAATCAACCGCGCCACCTCCTTATTGGGGTACTTACTTAGAAAGGGGGCGATCTTTATGAGCTTCACCGGAGTCTCCCCCATAACCAGACGCACCGCTGGCTCCCCCCTGTCGTTTACCCTTTTTAAAACATTTGGACGCTCCATGCGACTGCCCGCTGCAATGTGAGCACACATGCTTGAATTTACACGCTGCTCCAAATTTGCACTGCCCCTCGTTGAAATGCCACCACGTCCCAAATTTGGAACCTGAGGCCTGACTAGCTCCGCCGGAAGTTCCTGCTGCGTTCCCGCTCCTGGGAAAGGACTGCCCCTGCTTATAAAGTGCCGTCACTTTTAACCATAAGGCTATGTCCTTATGATCCCACCGTATATTCGGCCGCACCGCTTTCCGCTGCCGAAACTGCTCATCGTAACGAAGCCAAGCCTGGCCCCCATAAACCCGATGCGCCTCCCCCACCGCATCCAAATAACAAAACAAGCCGGAACAATAATCCTGGCGCCTTTTCTCCAATAACACTCGCCAAAATTGCAAAAGCCTGCATCCAATTGACGAACGTTTTTGGAATCAACCTGTACCGTCTCTTTTCTTCCTCGTCCTTTTTTGTTTCATCCCGCTTCACCTTATCCAAGTTAAACTTCTCCAGCGGAAACAGGGAAAAGATCTCCACATACTCGTCTTTCCAAATCCTTTCTTTTACCTCCTGCTTCAAATGCGCCCCTAACGTGCCCTCATAACAAACGTAAACCTCCCCGCGCGCGCGATCATCCAGACGCACCCTATCCACCTCCTTTGGCGAGTCTGTTTGAACCGCCGCCGCCACTGCAACCGCTGCCCCCGCGGTTAACCCCCCTCCGGTTTGAAGAACCGGAGCGCTTCCAACACTGCCCCCCCACACCGCGGCCGGCGCCACGCCTGCCGGTTCTTGGGAAGGGAAACCGCCTAGCCGCCCCACCAACACCTTTAAACAACCCACTAACTCCGCAAAACTATCCCCCGCACCCGCCTGTAACCCCGGGACCCCCGACTCCGCTGCGACGCCCGCCGACGCGACGCCCTCTACACCAATACCCGACATCAATAAAGCTGGAAAAGGTAACTCACCAGGCTGCCCAGGGGCTGTGAACCCGTCAGCCGGACCCCCATGTCCACGTGCAGAGGCCCGCCGCTCACCGTCCTCCAATGCTCCGGACGCTCTCTGGCGCTGTCCGCATTGGCAGTGTGTGCACGGGGAATTCCGATTTCCGTCTGAAAAAAGGGGGGGTGACATCGCATCATCCAATTGGCCGAGCTCCAGTTCTTGCCTCGTTCGTCCTGGTGAACCAGCTCTACGCTGTTCCGTCCCTGGCACTCCAACCACCGACCTCATCCTGCGTCCTCTGTTCATTTCCACCTCCGCTGCCCGCTCGACGTCACCATGAGCCAACCCTCTGGCTGGCACATCGCCATGCAGGGTCGCCGTTGCCCTTCCGCCACGTACCGAAGAAGGAGGGGGTGTGGCCGGAAGTGAAGGCCGCGTCCTCCTCGCCGCTGCCGCCGGGCGCTGCCGCGTTTTGGGATTCCTCCCAGGACCAGACGAAAGAGCAGCGGCAGGCCGCCCTGGGGTCTGGCCTGAAGGGTCCACTGAGGGGCTCCTCTTGCGCCGCCGCGCGAGCGCCTCGTGCTGCGCGTCACGCCGGGAGTGCCAGCCCTAGCCTGAGTCACGGGGGAAACGGGCTCTCCTCTTCTCCTGCCCGTCCCCCTGGCACGCCGGTCCTGTACCTCGGCCTGCTCCAGCAGCCCCGAGACCACCGGCATGATGGAGCGCTCCACGCTCGCTCCCGACGACTCTGCTCGCTCCTGGACCGGAGCGCCCGCTTTTTCCTGCAGCAGCGTCGCCACTCGTGCTCCGAGGCATCCAAGGCCCTGAGAGGCTGCCGCGGCCCGCAGCAGCTCCATCGCCTCCTCGTCAGACGCAGCAGTGATATAAGACATGCTCCTGCTTCTGTGTCCTGGCGAAGAGAGAGAAGAGCACAACAGGAAACAGGTACATCACCTTCAATCCCCACCCCTACTTCCCCAAGCCCTCCTACTATCCTTAACCTACTCTCATAGGCCAGCCAACTCTGAGTCCCTCCCATCTATTTCAGTCATGGAGGCCTCCCCTTATTTTCTTTTTGGTCTGCAGTACGGCCTCTTCTTTACTCTGTAGATAAGTCTCTTGTATAAAGAGGACATTGGTTTTGTCGTCAGACAGACGCTGGAATATCGCCCGCCGCCTGCTCCTATTCTTCACACGGTTCACATTGATGGAGGTGATTTTCAGCCTCATCCTGGTTACATGTCTTTCCTACTTTTTTTCCTTCTTCCACTGCTATGTCCTGTAACACCCCATCTTTTGGTGGACATTGGGGGGTCAGCATCTTCATCCTGAGGTTCGTCGTCTGGGATGTGTGAGGAGACTTGCTCCATCTCTGCTTCTTCTTCCTGTTCATCTTCCCCCAGCGCACAGTAACGTCCCCCAGTTATCGCCAGCACTGGAGACTCCGGTGATTTCTTTGCAGCAGTGATTTTTTTCCTAGAAGAATCATCGGTTTTACTTCTCCTTTTAACCGTCTGAAATCCCTCCTCATCCATACTGGTTGCTATGGCTGGATCAACTGGTTTTTTACTGGTCGCTGCGGCTAGATCAGCTAGTTTTTTACTGGCCGCTGCGGCTGGATCAGCTGGTTCCTTACTGTTCACTGCGGCTGGATCAGCTGGTTCCTTACTGGTCGCTGCGGCTGGATCAGCAGGTTCCTTACTGGTGTTGGGCAGATGTTTAGATGTTTTGGTGACAGAGTGACTGAATATTTTGCTTTTAGCATGACCTCTATTTTCAGTGGCTGGTGACACTTGTGAAGCATCCACAGATGGGACATTCGTCTCTGGAGCACGATCTCTGGTACTTTGGCTCACATCATCGTTGGGGCTTCCAGGTTCTGGGGTTATATCTACACATATGGAGACATCCTCCTGGTCTTCCTCCATGGCTTCTGTAAAGGTCTCCTCCTTATTATGTTCTGCATGTGGACACTACCGGAATGTATGTCCAGGTCCTAAGCACAGGTTACAGACGACAGGTCCTGTACAATCATCCTTCACATGCCCAAACTGACCACATAGTGAGCACTTAATACGGGAACAGTTGAATGCCAGGTGTCTGCCCCCACATCTATGGCACCGTCGCGGTTGACCAGGGTAGTAACATATGCCTCTCTCCGAGCCCAGGTAGAAGGAGTGCGGCAGATGTCTGGTCACTCCATTCTCCTGAACCAGCTGGATCTTGACAGAATATCCTCAATTCCAGATCTCCTCCTCATCATAGATCTTTGTTGGCAGTCTCTTCACCTCACAATATCTGCTCAACCAGTGCTGCAAATCTGCCAGAGCCACCACCTCAGACTGGAACAGGACGGTGGCGGTGACTACCTGGGGTTTAGTCAGCTGGATGACATGTAGATGCTCCCACATCGCGTGCTCCTTTGTATCGTTATAAATACTCCAGAACAAGTCTAGACTATATTGCAGCTTGAAACTGATGTCATAATTCCTGCTGGAGGGAACGTGGATCAGAGCGAACACCTCAGAGGCTTTAAACTTCATAAACTCCTTCAACAAAACTTTCCCAATGTAGAGTCTGGAGGGGAGGTTTTCCTCTGGTCCTGAGTACCTGATTCTGACCGCGTTCCTCCTCTGAGGTGTGGGGTAAGTCGGTCTTGTGACGCTGGAGAACAGTCTCCTGTACTGAGGTCTGTCAGCAGGTGGGTCAGGACTGGACCTCTCCTCAGCTGATTGTACTGCAGATCCTCCTGTATCTGCTCCTGATCGCTGTGTAACCTGCACTCCATTCACTGACACTGCGGACGGCTGAACCTCCAGAACAGGGTCAGCAATGTCCACCTCAACCTGTGCCGCTGGTTCATCAGATATCAGACTGTCAATCACCGCGCTGAGCAAGGTCTCACTTACAATGTCAGTATATGCGGCACTTTCTTGCTCACTCCCAGGAGTGCCACTCGCATTCACTTCATCTGTACTGCACATAGAGTCTACTGCAGTTAACCCCTCGTCAGCTGGCACACATTTCTCTGCAGCTTTAGCAGCATTTGTGTTGGCTGATTGCACAGACCCCACACATGATGGGAGTTGTGATCCTTCAGCCACCGCACACTCATATCTTCCAGGGTTTCCCTGCGCCACAATATTATACACAGTCTTATAGTCAGTGTCTTTTTTTGCAATGATATTTTTTCTCTTCACAGTTTGGGCTCTGGTCTCCCTTTTGTTCTCAATTGCCCGGTTCTTTATTTTGGGTACTGTGCATGATTCTTTCTGCAATCTCTCCTTCAATATCACCAGCTCACGTGTGCAAACATCCAGACACTCACATTTCATCAGCTTTGCCTTTGGATCAGTCTCTTGGTTAATTTCAGTTCTCAATTTGCGAACTTGCATTTCCATTTTAAAGATATTTTTCTTTGTTATTTTTGTGCACAATTCACCAACATCATGAGATTCTGTTGACTCACCAGCCACCATTTCCAGATCATCACCTCCACCATCTCCATGCTGCAGGCCAAACTCCAGACTCTGGGCTTTCCCAGGATCATCAGCCCAGGACCCCTCCCCTCCACCTGGGTCAGAAGCCATGCATAGTCCTAACAGGGAGCTCACAAGCACACGTCTATCCTCTCCTATGGACAAGAATATAACTACTATAATACTGCTCCTATATACAAGAATATAACTACTATAATACTGCTCCTGTATACAAGAATATAACTACTATAATACTGCCCCTATATAGAAGAATATAACTACTATAATACTGCTCCTATATACAAGAATATAACTACTATAATACTGCCCCCTATATACAAGAATATAACTACTATAATACTGCCCCTATATACAAGAATATAACTACTATAATACTGCCCCTATATACAATAATATAACTACTATAATACTGCCCCCAATATACAGGAATATAACTACTATAATACTGCCCCTATATAGAAGAATATAACTACTATAATACTGCTCCTATATACAAGAATATAACTACTATAATACTGCCTTCTATATACAAGAATATAACTACTATAACACTGCCCCCTATATACAAGAATTTAACTACTATAATACTGCCCCCTATATACAAGAATATAACTACTATAATACTGCCCCTATATACAAGAATATAACTACTATAATACTGCCCCTATATACAAGAATATAACTACTATAATACTGCCCCTATATACAAGAATATAACTACTATAATACTGCCCCTATATACAAGAATATAACTACTATAATACTGCTCCTATATACAAGAATATATCTACTATAATACTGCCCCCTATATACAAGAATATAACTACTATAATACTGCCACTATATGCAAGAATATAACTACTATAATACTGCCTCCTATATACAAGAATATAACTACTATAATACTGCCCCCTATATACAAGAATATATCTACTATAATACTGCCCCTATATACAAGAATATAACTACTATAATACTGCCCCTATATACAAGAATATAACTACTATAATACTGCTCCTATATACAAGAATATAACTACTATAATACTGCTCCCTATATACAAGAATATAACTACTATAATACTGCTCCTATATACAAGAATATAACTACTATAATACTGTCCCCATATACAAGAATATAACTACTATATTACTGCCCCTATATACAAGAATATAACTACTATAATACTGCTCCCTATATACAAGAATATAACTACTATAATACTGCTCCTATATACAAGAATATAACTACTATAATACTGCTCCTATATACAAGAATATAACTACTATAATACTGCCCCCTATATACAAGAATATAACTAATATAATACTGCTCCCTATATACAAGAATATAACTACTATAATACTGCCTCCTATATACAAGAATATAACTACTATAATACTGCCCCTTATATACAAGAATATAACTACTATGATACTGCTCCTATATACAAGAATATAACTACTATAACACTGCTCCTATATACAAGAATATAACTACTATAATACTGTCCCTATATACAAGAATATAAATACTATAATACCGCCCCTATATACAAGAATATAACTACTATAATACTGCCCCCTATATACAAGAATATAACTACTATAATACTGCCCCCTATATACAAGAATATAACTACTATAATACTGCTCCCCATATATAAGAATATAACTACTATAATACGGCCCCCTATATACAAGAATATAACTACTATAATACTGCTCCTATGTACAAGAATATAACTATTATAACACTGCCCCCTATATACAAGAATATAACTACTATAATACTGCCTCCTATATACAAGAATATAACTACTATAATACTGCTCCCCATATATAAGAATATAACTACTATAATACGGCCCCCTATATACAAGAATATAACTACTATAATACTGCCCCCTATATACAAGAATATAACTACTATAATACTGCCCCTTATATACAAGAATATAACTACTATAATACTGCTCCTACATACAAGAATATAACTACTATAACACTGCTCCTATATACAAGAATATAACTACTATAATACTGCCTCCTATGTACAAGAATATAACTATTATAACACTGCCCCCTATATACAAGAATATAACTACTATAATACTGCCCCTATATACAAGAATATAACTACTATAATACTGCCTCCTATATACAAGAATATAACTACTATAATACTGCCTCCTATATACAAGAATATAACTACTATAATACTGCTCCTATATACAAGAATATAACTACTATAATACTGCCCCTATATACAAGAATATAACTACTATAATACTGCCCCCTATAGGTAATAATTTAACTACATGAATTATTGTTTAAATTCTCTTGAAGATTTGGCGAGTTGAAGCCACTGGAAGAGTCCCAGTAGACCCAGAAACCTACGGGCAATTCTATGGTGGGGATTGTTACATCATTTTATACACTTCTCCTAAAGGAACAGTTATCTATACCTGGTGAGTGGGAAAGGAGGAAACATCATCTGTGCACTGTTGTGGGGGCTTTGTCACTCTATGATGAAGGCACTGTGTATTATAGATCATTTCTATTGGTTCTTCCCAGCAATGTTGCTGATCAAGACAATAACTTTCTTTTAAGCCAACAGCCTGCATTCTTATAAGTGACCAGTAGAGGTCCCTATGTGCACGGCTGTTGGGATGTGGGATGTGTATATACTCATTAGCTGTATAACCTGTTTGCTTTGTGGTAAAATAGATTATTTTCTGCTCTGCACACATGACAGCTCAGGACCCCCTGAAGTGCAGCCCTCGTACTGGCAGTCGTGAGCCATCCATATGTTGCTGAATGGCCGCCATGTAATAACACATTCTCCCTGCAGCGGAAATGTCCGGTAGAGAAGGCTTCCCATACGTAGGTGCTAGCAATCCAAGGTACTTTAATATAAAAGATGTTGCATCTGATGGGACCCCCCTTTAACATTGATGGTCTGTCCTAAGGAAAGGCCATCCCTGTTTGATTGGCGGCGGCGGACCTCTAGGACCCTTGCCAATCGGCACAATGAAAGGGCCCCGACACTCCGGCAAGTATCGCATCCCCTCTATTATTTACATAGGCAGAGCGGCTCGACTGCTCAATGCCAGTCAGTGCCCCAAATAACACCCTTATATAGATCTATCCACAAATGTCCACATACAGTGCCAGACACAATGCCCTCCATGTAGTGGGGGCAGGCTGCTTCTATATGACTTACCCTGTGCTAGATGTCCGTCTACCTATAGTGCACAAATGGCGCCTACAAGACAACATCATGATGAGGATATTTGGTATTAAAAGGGGTTGTGCAGTTTAGAAATGATATTTTCAGGTACTCTGTTAGTGAAGTCTGAGTTTATAGAGGGGGAGTCTACTATGCAGGACCTCCCTGTAATAGCCAAAGTGGTCAACAGCTACGAAGAGCCTGGAAGACTCAACATGTCCGTGCATTATATTCAGTATCCATTGATTTAATGGATACTGTGTAATTCTTTATTCCCCCTGTGGTGGCGCTGCAGGGAAATTGAGCATTTACTGCCAAGTTCACTAATGGATTACAGGTGATCGCTCAGGGACCCAGCAGTGGGACAAATTGTGACCAATCTGTCATTCGGAGACCTTTCTACCATAAAGGGATCGTCTAAAGCGGAGAACCCCTTTAACGTAGGCCACTCCATGGACGACATAGATAATTATATACGTTTTACGCCAGTGTCTACTATGTAGAATTGAGTTCTGCTGAACCACAGGACTCCCCGGTTATACGACGTGCCGGATTATCCAGTTATTTTTTTAATAATACGACATTGGGCTATTTTTGTTACATGCCGGTTTGAA
Organism: Rhinoderma darwinii; assembly: GCF_050947455.1. Lineage (NCBI taxonomy): Eukaryota > Metazoa > Chordata > Amphibia > Anura > Rhinodermatidae > Rhinoderma > Rhinoderma darwinii. The sequence goes on from NC_134691.1 coordinate 335,069,215, forward strand.
TGATTTTCCGGACCATCAGGTACCGGATTATTGGAATTTTACTATATATTTATATATTTGTTCGATCTTTCTCACAGGCAGGGGAATCATTCAACAAAGGACGAGATCACAATTTCCGCCTTCCTCACGGTGCAGCTTGACCGTTCCATCAAGGCCGGAGCCACTCAGGTCAGTATAATGCTATATACCTGTATATTATTATTGGAGATGTTATAAACTACCATGTTTCCTCGTCTATTATAACTTTTCCTTTACTCGCTCTCGTATCATTTGTTCGCTTTATTTATGACTTAATAATATCAATATGAATAATTAATAATCCTGTTCTAATTTCTTATTCTTCACACTTTAATTGTTCAGCATTTATTTCCCCGATCGTGTTGTGTTATTATAGGGATTCTATCTCTAGCGATCCAATGATGTCTTAAAGGGAAACCCCACCTTTAAATATCATTGATTATTTAGCACCTTTATAAAGTATCTATTACCTTTTTGCTCTTTTTGTTTTTACTTTGTTAAGTGTCAATACATGGAAACCATCAGCAAGCTGCTATTGATGGACCTGGATTCTATTATGTAGTTCTATTTAGGACATTAGTAAAATGATGGTGTTTTGCTGTGAATCTGAACCCAATAGACCATTGAGGCTCATCAAGACATGAATACAGCAATACAGGATATTCCTGTACTAAAAAGAGGAGCTGTCCTTGGTATTCACACAAGCCATGACCAGAACCAAAATTAAGACATACTAAAAAGCCTGAGCCTACTTGTTGATGGTTTCCAGGTAACGATTATTATTTTTTGTTTGCATTAGGAAAAAGTAAAAAAAAAATACTACAAGAAAATAAATAAAAATGTTGACTATATAGTCACTCTTAGGCCTTATTCACACGAACGTGTTTAACGTCCGTGATACGCGCGTGAAAATTCCGTTTGGGATTTTGAGGCAGATTTTGACCTGCCTGCACGTCGTTTGCCGCGATTTTCACTGCGTCTATCGCTTGCGCCCATTGAGTGCTACGGGTAAAAAACTCTGCGAAATACGCTCTTTCTGCCTCCCATTGATGTCAATGGGAGGTCAGAGGCGCAAACGGCCGAAGATAGGGCATGATGCTTCTTTTTACAGCGAGACGGTTTTTCCGTTCGCGGTAAGAAAACGCCTCCGCCTCGCAATGAGATCAATGGGAGGCATATTCGGCCATTTTTTGGCGCGGTTTCGGATGCGGTCTCCACGTCAAAAAAGTGTCAAAAATCTCTGTGTGAACAGGGCCTTCTAGTGAGGAGTAAAAATCTATTTTAAAGGGATTGAAGCTAATCTGCAATACCAGACACAGCCTATTTACAGGATTAAATATATATATACACACACACACTAATATAAATACACAAAAAGGGGAGATCTCCGGACTCCAAGAAGAGCAGGCAAATCTTCCGTGCACCGCCACAGACAATGTTGTGACGCCAAAGTCAGTCAGGACGAAGTCTGCAGCGTCGCCCGGGAGTGAGGAGGACTGGAACGGGGAGAGGTGAGTATCTGCAAAATCTGCCCTGAAGTCTGTATTTAAGGGGTCCGGTCTGTGGTCTTTATTCATTTAGGGGTCTGACCTGTATTTAGGGGACTGACCTGGGGTCTGTATTCATTTAGGTCTCTGACATGGGGTCTGTATTTAGGGGGTCTAGTCTGGGGTCTGGATTTATTTAGGGGGTCTGGTCTGGTGTCCCCGACGTCCATTCTCAAAAGTTGTCAAATATGAATATATAATAATACATACACATATCTGCTAACACACTACACAGATTTATAACACCCACTGACTGATACACACATATAGACACATACATCTACAGTATATATCTATACATACACTTATACACACACTGACTGATATACACAGATATGAACACTATACATACTCTGATACACACTTATACACACATAAATCTACAGTATATATCTATACATACACTTATACACACACTGACTGATATACACACATATACACACACATCTATATATCTATACATACTCTGATACACACATATACACACATACATCTACAGCATACACTACCGTTCAAAAGTTTGGGGTCACCCAGACAATTTTGTGTTTTCCATGAAAACTCACACTTATATTTATCAAATGAGTTGCAAAATGACTAGAAAATATAGTCAAGACATCAACAAGGTTAGAAATAATGATTTTTATTTGAAATAATAATTTTCTCCTTCAAACTTTGCTTTGGTCTTGGAATGCTCCATTTGCAGCAATTCCAGCATTGCAGACCTTTGGCATTCTAGCTGTTAATTTGCTGAGGTAATCGGGAGAAATTTCCCCCCATGCTTCCAGAAGCCCCTCCCACAAGTTGGATTGGCTTGATGGGCACTTCTTGCGTACCATACGGTCAAGCTGCTCCCACAACAGCTCTATGGGGTTGAGATCTGGTGACTGCGCTGGCCACTCCATTAGGGTATGTTCACACGATGAGGGGCAATTACGTGTGAAAAGACAGACTGTTTGCAGCTGCCTCGTTTCACACGTAAATGCTCCTCCTCGTAATTTACGAGGCGTCTGAGACGCTCGTAAATCTTGAGCTGTGCTTCATTGAGTTCAATGAAGAACAGCTCAAATTACGTGGCAAAGGAGTGCCCTGCACTTCTTTGCCGAGGCAGTCCATTTACGCGTCGTCGTTTGACAGCTGTCAAACGACGACGCGTAAATTACAGGTCGTCTGCACAGTACGTCGGCAAACCCATTCAAATGAATGGGCAGATGTTTGCCGACGTATTGTAGCCCTATTTTCAGACGTAAAACGAGGCATAATACCCCTCGTTTACGTCTGAAAATAGGTCGTGTGAACCCAGCCTTACAGATAGAATACCAGCTACCGGCTTCTTCCCTAAATAGTTCTTGCATAATTTGGAGGTGTGCTTTGGGTCATTGTCCTGTTGTAGGATGAAATTGCCTCCAATCAAGCGCTGTCCACAGGGTATGGCATGGCGTTGCAAAATGGAGTGATAGCCTTCCTTATTCAAAATCCCTTTACCTTGTACAAATCTCCCACTTTACCAGCACCAAAGCAACCCCAGACCATCACATGACCTCCACCATGCTTGACAGATGGCGTCAGGCACTCTTCCAGCATCTTTTCAGTTGTTCTGCGTCTCACAAATGTTCTTCTGTGTGATCCAAACACCTCAAACTTCGATTCGTCTGTCCATAACACTTTTTTCCAATCTTCCTCTGTCCAATGTCTGTGGGCTTTTGCCCATATTAATCTTTTCCTTTTATTAGCCAGTCTCAGATATGACTTTTTCTTTGCCACTCTGCCCTGAAGGCCAGCATCCCGGAGTCGCCTCTTCACTGTAGACGTTGACACTGGCGTTTTGTGGGTACTATTTAATGAAGCTGCCAGTTGAGGACCTGTGAGGCGTCTATTTCTCAAACTAGAGACTCTAATGTACTTGTCTTGTTGCTCAGTTGTGCAGCGGGGCCTCGCACTTCTCTTTCTACTCTGGTTCGAGCCTGTTTGTGCTGTCCTCTGAAGGGAGTAGTACACACCGTTGTAGGAAATCTTCAGTTTCTTGGCAATTTCTCGCATGGAATAGCCTTCATTTCTAAGAACAAGAATAGACTGTCGAGTTTCACATGAAAGCTCTCTTTTTCTAGCCATTTTGAGAGTTTAATCGAACCCACAAATGTAATGCTCCAGATTCTCAACTAGCTCAAAGGAAGGTCAGTTTTATAGCTCCTCTAAACAGCAAAACTGTTTACAGCGGTGCTAACATAATTGCACAAGGGTTTTCAAGTGTTTTCTAATCATCCATTAGCCTTCTAACACAGTTAGCAAACACAATGTACCATTAGAACACTGGAGTGATGGTTGCTGGAAATGGGCCTCTATACACCTATGTAGATATTGCATTAAAAACCAGACGTTTGCAGCTAGAATAGTCATTTAGCACATTAAGGCCTCGTTTACACGAGCGTGATATACGTGTGTGCGACGCGCGTGCTTTTCACGCGTGTCGTACGCACCTATATTAGTCTATGGGGCCGTGCACACAGTGCGTGAATTTTGTGCAACGCGAGTGCGTTGCATAAAACTCACGACATGTCCTTTCTTTGTGCGCTTTTCGCGCATCATGC